>NC_134854.1:40344754-40658026 GCF_049852395.1 Peromyscus maniculatus bairdii | reverse complement strand
TCAGAACTCAAAACATTTACCCATTGAAATCCTGAATATGTATTTATAGTGTGGTACACATATTTTAATTTCCCAAATTCTGCAAAATCAAACATATCCATTTGCCAAATTTCATTTCTTTGTGTACCCTTTGGGTTACTTCTTGCAAGTAGTAGAGTTTGGTTATACAAGGAACAAGTAGGACATTTTTTTTATATTTTCCTTGGCTTGATGCCAAGTGATGGAAAAATCCTTTTTTAAACTCTTGCTACTGACATGATTTTTTTTTTTTATGAAACTCTGAGGCCTCCAGCACATTTCTCATTAATAACTGATCAATTTCATCATTACCTTTTGCTAGAGGCCTGGTAGACCTGTATGGGATACAAAATGTGTTATATATATATGATACATGTATATATATATGATGATTCCTATTCCTATTTCCTGTAATTTTATAAATGATTAAGTTAATTCTGAATAATCAGGAATAAATTCAGCAGTTTCAATATATAAGACAACTTTTTCTGCATATTGATAATCAGTAATTATATTAAAAGATTCTGAAAAATTTAATAATACCATAAGAATAGCATATAACTCTGATTTCTGAACTGAATCATAAGGACTTTGAGCCACTTTACTTATTTTTCCCGACTTATAACCTGCCTTTCCTGATCTATTTGCATCAGTATAAAATGTAGGGGCTCCAGAAATTTGGGTGCCTTTTACTATATGAGGTAAAATCCAATTAGTCTTTTTTATAAACTGAAATCTCTTACTTTTTAAATATTTGTTACTTATCTCTCCTCAAAATTACTGTAGGCTCTTTGCCAATTTTCATTTTCTCCCCATAATGAAGCAACATCAGCATTAGTAAAAGGTACTACAATTTCTGCTGGATCTATTCCTATCAATTGACAAACTCTTAATTTTCCTTTTAGAATCAACTCAGACATCTTTTCCACATATGTCTTTAATTTTTTACTCCATGTGGTAAAAATATCCACTCTAAGATAATATCTTCCTTCTCTATTAAAATCCCTGTAGGGGAATGCATAGAGAGTAAAATAACCAGGATGCAATCAAGCTCTGAATCCAAATGATCCACATTCTATAATTTTTTTTTCCACCAAGCCAATTGTCTTTCAGCTTCAGCTGATATTTCTCTTGGACTATTTAAATCACTATCACCTTCTAAGGTTTGAAACAAATTACTCAGGCCTTGAGTTGATACTCTAATAGGCTCTAGATAGGAAATATCTCCCAGCAATTTTTGAAAGTCATCGAGAGTCCTCAATTGTTCTCTCCTTTATTTGTACCTTTTGGGGTTGAATTTTTTGTAAACCTATTTTATATCCTAAGTTATCAATAGAATATCCTCTTTGTATTTTTTCAGAAGCAATTTGAAATTTCCAGCAAGAAAAATTTTCTTTACTTCTTGTAGTCAGAAGGTTTCTCTGGTCCTGACCAGCCCCATGGTCCCACAACCGCTTATAAAATAATCACTCAGAGGCTTAATATTATTTACAAACTGTGTAGTCTATGGCAGACCTCTTGTTAACTAGCTCTTATATCTTAAATTAAGCGATTTCTATTAATCTATGTTTTGCAATGTGTTCTGTGGCTTACCAGTCTGCTGGCATGTTGTTCCTTGGGTGGCAGGCTGGCATCTCTCTCCAGACTCTGCCTTTCTCTTTCCTGTCTCTCTCCTTTCCCACCTGCCTGAGTTGCCTTGCCATAGACCAAAGCAGCTTATTTATTAACCAATAGGAGCAACATACATTCACAGCATACAAAAAGATATCCCCTGTAACATGAATCTTAAAACGTCTTATTAATAAAAACAAACCTGGAGGTATTAGGGTGAATGCTGAAAGATCAGAGAAGCAGAACAAGCCACAGCTAACCTCACTTCGCCAACTTCTCAGCTGATCCTGTTTCCTCAAACTGGAAGCTTCAGTGTCCTCATCCAAATGGATCTCAGCTGAACTGCTGCTAAAAGCCTAAAAGCTTAAAAATCCTAAAATAGCCTCTAGTTCCTGGTCCTCGTGCCTTATATACCTTTCTGCTTCCTGCCATCAGTTCCTGGGATTAAAGGCGTGTGTCATCATACCTGGTGGTTTCCAGTGTGGCTTGAACTCACAGATGGATCTCTGCATCCCAAGTGATAGGATTAAAGGTGTGTGTGCCACCATTTCCTGCCTCTATATCTGTCTAGTAGGTGTTCTGTTCTCTGACCCCAGATAAGTTTATTAGAGTGCACAACATATTGGGGGACACAATATCACCACATCCCCCAGTACTTCCCCTTTCCAATCTCATCAAAAGGTAAGGTTTTAGCTTTAATATAGTAAAATTATATATAATGAACAGTTATCAAGCAAGAATTACAGTTACAATATCTAGTGTATTTGTATTTGGCAAAATTAAATAAAATATTTTATAATCTATCCTATATTTTTGAGTCTAAAGTTTCATAGCTAATTTATCTTTTATCATAACCAAGGAAAATTATAACTATCTAGTCTTCAACTACATCAAAGACCCCAGAAGAATATAATTTTACCTAAGTAAACAGGAAATGCATTGTAAGCAACTTCAAAAAATCTAGAATGACAGATTGCCTGCCTGGACAGTCTTCAAGGTTTGTCTGTAACATTGGGGTATCCATCTTCAGCCAATAGGGCTAGAGTTTTTTAGTCACTTCTCTCTGCGTCCTGTGGAATATTTAACAGTCTCCTCTGTGAAGCAGGAACCTGAAGGACCATTTCACCATATTTTGGCAAATTCAGTGGTCATTTTCCTATGGGTCCTGCATGTTCACTTTATACAACATATTATCAGCAGTCCAGGAAAGAGCATCCTCTTGCCAAAATGGCTATTTTTGCCAAGAAGAAGATAAACTCCATATGGAGTGTCTTTGATGCCATCATCTTCCTTGAAGTAATTGGTGCTGCCAGGAGCAGATGTCTCATTGTCCAGAAAAGTCTGAGTTTTAAAAATATTTTAAATGCCTTATTCTGTAGGTCTTTGAAGTGTTTGAAAATTACCTACCTTAGTGAAATATGTCTATGTATATCTCGAAAACTTTAATATGACTACATGTGTAATTATCATAGATGACTAATTATTAATCTGTATTTCTTAATTATACATTACAATTCCAAAGGAGTTGCATAAACATAATACCTTACACAAAAGTAGAAATATACATAGTATAACAAAATTAACTTGAAATTTGTATCAATAAACTAAAATCCATAGCAATGTAAAACATTTTAAACAAGTTGTTGCTCTTTAAAAGTAGATTCAATAATCTACCCTTTTATCCTATCCATATCTATAATATTCCCCTTTCTTTTTTAGAAAGAGATTGCATTTATAATCAACCCCCTTTAAATAAAAATAAACATTTATAAATAATATTTTGGGAATTTGGGCATAGCTTCACATACTACTTCCTACTGGTTTGGGGTGCTGGTAATCTTATGGGGATCCTGAGAAAATTAAGAATTGTAGTTAAATCTTGGCTGTAGTAGTCTGTGAGGATGGATCTTCTCAACCAGTTGCTTTGAAGCTGATTTTCAGGGCGTCTTGGCTGATCAAACAATATTAGCCTGGAAAAAATCCACAGGTTCTCATCTTCTGTGAAAACAAAAGCAGAACCTCTTTTCCACAGCAACATGTCCTTAGACACAAATTTTGAAGTCAAGATAATATATATATATATATATATATATATATATATATATATATATATGTATATATTAACTCAGCAGCCTTTACAAACAAATTTCTTTCTGTAGTAAAAAAAAATCCCAAATATAATCCAGACTCTCTGTGTAATTTACATCTTTATGTGGCTTATTTTTTATATTATTTTTATTGTCTCTTTAAAGACTTTATTTTTAAAAATTATCTATTGTTTGATATAACTGTATGTCCTTCTGTTCCAAGACTACATTCATTTTTACATACATTATAAACTGTTTAGAGTTTATTCCATCTGAATTTGTCTATTGTGAATCTATTGTTTTAAATTATAGTATGGCTAGGACTGAAGTGGTGGCTTTGGCTGCTGATTCCTCCCATCTTGGCTTCCCAATATGGTGGAGGTACCTTGCCCACCAGCTCTGGGAGCTAGGTGCAACACCAATTCTCAGAAGCAGTGGGTCTATGCATCCATCAAAGTAGAAACCATTTTCTTCTTTACTAGCAAAAGCTAAATCTGACAAGTGGCTTGGAGATGCCTCTGTGTGCTGCATCAGGAATCTGCCATGCTGTATTCAAGCTTGCATGCCCTGAGCTCACCATGTTGTAGCTCATAGCTTGCCTCAGACACAACTAGGAAGCTGTTTTTAACTCTGTTTTAGACTTTAATCCCAGCACTCAGGAAGCAGAGGCAGGCAGATTTCTGTGAGTTTGAGGCCAGCCTGGGCTACAGACTGAGTTCCAGGAAAGGCTCCAAAGCTACACAGAGAAACCCTGTCTCAACCCTACCCCCCCCCCCAAAAAAAAATAGAATCTCTTATTAAGTTCTCTCAGGTTTTATGTAGAAACTCAAGCCAACATATTGGGCAGCCAAGTGTAGTCAGAAGGTTTCTCCAGTCCTGCCTAGCCCCATGGTTCTGTAGCCACTTATAAAATAATCACTCAGAGGCTTAATTTTATTTACAAAACTGTATGGTCTATGGAAGGCTTCTTTCTAGCTACCATTTATATTTTAAATTAAGCCATTTCTATTAATCTATGTTTTGCCACATGTTCTGTGGCTTGCTGGTCTGCTGGTATGTTGTTCCTTGGGTGGCAGGCTGGTGTTTTTCTGCAGACTTTACCTTTCTCTTTCCTGTCTCTCTCCTTTCCCACCTGCCTCTAAGCTGCCTTTCCATAGGCCAAAGAAGCTTATTTATTAACCAATAGGAACAACATATATTCATATCATACAGAAAAACACCCCCAGCAACTTCTTCAAACATTTTTTTCTAACGTGTCTACATTTGAATCAGCTAATAAGATATCATCCATATAATGATAAATTATATTGATTTAGATTTTCTAATCTATAAATTAGATTGAAGAAACTGTACAGATATTATTTCCAATGGCTGTCATACAAAATATTGGCATAGGGTGGGGCTGTTAAACATCACTTGTGGGAGGACCTTCCATTGATATTTCTTAACAGGCTGACAATTATTATAAGTAGGCACTGTGAAGGCAATTTTTCTCTATCTTGTTATTGTAATGGTATAGTAAAAAAGCAGGCTTTTAAATTAATCACTATAATAGGGCATCCCTTAGGTAAGAAAGAAGGCAAGGGAATTCCAGACTGTAAAGAGCCCACTGGCTGAATCACTTTATTATGGCTCTTAGATCTGTTACCATTTTCCATTTTCCAGATTTCTTTTTAATAAAAAATACAGGAGAATTCCAAGAACTGGTTGATTCTACAATATGTTGAGCATTTAACTTCTCCTCTACTAGCTGTTTTAAGGCCTGTAATTTTTCTGATGTAAAAGGCTATTGTTCCACCCAAACAGATTTTTCAGTTAACCATCTTAAAGGTAGGGCTGTTGGTCGCTTTGAAATACCCACAGCTTTTGTGTCTTGCTTATGTACAGCTTGAATGGTCTGTGACTGTCCTAGAGAGTATCTTTTGATATTTCTCTCATAAGTATTCCTTATTTTATAGCTTGTTTCTGAGATTGGGGGAATGTTAATCTACATTTTCCATTGCTGCAATAAATTACATCCCCATAATTTCATTGTTACTTTAGCCACATATGGTTTCAATTTTCCTATCTTTCCTTCTGGTCTTATACAGTCAACCCATCTTGCACTTGTTGTATTTGAGAAATACTGCCAATCCCTAAAAGCTGAACCTTTTTTTTCTTCCTGAATGCCTTGATTTTGGTGAATTACTGTTATGTCTGCACCTGTGTCTACCAAATCTTCAAGTTCTATGCCATTTATTTGTATTTTTAACTTTGGCCTTTGATCATTTATAGAAGTTTGCCAAAATCTTTGATTTATGGTTTCTCCTGAAATTTTTGTTTTATTTTCTAAAGCTGTTCTGACATCCAGAGCCATGTGGTTTTTAGCAACAGGCATTATATCATTTAATCATTTGATGAAGGGTTTTCTCCAATGCTGGCAGGAAATTATTGAACTACATTTGATATTGGGGCCTGTGTGAGGTACCACATGGTGTTTCCCAATGATAAAGGGTTATCTTGCCTGTCTCTTGTTGATCTACATTCACTAGTCCAATGCTGGCCTTTGGCACACCTTCTGCACACTCTAAAAGTCTGGGGCCTCCTTTTGAATTATTTCTATAGTAAACATTATTTATAGGAGTAATTTGCCTTCACTCTCTTTTTACATGACCTTGTCTACCCCAATTAAAACCCCTAATATTAGGTTTTTCTTCATATTTTTAGATAGTAATGCTCCTATCCAAATATCATCATCATAAGTATGGGGGCCTGTGTTGATATGTTGTGTACCCTATTAAAGCTTTCGTGAGGATCAGAAGACAGAACCAGCCACTAGATTAGACACAGAAGCCCGACAGTCCTGGCACACACCCTTAATCCTTTCACTTGGGAGACAAAGATCTGTCTAGATCTAGGTGAGTTCAAGGCCACACTGGAAACAGAGCCAGGCAGTGGTGGCACACAGCTTTAATCCCAATACTGGGAAGCACATATTATTTTAATCTCAGGAAGTGATGGCAGGGTGGAGAAAGGTTTATAAAGCATGAGAAAACAGGAACTACAGCAGTTCAGCTGAGATTCTTTTGGATGAGGACTCAGAGGCTTTCAGTCTGAGGAAATAGGATTGGTTGAGGAGTTGGTGAGGTGAGTTTAATTGTGGCTTGCTTTGCTTCTCTGATCTTTCAACTTTCACCTCAATATTAGTTAAAAGAAAGTTTTTTTTTCCCACATTAAAATATGGGAAACATTTTACAATGGAGAGTGTTTGGTCTCTGATAATATAATTGATGTTCTGAAAATGGAACAATGAAATGAGAGAATAATTAATGTTGATGGGATAGATGTAATATAAATTATAAATATTATTTGTTTGATCAATTTTGTTTTATTATTAAAAAAGTTGGTTAATATGAGTGCCAAGGTAAAAATTTTTAGAAACACTTGTTAAAACAGATCATAGAGAAATTGAGACCCAGACAGAAGAATTTAAAGTTCAACCAATCTCAGCATTACATTATACAGTAACAGAAACAGCCTAAGGCTTTCAAACAGCCAACCTTAATCTATTCAGTAACCTTATAGGAACTGCCAAATGCTCAAGGCTGTGTAAGAGCTGACTGGACTCCTATGCAAATGTTGGACTAGAGATTCAAAGAAGCTTTAGTGTCATATGGTATACATTCCCCATTTGTGAAGAAGATGTTAAACTCACGGTCAACTTGTAATATAATTATCCCTCAAGACTGGAAAGACTGGGATACAGCTGTCTTAGAAGCTGGTCCCTAATTACAATGGAGGATCTGGTAGCAGGATGAGGCTAATACCATTAAACAATGATGTAGTTCTAGAAGTATAGAAATCTGCCAAAATCAACTTCTTGGAGAGGGACATTATGCTATTGTAGAAAGACAGGCTTATATGATGACTATACCCTAGCTTTATGCCAAATGGCAGCCTTGAATGCTTGGGACAAAATTGAGGAAGTAGGAAAGAAATTTGAGTCATTTACAAAAGTTATACAAGGCCCAAAAGAAACCTTCACTGATTTCTTACAAAGGCTGTCTTCAGCAGAATACCAAATTAAGAAGCTAGACAGATAATAGTTGAATCTGCACAATGCAAAAGGATAATTAGGCCATTAAGGATAAGATCAAGCACCCTTGGAGGAATGGATCTAAGATACAATGAATATTTAATCTCATGACCATGATGATACTTGCATAGAAGAGGTGATTTCCACAGGTTCGTAGAAAAATAGTAATGTCACATGTTTCAATTGTGGTAAACAAGGTCACCTAAAAAGGGACTGTAAACAGGGCATTCCTACAAACAATGTTTTTTCAAGGAACAATGGCAACAGAATGCCCCTCCCTTCTGGATTATGCAGAAGGTGTGGCAAAGGCAAACATTGGACTAATGAATGTAGATCAACAAGGGACAGACAAGGCAATCCTTTGCCTTTGCCATCAGGAAACTCCCTAAGGGGCTTCTTTCAGGGCCTCCTGACAAATTCAGTTTAGTCTTTTTCTGTCATCATGGAAGAAACTTTTTCCCATAGCAATTAAGGAACCTAATTCCTATTGTAAAAAACCATACAGTTTGGGGTGATAGAACAGCAAAAGAAGAGAGAACAAAAAATTCGGGGGAAACCACAAAGTGAATTTTTGGCAAACTTTTATAAATGAAAAAAGAGCAAAATTAAAAATACAAATAAATGTTGTTCTCATTGAAGGGCTTGTATACATAGGTGTGGATGTAACAACTGCACCAGAATCTTGGTGTCTAAATTGGCCTCTTTAGGAAGTAAATGTCCAGCTTTTAGGGATTGGAACATTATCCCAAGTGAAACAGAGTGCAAGATGGGTCAAATGTATAGGGACAGAAGGACAGAGAGATAAATTAAAGCTATATGTGGCTAATATAGGTATGAATCTATGGGTCCATAATTTATTACAACAATGGAATACTCAAATTAACATTCCTCTAATCTCAGAAATAAACTAACATATGTTTCTGAGAAAAATGTTAGAAGGTATTATAATGAACATTCAGTGACCATCAAGATTGTATAAGAACAGGGCACAACAGCTGCTGATCTTTGAAAGGCACTAACAGCCCTACCTTTAAAATGCTTAACAGTCAAGATTGTATGGGTTCAGTAATGGCCTTTAGCAAAAGAGAAATTACAGGCCTTAGAAGAGCTGGTACAAGAGCAGTTAAATGCTCAGCATATTGAAGAATCAATCAGGCCTTGGAATTCTCCTGTATTTGTTATTAAAAAGAAATCTGGTAAGTAGAGAATGGTAACAGATATAAGAAATATTAACAAGGTAATTCAGCCTATGGGCTCTCTATAATCTGGAATTCCTTTGTCTACTCTATTACCTAAAGGATGGCCTCTTACAGTTATTGACTTAAAAGACTGTTTCTTCTTAATACCCTTACAAGAAAAAGACAGAGAAAAATTTGCCTTCACAATGCCTACTTATATTAATTCTCAACCTGTTAAAAGATATCAATGGAAGGTTCTTCCACAGGGAATGTTAAATAGCCCAATCCTGTGCCAATATTTTGTACAACAGCCATTGGAAGTAATATGTAAAAAAATTCCTTAATCTATAATTTACCATTACATGGATGATATTTTACTAGCTGATTCAAATGTAGATACTTTAGAAAGAATATTTGAAGAAGTAAAGGCAATTTTGCCTTGTTGGGGATTACAACTTGCTCATGAAAAGATACAAAGAGGAGATTCTATTACTTATTTAGGATGTAAAATAGGATTACAAAAAAAATCAGACCCTGAAAGGTACAAATTAGGAGAGATTGATTACAGACTCTTAAACTTTTAAATTTCATTAGGAGACATTTCCAATCAATGGACTGCTAATGGGGTAAAAAAAATGGTGAACTGAGTAACTTGTTTAAAACCTTAGAGAGTGACAAGGACTTAAATAGTCCAAGAGAATTATCAGCTGAAGCTGAGAGAGAATTGGCTTTGGTGGAAAAGAAAATACAGGATGCACATGTGGATCATTTTGATCCAAAGTTTGATTGCAATTTGGTTATTTTACCCTCTAAGCTTTCTCTTACAGAAATTTTAATGCAGAGAGAAGATATTATATTGGAATGGATACTTCCACTAAATAAACAGAGTAAAAATATAAAAATTATGTGGAAAAGATTTCTGAATTGATTTTAAAAGGAAAATCAGGACTTCAACAATTCATAGGAATAGACCCAGCAAAAATTGTAATACCTTTAATTAATAATGAAATTGACAAATTATGGGCAGAAAGTGAATCTTGGCAAAGAGCTTGCTGTAAATTTTTGGGAGAGATTAACAACAAATATTCCAAATGTGATAGAATTAAACTTATAAAGAGAGCTAACTGGATCCTGCCTTGCATTGTATGGGAAACACCCATATCTGGAACCCCTACATTTTGTACAGATGCAAATAAAAAAGGAAAGGCAGGTTACAAATCAGAAAATTTAAGTAAAGTAGTTCAAAGTCCTTAAATTCTGTGCAAAAATTAGAATTATATGCCATTCTGATGATATTAATGGATTTTTTTTTCAGAAACTCTCAACATAGTTACTGACTCTCAGTATGCCAAAAGAGTGGCCTTACATATTGAAACTGCTGAATTTATCTCTGATGAGTCAGAATTAACTTTGTTATTTATTCATTTACAATAAATAATCAGGAATAGGAATCATCCCTTATATATAACTCACATCCAATCTCATATGGGTCTGCCAGGCCCTCTAGCACAAGGTAATGGTGAGATTAATAAACTATTGATAGGAAATGTGCTGGAGGCTTCAGAATTTTATAAAAATCATCATGTCAATAGTAAGGCTTTAAAAAAGGTTTTTTTTCATAACCTGGCAACAAGCCAAGGAAATTATAAGGAAATGTCCTACTTGATCTTTATACAATCAAACTCCACTACTAGCAGGATGTAACCCAAATGGCACTCAGAGGAATGAAATCTGGCAGATGGACATGTTTCATTTTGTAGAATTTGGAAAATTAAAATATGTATACCACACCATTGATATCTATTCAGGATTTCAATGGGCAACTTCTCTGAGTTCTGAAAAGTCTGATTCTGTAATCATAAATTTGCTATAAGTTATGGCCATCCTGGGTATACCTGTACAAATTAAAATTGACAATGATCCAGCATATGTCTTTGGTAAAATAAAACAGTTTTTTGTTTATTGCAATATAAAGCATATTACAGGTATACCTTACAATTCTACAGGCCAAGCAGTCATAGAAAGATCAAATCAAACTCTGAAGAATATGCTAAATAAACAGAAAGGGATAACAAAAATGTTGCTGTATATTGCGAAGTGGGTGTGTGAGTTCATGCAGATCCATGAAATGAAGATTCAGGGGCATCTTAAGAAGGAATCTAGCCTTTCATGGCTGCAGGGGGTCCAGCCTTGAAGGACTAAAGCACTATCCCTTTGCCTAGGACATTTCTCCTCAGTACATTTTTGCCAGTTAATTTCCATATGCTCATAACAACCTGAAAGGAGCTCCCAACAATACAAATCCAAGTACAAATTACTGGATTTGTCAGGTACCACGGTTTTCTGGGTTTCCTGAATCAAGTTTTGCACAGGCCTTTGTATCCTTGGGAAACTCTGAGACAAGATTCACATAGAGGGCAACAAGGGAAACAAAAGGTGTCTGCTAAACAAACGATGGATTAGGGCTAGGTGCTACTCTCAGGAGCCAGGTCAGGTGCAGCTCAGCAGGAATGCTACTACACAAAAACACCCAGAAATAGATTACATGATATGTTATTAACTTTGAATTTTCTCAAAGAGACAACAGCTGTGGAGAGACATTGGATATTAGAAAAAAACTAAAGAATTAAATCAGCCTATATACTTTAAAGATGTGCTGACCTCAGAATGGAAACCAGGATATGTGTAATGTTAGGGACAAGGTTTTGCTTTTGTTTCCATGGGAAAAGAATTGCTATGGATACCAGCAAAACTGATAAAGATTTGAACAAGAGAGACCTCTTAATTAGAAGAGGTGATTAATAGTTCATCAACTAGCACGACCATTCAATTTAAATTAACTTATACAACTAACAAATGCTTTTCAATTGCTCAGCTATAACTTGCCAAAACAAAACCCCCCAAAGGGTTGGGGAAGAATTTTGTTTTTGTCTTTCAGGAGAATGAAGGCTAAGGAATCTGAAGAACACTGGACAAATGAAACATGTAAAGAAAAAGGACAAATCATCCACAAAAAAAAATGTCCCAAGAAAAAAGAGTAAATTGGCCTATTAGTATATCACATATCTAACAGGATAGAATTTCTGCTGTTCTCTACAGACATATAATACAAATAGTTTTTATGTAGTTCCAGTTCAATTAAAAATTAAATCTGGCTTTGGAGTTGGAATGTGGCTCTCTCCTTCTCAAAACTCAAGCATGCTTGTTAAAACAAAATGCAAAATCTCTGTTGTTGAGCCCTGACTCCTCCCTCTCCCTTGGTTAGCTGTTGCCTTGCTTGTTGACCTTGATCAGATGTCCTCCATATGCTAATTCCCTGCTGGTTTCCTTCCTCCTACACAGCTTACCAGAGGTTCCTTGTTTGTGTATGCTGCACTTTGGTGTAAACAACTAGGATGAAAGAATGTAAAACATCTGTAGTGAACTTCTGCCCTCCAGGGTTCTCCCACTGTGCTGTAAGCCTGTATTTAAGGCCTCTTCCCTCCTTCAATAAAGGGCATTCTACTGAGACAAATGACCCACTGTCTTGTCTCTGTTTTAATCCTCAGCCCCTCACTCGGACATGGTGAACAGGTAGTAGCATGGGTGCTACACTCTATATCATGTCAGAAGAGCCACCTGATATAGGACAGAAGAAAAAACAAAATTAAGGGACTAACCTTTGGTTTTATTTTGGGTCTTTAAAAATTTCCTAAGGTATGAATTGTATATCAAAATTTATAAGATTTATACACACACACGCACACACACACACACACACACACACACACACACACACATACATTAAACGTTGGTCATGATATTAATGGTCATATAGAGTTAACTAATCATAGAAAAAGGCTTCATCTAGCTTTATGTACATGATTTTGGGTTTGGGTCTCTATCCATTTTCTGCAGTGAATCATGACCATGCCTAACAGCAACTTTGAAGTCCCCCAAAAGGTGATGGGACCCCATAACAATGATTCCATCAGGATTATAATACCGCTAAGCTGACAAACACTACCCAAAGATCAGCTTTGGACTACAAACTGTTCAGGACAATTTTGAGATAGCTAGCTGAGATGATCCAGCTTTAGACTACTTGAGCAAGGACTTGAGACAAGTCATGAAGTTTCCCATTATGCAGAGAGTGGACAACAAATGATATAGCTACCTCTCCCAGGACTTGACAATTAACCCTAAATTTTTCTTTTTAGGATCCCCTAAAGATGCCATAGCCACCAGACAGCAGGAAGTAATTTTAAGAAGATGACACCCACATTCCCAAGAGGTGGGGTGGGTAGTTTTGATCATTTAATGGGTTATGGATAATTGTCATTGTTTAGGATAGTTGGTTACAAGTTGTTAATTGATAATGATTAGGAAAAAGCTAAACAAAAGAGATTAGATTCAGGGTTCTTATCTGAAAAAAAAAAAGAAAAGATATAGATAAGAGGCAGATCATTGAATCTACTCTAAAATATAGAAATGATGGGATTAAAGGGTAGATTATTGAATCTACTCTAAAAGAAAAAAAAGAGGATATAGATATGATAAGATAAAAGGTAATTATTGAATAATCTACCTTTAGAAAGCAACTACTTGTTTTCAATATTTTACATTGGATTGGAGTTTTGTATATTGTATATAAATTATATGATACATATTTGAGATTGATTTTGTTAGAAAATATGGTACATATATTTCTACTCTTGTTCAAGGTATTGTACCTATACAGCTCATTTAACAATGTAATGCAAATTGCTAGTCCTTGAAAGTTATTATTACCAACTATTAGGATATAAAGAAATGCAAGTTAGTATTTAGTCACCTGTGGGAGCCCGTTCTGGGGTTCCTCGTGGTTTTACCCAGCAGGTCCAAATAGAGGATGATCAGGACCACGGGCCTGAGTGCAGGTGTCTGAGATGGTCTGCACTTGGCTGTGCTGGGGGAGGAGGTCTTTTGCTCCACCCCTTGGCGTCTCTATAAAAACCCTGGACCAGAGACAGTCCGGGCCCGTTGGAATAGGTTCCAGGCCCTCTCGAGGCTATCCTTTATTTTCTATCTGTTTATCTCCACAAGATTCTCCACTATAAATCCTTCTATCTAATATTTCCTGCTGCTCGCACTCAAGAAAACTCTGGGAAGCTGTGGGGGTGATGGGTAAACGCCCCACAGTCACCTAATACAATCCAACTTGTAGTCATGTTAGGTATGTTTTCAAGGTCAAACCAAAATATATTTTGGATAAATAAGTGATCTTCAAACACTTCAGAGATCTACAGAATATGGCATTTAAGATGTTTTAATAAGATAGATTTTTAAAAAATTTATTTTAATTTCTATGTTAAGAAATTTTCTACTCACTCCTCATGCTATCCACAGACCCTCCCCCTCCTCCCACCTCACAGCCCTCTTTCCAAAGCCACTCCACATCCCCACATCCCCCAAATTGAGGTCTCCTATGGGGAGTCAGCAGAGCCCAGCACACTGAGCCTAGGCAGGTCGAAGCTCCTTCTCACTGTACCAAAGCTGTGCAAGGTGTCACATGACAGGCACTGGATTCCCAGATGCCTGCCCATGCACCTGGGGCAGAACCCAATCCCCCTGTCTGGGTGCCCCCCAAACAGTTTGAGCCAAACAACTGTCTTCCATGTCTAGAGGGCCTAGTCCAGTTCCATGGGGGCTCCACAGCCACCAGTCCACAGTTCATGGGTTTCCACTAGTGTGGCCAGTCATCTCTGCACATCCTCCCATCATGATCTTGACGTCCCTTGCCTGTAGTATCTCTCCTCTCTCTGATCAATTGGATTCCTGGAACTCAGCCTGGCACCTGGCCGTGGATCTGCCTCCATCTGTCACTGGACAAAGGCTCTATGATGACAGCTAGGTTATTTGCTAGGGTGGTCACCAGAGTAGACCAGTCCAGGCACCCTCTGGACTCCTGCCAGCAGACCAAGGTGGGGTCAACCTTGTGGATTTCTGAGAGCCTCCCCAGAACCCTGCCTTTACCTATTCCCATGATGTCCTCATCTATCATGGTAATAATATAGATTTTTTTTTTATGACAACGATACATGTCTGCTCCTGGCAGCACTAATCAATTTCAGAAAAGATGATGGGCATCAAAGAAACTCCATATAGAGTTTACTTTCTTTGTGGCAAATTAGCACTGGACAAGAAAATGCCTCTGTCCCAACTGCTGATGGTGTGCTTTCCAAAATGGACAAGCAGGACACAAAAGAAAGACTGCCAAACCTTGCCAAGACAAGGTAGGAAGCCCTTTGGAAAATCTTGCCTCACAGATGAGTCTGTCAGATACGCTAGTCCTATAGGCTGAAGATGGATGCCCCAATGTTGCAGAGAAATCTTCAATGACTGTCCAGGCATCCAGCTGTTTCTTTCATTTCTCACATTTTTTGGAAGTCACTTGTTTGCATTTCCTGCTTACTTAGGTAATATTATTTCCTTCTCGGGTCTCTGAGGGAGTTGAAGATTAGATATTTATAGTTATAGTTTTCCTTGTTACTTACTGAAGAGGTGTAAAGTGTATAAGATTGAAAGACATCAAAAGATATATTTTTTTTTTTTTTGGTTTTTCGAGACAGGGTTTCTCTGTGTAGCTTTGAGCCTTTCCTGGAACTCGCTTTGTAGACCAGGTTGGCCTCAAACTCACAGAGATCCGCCTGGCTCTGCCTCCTGAGTGCTGGGATTAAAGGCGTGTGCCACCACCGCCCGGCCAAAAGATATTTTTGATTGGTAATACAAATTAGGATAGAATGTGAATAAGGTACAACACTTTGGAGTCACAAAAATAGCATAGATAATGAAGTATTTTCTCTGAATTTGTCAAATGTTTTTGGATTGGACATTGTTAATGTAACTCTTTAATATTGTACATATTATTGTACTTATTGTACATAGTTTTTCTTATATTAGTTATAACCTCCTTTTATTATTTTAGACAAGAAAGGGGAAATGTGATATACTGTGTACCCTAATAAAGCTTGCCTGTGGATCAGAGAACAGCACCAGCCACTAGATTAGACACAGAGGCCAGACAGTGGTGGCACACACCCTTAATCCTATCATTTGGGAGGCAGAGATCCATCTTGATCTCTCTGAGTTCAAGGCCACACTGGAAACAGAGCCAGGCAGTGGTGGCACATACCTTTAATCCCAGTACTGGGAAGCGCATATGATTTTAATCTCAGGAAGTGATGGCAGGGTGGAGAAAGGTGTATAAAGCATAAGAAAACAGGAACTACAGCAGTTCAGCTGAGACTTTTTTGGATGAGGACTCAGAGGCTTTCAGTCTGAGGAAACAGGATTGGGTTGAAGAGTTGGTGAGGTGAAGTTGGCTGTGGCTTGCTCTGTTTCTAAGATCTTTCAGCTTTCACCTCAATATTTGGCTCTGGGTTTTTTATTATAAAAATAGTTAACTTTTAAACAATAGGGGCCGATATCAACTGTATGCATGATCCATTCTTCTATGGATACTGATTTTGCTCATAAAGGCCTAATCACCATTTTACATTCCACATTAGCATTTTCAAAAGCCAAAGATTCAATTAATATTTGCCTAGTGTCTGGATCATATATCATTCTATTTACAGTTGATGTTAATCCATGCAAAAAAACAGTGAGAGCTTGTATAAAGGCCTTGTGTAATATTAGTAAATGATTCAATACTTTTTCCTGACTCTTCAACCCTGTCCCAAACATTCAAAGCTTCTATATGACACAGAATCAGAGTGTTATGATCCAACATACACTGTCTTTGCAAATCAGCATACTGACCCTCACCAAGAATTTGGTCATGACCTCTATCCCTACCTCATTGTTCCAAGGCCCTAGATTCCTCTCTCCACCAAGTTCTCTATTGTAATTGAGGACCAGCTTCTAATACTTCTGAAACTAAGTCCTTCCAGTCTTGTGGAATAATTCTATTCTTAGTTGCCCATGAATTTAACATCTGTCTTACAAAGGGTGAATGCATACCATATGAAACTACTGCTTCCTTAACTCTCTTTAAGTCTAACATATCTATAGGATTCCAATTAACTTCTGAGTAGCCTTGGGGCTACATATCATCTGGTTGTGGTTGCTGAACAGTAACCGGATATATTAAAGTTGGTGTTCCAATAACATTAGGCCATTCCTCTCCAGTTTCACAATGCAATAGTATGGCAAATTATGCTCTAAATTCCTCAATTTGTGTCTGAACATTTTTTTCCATTAATATATCTTTCCAAGGCCTGTATCCTATTAATGCACTTGTCATAGTTAGCACAAAAAACCACTGAGGCTATTATTGATAATATATGAATTACCATATTGATAGTATGATCAGTATTATATCAGTGTAAACTAAATCATCAGTCTTCCCATATTCTGCTTCTAACTTTAAGCCTTCTGAGGTAGCAGTATGGAGAGCCCTAGCACGCTGCATTGTTATGCTTCCCATTCTTAACATAGAAAAAATAATTCTCTTCAATATTATTTAATTCTCTCCTATTCCGCTAAAGGATTTACCAAGTCTCTTACCAATTTTGTTGACTTCTCTGGGCAGGCAGCAGCTGACTGCTAGCATGGAGAAGTTCGAAAGGCAGATGCAGCAGAGCTGGCAGTTGAGAGCCCCAGATGTCAAATACAGCTGAGCCAGCTGGTGTATCTCCTCCTTTCATGTGGTTCTATCACCCTTTGGTGCACCAATTGTTATCCTTTAAAAAATTGTTGTTGCCTTTAAAGCCACAACTGTCTAAATCACCAACTGCAACTCCACTGCTACCAGCAGCGGTTAGGCCACAAGGACATTAGCCAGAGGGAAGTCTCTTCCCTCAGACTCTGACTCTTGCAAAGCTATGAAGGGAACTTAACTAAATCTCTGTCCCTCTAAAGAACTCAAGATTCAAAGGTTAAAGTGGAATTCTGATCTTCAGAGAGGCTGAATATCAAGTAGCTCACCTCCTCTCCTTGCTTGTGTTCTCCAAAAAGCCCTCATGCTTCTCTTTGCCCCTCCTTAAAAACCCTTCTCCACCTGGCTTCTCCCTACCACTTCCTGTCAGCTAGTTGCTGACTTGGCCTCCTGACCTCAGGTAAATTTTATTTCATCAAACACATCTTTTCATCATTAAACAAATGTTCCAGAGCATAAACAAAAGTAACACACCTTAAAATAATATTCTGCACCAGGCAGTGGTGGCACATGCCTTTAATCCCAGTACTCAGGAGGCAGAGCAGGCAGATCAGGCATATCTCTGTGAATTTGAGGCCAGCCTGGTCTACAGAGCAAGATCCAGGACAGGAACCAAAACTACACAGAGAAACCCTGTCTTGAAAAACCAAAAACAAACAAACAAACAAATAAAAGTATTCTGCAACAAGTCTGTCATTTTTAATAGATTCAGAGCGGCTTGGTCTGTACTTCCTGCTTACTCAGGTAAGATTTCCCCTTCTCTGGTCTCTGATGGCCTTGATGACTTGGCTAGTGACAGCTTTGTCAGTTTAACAGCAGCAACCAAGGCTTCAGCTGCCTCCTCAGTTCTCTTTATATGTAAAAATCAGGCCTCAGGCCTCACTTTCCTAAAGTAACTACTAATCCTAGATACAGTTTACTTGCTAAAAGTAAAACCCCCAAAAGCAGATAGCCTCACAAAACAGATTTCAAAGTAACTTTTTTCTATTCCTTTATTTGACAAAACTCACTTTACAATAATTGCTCTCAGTAATCAACCATCTGTGTCTTGTGGTGAATGACAGGACAGAAAAAGGTAGAAAGTTTATGTGAGGTCTGAGGATATGAAAGCTTTAGTTGTGATAAGAAAGTGACTTAAGGAATGTAAATGCAATTTGTTTTTTTTTTTTTTTTTTTTTTTTTTTGGTTTTTTCGAGACAGGGTTTCTCTGTGTAGCTTTGCGCCTTTCCTGGAACTCACTTGGTAGCCCAGGCTGGCCTCGAACTCACAAAGATCCGCCTGCCTCTGCCTCCCGAGTGCTGGGATTAAAGGCGTGCGCCACCACCGCCCGGCTGTAAATGCAATTTGTAAAGGTATAAGAAAGTGACTTAACCCATACTTTTAGTCCCAGCACTTGGAAAGCAGAGGCAGTGGATCTCTTGGTTTGAGGCCAACTTGTTCTACTGAGTGAGTTCCACAACAGCCAAGGATACATAGAGAAACCCTGTCTCAAAAAACTATTAAACAAGCAAGAAAGAAAGAAACTTAGGTATTAAAAAAAATGAATACTTCAGATTTCTTTCTCCTTCTGTTATTGTTATATTAAGACTTCAAAAGTTCAGAGTTTTATCATTAACCAATGGAGTTCTGATAAGGTATTAAATTAGTTTTGGTAAACTCTGACATAGTCACAAGCTCAAGATTTTAAATTTCCTTTTGTTGTCTTCTAAGTAGAGCCTTAAAAGTGATTCTCATTGTGCTAAAAATGTCTGTCTAATCTACGTACACCCAGTCTTCTGGATAGAGAAGAAGGCATGGCATATATTTATATTGACAATCAAGATCAATCCAGCTTTTGCCCTTCTGCTCCATAGGAGGTTTCTGTCCTCTCTGAGTTTGCCTTGAAGAGCATTCATGCTTATTGGTGGAAGTATTAAGGCAACTCTACGTAGTTAAAAGGGAGGTTTATTTTGTGGGGTAACTTACAAGTAAAGGGATAGGTTACAGGGTCCTGGAAAGGTGTAGCGCAGTCCAGTGGTGTTGTCTGGAGAACTCTGCTCTATCTACCTCCCACGTCCAGGATCCAGGAACCAAGAGAGCAGGCACATCTGGATCTCAGGTCTTAGGGCTCCTGTCTCGGCCCCTCATAGGTGTGACAGTTACCAGAAGCCTCAATGGGGATAGCACTTCCAGGTCAAAGCTGGAACAGCTACCCACTACATCTCCCCCTTTTGTCTAAATAAGAAATTTCTAACCTAATACAAAACTATACACAATAGGAATGATTATCAAATATTGTTCAGGAGGAATAAGGGATAATGACCTTGACAAGATGGAACTACAATCAACATGAATAATATCAAACAAGAGACACATACTAAAATCTAGAGAAGTCTGGAGCATGGATAGATGGCAAGTTACAGAGATCATTCCAAAAGGTACCCTATCCTGAAGAACCTGAATCTAATACTTAATATGTTCTAGCTAAGTTAGAAGATTATAATTATAACTGTTAAGTCTTCAATCCCATCAAAGACCTACAGAATACAGCATTTAAAATGTTTAAAAAATTTAGACTTTCTGGATAGTGAAATGTGTCTGCTCCTGGCAGTACCAATTTACTTCAGAGAGGAGTATGGGCATTGAAGATACTCTATATGGAGTTTATCTTCTTCTTGGCAAAAATAGCCATTTGGGCAAGAAACTGTTCTTGCCTGGACTGGTTGATCAAATGGACATGCAGGACCCATAGGAAGGTGACCACTGAACTTTACTTGGCAAAATGGTCCTTCAGGTTCCTGATTCTCAGAGGAAACTGCCAGACATTCTACAGGACACAGAGAGAAGTGACTGAGAGACTCTAGGCATATGGGCTGAAGACAGATGCCCCAACTTTACAGAGGAACTTTAGATGACTGTCCAGGCTCCCAGCTGTCTCTGTCTACTCTCACAAGACTCCTGAAAGTTCCCTGCATTCTTCCATTTCTCTGGTAATAGTATATCCTTCTGAGGTCTTTGATGTAGTTGAAGACTAGATAGTTATAATTTTCCTTAGTTATGATAAAAGATAAGTTAGATATGAAACCTTAGACTCACAAATATAGGATAGATAGGATATCTTCTTTAATTTTGTCAAATACAAATAGACTAGATATTATAACTATAATTCTTGCTTGATAATTGTTTTGTTATATGTAATTTTACTACATTAAAGTTAAAACCTTCCCTTTTGAAAAAAAGAAAAGGGGAAGTGCTGTGGATATCGCTCTGTGCGCTATGGATGTGTTGCTCTGATTAGTTAATAAATAAAGTGCTGATTGGCCAGTAGCCAGGCAGGAAGTATAGGTGGGACAAAGAGAGAGGAGAATTCTGGGAACAGGAAGGCTGAGTCAGGAGTCACCAGACACAGAGGAAGCAAGATGTAAAGATACCAGTAAGCGGGACATTCAGGCCCGGTGGCAGCCGGCAGAGACATTCAGGCCCAGCGGTGGCCCACAGAGGTAGACAGGCCCAGCGGCAGAGACAAGCAGACGCAGGTAGGCCTGTGGCGGTGGCCCGTGGAGGTAGACGGGCCCAGTGGCAGCAGCTGACAGGGATACTCAGACCCAGCGGCAGCCGGCAGAGACATTCAGGCCCAGCGGCGGCCCACAGAGGTAGACAGGCCCGGCGGCAGAGACAAGGAGACGCAGGTAGGCCTGCGGCGGCGGCCCGCAAAGGTAGACGTGCCCAGCGGCGGCAGCCGACAGGGATATTCAGGCCCGGTGGCAGCCGGCAGAGACATTCAGGCCCAGCGGTGGCCCACAGAGGTAGACAGGCCCGGCGGCAGAGACAAGCAGATGCAGGTAGGCCTGTGGCGGCAGCCCGTGGAGGTAGATGGGCCCAGTGGCGGCAGCCGACAGGGATACTCAGACCCGGCGGCAGCCGGCAGAGACATTCAGGCCCAGTGGTGGCCCACAGAGGTAGACGGGCCCGGCGGAAGCAGCCGACAGGGACATTCAGTCCCGGCTGCAGCGGCCGACAGGGACATTCAGTCCCGGCTGCAGCCGGTAGAGACATTCAGGCCCGGTGGCGGCCCCCAGAGGCAGACAGACCCAGCGGCAGCAGACAGGGACATACAGGCCCGGCGGCGGACCACAGAGGTAGACAGGCCCAGGGACAGAGACAAGCAGACGCAGCTTGGAACAGGGACGCCCCTAACCCCAACATCTGGGGAAGAAGCTGTCTCCGTGGGTCAGAACCAGAACGAATCTGAACACTCTGTCTGAGGACAACCCAGTGCCCAGCTGCTGATCCTGTGAAACCCAACAACTCGGAGGTGTTGGTGAGACTACCCTGCTCAGCTGAAACCCATCTGGGAGAGGATTCAGATGCCTACAGTTTAAAGTCTGAAGAAACAAGATCAGCTGAGTAGTTGACAAATGAACAAAACATGACCTGGGAACACAGAAGAAGGCGCTACCCAGACACCAAACCAGATCACCAGAATCACAAGGATATAATTCACCGATTGAAATCAGCTGCCCCTGAAGAAATAGCCCAATAGCACCAATTTAACCAAGAACCCCTACTAAACCAAGACAAAAAATTAGAACAAGAGAGGCACTCTCAGACCCAGACACCACCTGCACCGCACAGAGGAAGAGATGAGTAGACGCCAGTGCAAAAATACAGGCAACAACATAAAGACCTATATGGCAACATCAGAACCTAGTGATTCTACACCTGCAAGACCTAAACATACCATGACAGAAGAAACAGAAGAAATCAACCCTAAAAATGACATTAAGAAGATGATAGAGGCCCTTAAAGAAGAAATAAAACATTCCCTCAATGAGGAAATAAAAACTTTCCTTAAAGAGGAAATGAAAAACTACCTTAAAGAGGAAATAAAAACTTTCTTTAAAGAGGAAATAAAAAACTCCCTTAAAGAGGAAATAAAAACTTCCCTTAAAGAGGAAATGAAAAACTCCATTAAAGAGGAAATAAAAAACTCCCTTAAAGAAATGGAAGAAAAAACAAACAAAAAATGGGAAGAAATCAAATCAAGCCAAGAAAAAGCAATTAAACAGATGAAAGAAACATTCCAAGATCTGAAAAATGAATTGGAGACAATAAAGAAAACACATGCTGAGGGAATGCTGGAAATAGAAATCCTGACTAAACGAACAGGAACTACAGAAACAAGCATAACCAACCGATTGCAAGAGATGGAACAGAGAATCTCTGACACTGAAGACACGATAGAGAAAATAGATTTGTCAGTCAAAGAAAACACTAAAGACAAAAAAGTCCTAACACAAAACGTCCAGGAAATTTGGGACACCATGAAAAGACCAAAACTAAGAATAATAGGGATAGAAGAAGGAGAAGAATACCAACTCAAAGTCACAGAAAATATATTCAACAAAATCATAGAAGAAAACTTTCCTAACCTAAAGAAAGAAATACATATGAAGATACAAGAAGCTTACAGAACACCGAATAGGCTGGATCCAAAAAAAAAGTCCCCTCTCCACATAATAATCAAAACACTAAACACACAGAACAAAGAAAAAATATTAAGAGCCGCAAAGGAAAAAGACCAAGTAACATATAAAGGCAAACCCATCAGAATAACACCAGACTACTCAATAGAGACTATGAAAGCTAGAAGATCATGGACAAACCTCATGCAGACACTAAGAGACCACGGATGCCAACCCAGACTATTATACCCAGCAAAACTCTCAATCACCATAGGCGGAGTAAACAAAATATTACAGGATAAAACCAGATTTAATCAATACCTGTCCACAAACCCAGCCCTACAGAAAGCACTAGAAGGGAAAATCCAGCCCAAAGAAGCTAAACACATCCATGAAAAATCAAGCAATAGATAATCCTACACCAACATACACCACAGAAGGACAACACAACACAACCACAAAAAATAACAAGAATTAACAATCACTGGTCATTAATATCCATCAATATCAATGGTCTCAACTCACCTATAAAAAGACACAGGCTAACAGAATGGATAAGAAAACAGGACCCATCCATATGCTGCATACAAGAAACACACCTTAATTCCAAAGACAGACACTACCTCCGAGTAAAGGGCTGGGAAAAGGTTTTCCAAGCAAATGGACCTAAGAAATAAGCTGGTGTAGCTATCCTAATATCTAATAAAATAGACTTCAAACTAAAATCAATCAAAAGAGACCAGGATGGACATTACATATTCATCACGGGAAAAATCCACCAAGATGAAGTCTCAATTCTAAACATTTATGCTCCAAATACAAAAGCACCCACATTCATAAAAGAAACACTACTAAAGTTTAAAACGCACATCAAACCCCACACATTAGTAGTGGGAGATTTTAACACACCACTCTCACCAAAAGACAGATCTACCAGACTGAAACTTAACAAAGAAATAAAGGACCTAACAGATGTTATGACTCAAATGGACCTAATAGATATCTACAGAATATTCCATCCTAACACAAAAGAATTTACATTCTTCTCAGCACCCCATGGAACCTTCTCAAAAATTGACCACATGCTTGGACACAAATCAAATCTCAACAGATACAAAAAAATTGGAATAACCTCCTGTATCTTATCAGACCACCATGCCTTAAAGTTAGAACTCAATAACAACAAAAATTATAGAAAACCCACAAACTCATGGAAACTGAATAATGCCCACCTGAAACATCAATGGGTCAAGGAAGAAATAAAGACAGAAATTAAAGAGTTCCTAGAATTCAATGAAAATGAAAGTACAACATACCCAAACTTATGGGACACTATGAAAGCAGTGCTAAGAGGAAAATTCATAGCTCTAAATGCACACATAAAGAAGATGGAGCAATCCCATACCAATGAATTAACAGCACAACTGAAAGCTCTAGAGCAAAAAGAAACAAACTCACTCAGGAGAAATAGACACCAGGAAATAATCAAATTGAGGGCTGAAATCAACGAAATAGAAAACAAGAGAACAATACAAAAAAATCAATGAAACAAAGAGTTGGTTCTTTGAAAAAATAAACAAGATAGACAAACCACTAGCCAAATTAACCAAAAGGCAAAGAGAGAGCACCCAAATTCACAAAATCAGAAATGAAAACGGAGACATAACAACAGACAATGAGGAAATCCAGAGAATCATCAGATCATACTTCAAAAACCTGTACTCCACAAAAAATGGAAAACCAGGAAGAAATGGACAATTTTCTGGATAAATACCACATACCAAAATTAAATCAAGACCAGATAAACCATTTAAATAGACCAATAACCCCTAAAGAAATAGAAACAGTCATCAAAAGTCTCCCATCCAAAAAAAGCCCAGGACCAGATGGTTTCAGTGCAGAATTCTACCAAACTTTCAAAGAAGAACTAATACCAATCCTCTTCAAAGTGTTCCACACAATAGAAACAGAAGGAACACTACCAAACTATTTTTATGAGGCTACAATTACCCTGATACCCAAACCACACAAAGATGCAACAAAGAAAGAGAACTACAAACCAATCTCCCTCATGAACATTGATGCAAAAATACTCAACAAAATATTGGCAAACCGAATCCAAGAATACATCAAAACAATCATCCATCACGACCAAGTAGGATTCATCCCAGGGATGCAAGGATGGTTCAACATACGGAAATCAGTCAATGTAATACACCATATAAACAAACTGAAAGAAAAAAACCACATGATCATCTCCTTAGATGCTGAAAAAGCCTTTGGCAAAATCCAACACCCCTTCATGATAAAGGTCTTAGAAAGATTAGGAATACAAGGAATAATTTCTAAACATAATAAAAGCAATTTATAGCAAGCCAACAGCAAACATCAAATTAAATGGAGAGAAACTCAAAGCGATACCACTAAATTCAGGAACAAGACAAGGCTGTCCACTCTCCCCATATTTATTCAATATAGTACTAGAAATTCTAGCTACAGCAATAAGACAATAAAAGGAGATCAAAGGGATACAAATTGGCAAGGAAGAAGTCAAACTTTCACTATTTGCAGATGATATGATAGTATACATAAGTGACCCCAAAACTCTACCAGGGAACTCCTACAGCTGATAAACTCCTTCAGTAAAGTGGCAGGATACAAGATCAACTCAAAAAAATCAGTAGCCCTCCTATACACAAATGATGAAAGGGCTGAGAAAGAAGTCAGAGAAACATCACCCTTTACAATAGCCACAAATAATATAAAATACCTTGGGATAACACTAACTAAACAAGTGAAAGATCTTTTTGATAAGAACTTTAAATCTCTAAAGAAAGAAATTGAAGAAGATATCAGAAAATGGAAGGATCTCCTATGCTCATGGATAGGTAGGATTAACATAGTAAAAATGGCAATCTTACCAAAAGCAATCTACAGATTCGATGCAATCCCCATCAAAATCCCAACACAATTCTTCACAGACTTGGAAAGAAAAATACTCAACTTTATATGGAAAAACAAAAGACCCAGGATAGCTAAAAGAATCCTATACGATAAAGCAACCCTTGGAGGCATCACCATCCCTGACCTCAAACTCTACTATAGAGCTATAGTAATAAAAACAGCTTGGTACTGGTATAAAAACCGACATACGGACCAATGGAATTGAATTGAAGACCCTGACATTAATCCATGCACATATGAACACCTGGTTTTTGACAAAGGAGCCAAAACTATACAATGGAAAAAAGAAAGTATCTTCAACAAATGGTGCTGGCATAACTGGATTCAATATGTAAAAGATTACAAATAGATCCATATCTGTCACCATGCACAAAACTCAAGTCCAAGTGGATCAAAGACCTAAACATAAATCCAGTTACACTAAACTTAATAGAAAAGAAAATAGGAAGCACTCTTGAACGCATTGGCACCGGAGACCATTTCCTAAATAAAACACCGACAGCACAGACCCTGAGCACAACCATTAATAAATGGGACCTCTCGAAACTGAGAAGCTTTTGCAGGGCAAAAGACACAGTCAATAAGACAAAAAGACAGCCAACAGATTGGGAAAAGATCTTCACCAACCCCACATCTGACAGAGGATTGATCTCCACAATATATAAAGAACTCAAGAAACTAGACATCAAAGCACTGAACAGTCCAATTAAAAAATGGGCTAAAGAGCTAAACAGAGAATTCACAAAACAAGAACTACAAATGGCTGAAAGACATTTAAAGAAATGCTCAACATCCTTAATCATCAGAGAAATGCAAATCAAAACGACTCTGAGATACCACCTTACACCTGTTAGAATGGCTACGATCAAAAACACCAATGACAATCAATGTTGGAGAGGATGTGGAGCAAAGGGAACACTCCTCCACTGTTGGTGGGAATGTAAACTTGTACAACCACTGTGGAAATCAGTATGGCGGTTTCTCAGAAAATTAGGAATCTAACTACCTCAAGACCCAGCCATCCCACTCTTGGGCATATACCCAAGGAATGCTGATTCATACCATAAAGATACATGCTCAGCTATGTTCATAGCAGCACTATTTGTAATAGCCAGAACCTGGAAACAACCTAGATGCCCATCAATGGAAGAATGGATGAAAAAAAATATACACAATGGAGTACTACTCAGCAGAGAAAAACAATGAAAGCATGAAATTTGCAGGCAAATGGATGGAACTAGAAAAAATCATCCTGAGTGAAGTAACCCATACCCAGAAAGACAGTTATGGTATGTACTCACTCATTGGTGGATTCTAGATATAAAATAAAGAACAATCAGACCACAACCCATAGAACCATAGAGGCTATATATATAGCATGGAGGTCCCCAGGACGACTGTGGCATATAATAAATTTCAGTTTTACTCAATTATTAAAAAAAATAGCCAAATGAATGGAAACACATGAACTATGAACCAAAGGCTGAGGGGCCCCCAGCTGGATCAGGCCCTCTGAATAGGTGATACAGTTGATTGGCTTGATCAGTTTGGGAGGCAACTAGGCAGTGGGACCAAGTCCTGTGCTCATTGCATGAGTTGGCTGTTTGAAACCTGGAACTTATGCAGGGACACTTGGCTCAGTCTGGGAGGAAGGGACTGGACCTCCCTGGACTGAGTCTACCAAGTTGATCACAGTCCTCGGGGAAGGACTTGTCCTGGAGGAGGTGGGAATGGGGGGTGGGCTGGGGGTAAGGGGAGGGGGGAGAATAGGGGAACCCATGGCTGATATGTAGAACTGAATGGTATTGTAAAATAAAATATATATATATATATAAAAGATACCAGTAAGCCATGAGCCATGTGGCAAGGTATAGTTTTATAGAAATGGGTTAATTTAAGATGTAAGATCTAGCTAACAAGAAGCCTGAGCCATTAGGCCATACAGCTTTAATTAATATAAACATCTGTTTGTTTACTTGGGTCTGAACAGCTGCAGGACTGGTGGGTGAGAGAAATTTGTCCTGACCATAGGCCAGGCAAGACACAGGAAAACTTTAGCTACACATGCTTTTAATCTATTTTCTTCAAAGTCCTCCCATGATACAAAGGTATGAGTCTACTGACTTTTCTACAGTATGGATTTCTGTACAGATTACTAACAGTGGTAATGCTAGCATATCTAGAACTCATCTCTTTTTGTAAACTTACTAATTTCTTGTAAGCTTCAGGGAATTCGCTTGAATCCACCTCCCTTGGGTCAAGTGGACTCCAGATAAGTACTCCTGTCAATCAACAGCCTGTTCCCCCCTGCCTATTCCACTTACACCTTAGGATGGGATCTCCCCCTTTCCCTAGTTTTGGGACTTCCTTCCCTCAAGTACCAGGGCCTAAAAGTTTCAAATATACACCTAAGGAAAAAATGTCCCCCTAAACTTCTTAACTTTATCTTTCGTCCCTAATATATATATATCTGTTCCAGCATCCTGCCATCTCCAGGTATTTCCTTCAAATCTGCATCCTGGACAGCTTCAAAATGTGTAGCCCCAGGTGGTCCAGTCTCACAAAGTGCTCCAATTGCTGCCTGCGCTTTCCTACCCCCAGAAAGTTCTGCAGAACCGTGACAACAAATGAAATAGTCTGCTCTTCCAGGACTTGGCCAGCATCCCAGCTTTCTTGGTTCCCCAAAAAAGTCAACACCTCCAGGCAACAGGAGGTTGTCTAAAAAGAACAACATCCCAATTCCTGCCTCACCATCACCCCTTCCTATTTCCTTACCTTTTATAATAAACAAAAGGGATGACTATTATAAATCAGGTGTTCTACCAGCCTCCCCGTCCCATCCCCAGTTCATGTTAACTGCTGTGTATTTTATTTTTCCACATTTCTGCCTTTCCAAACAGTGTGGGCATTGAATTAATCAACCACAAGTTGAGTTTATTTGTGTTAGAGAAATAAACTTATGTGGGACAGTTAAGGTAAAAACCAAATATCTAAGAAAAAGCAAGAAGCCCATTAGTTTCTATGGTCTATGGGAATTCTGGTTTTTTTCCCTGTATTTATATTAATTTTTTCTTAGTCTATAAAGCATATGGGAAAGCTAGATGTCTAATTTGTAAGTATAATCTATAGTTGTTATTTCTCCCCACATTTTAAGGATTTATTTCTATTATTTTAAGTTATATGTGTGTGTATCTATGTGTGGGTATAAGCACATGAGTGCAGGTGTCCAAGGCAGGGCACTAATCCCCATGGAAGAGAGAGAGAGAGAGAGAGAGAGAGAGAGAGAGAGAGAGAGAGAGAGACCCAGCCCCACACATTCTTTGTCCCTATTTCCTTCCATTATTACATATATATATATATATATATATATACATATATATATATATATATATATATACATATATATATATATATAGTAGCTAGTCAGGGATAGCAGCCAGGATACAGTAAGAGCTCAAAGAGAGCCCATAGTCTTTTGAGCTTACCCAACACACACACACACACACACACACACACACGCACGCACACACGCACGCACGCACACATGCGCGCGCACGCAGTCACCTTTTTTCTATTACCTCTTGATTGAGGGAGGAAGAGGAAGCAACTTTCTCGAGTCTTGGAGAACTGTTAGCATTTAAATAACAATAGTGCTTTGATTCTAATTTAAACCTTTACTTTCCTCTGTTGCTGGTATGGTATAAATATTATACTTTTTTTCCCCCTAAGGCAAGGTCTCATCTATAGTCTAGGTTTGTCTGGAACTTATGTAGCTCAGGCTAGTCTTGCTCATGACAATCATCCTGCTTCAGCCTCCCAAATGCTGATATTACAGGTGTGAGCTACCATTCCTAGCTAAAATTAAATGTTTTAAGAGAAGGAAAATATCAGATCATAATTTTATGTGCATATATTTGTGTGCACATAAAAATATATTTGTGTGTATAGCATTGGATGAATATGGACACTTTCAGTGCCTAGTGATTAATGCTATGACACAGCATAAATAAACCACTGAAACAAAAACAAACCAGATCCCCCTGGAGCTCAAGTTACTTACATACAGTAAGTAGTTATGAACTGGTTGATATGGGTGCTGGGAACTGAACCTGGGTTCTCAGTGTCCAAGTTCGCTTTTTATTGCTATGAGAAAATTCTAAGATGAAAAACAACTTGGGGACAAAATGGTTTATCTCAGTTTACATTTTACAGTCCATCTGAGGTGAAGTCAGGACAGGAACTGAAATAGAAGCCTTGAAGAGTGCTGCTTACTGGCTTGCTCCTGCATGGAGAAAGCTCGGCCTGTTTTCTTATAGCACCTAGGACCACCTGCCAAGGGGCAGCACTGCCCTCAGTGGGCTGGACCCTCCCACATGAATTGTTAACCAGACTTGCCTGTAGGACAATCTGACAGAGGCATTTTCTCAGTTGAGGCTCTCCTTCCCAGGTATTTCTAGGATTGTATCAAGTTGACAAAAATGAACCAGAACATTCTCAAGAGCAGCGTATGCGCTAACCATGGAGCTCCTATTTTCACATTTTTAATGAGTTTTTTAAACAAAGTGATGGGTTCCATTATGGCATTTCATAACGCTTTTCTATTGCTCTGCATGTTGGTGTTAGCCCCCCCCCCCCCAAAGCCCTCTCTGCTTTCATGTCACATGTACTTTGTTATGCTGCTGTTGGTTGCTTTTTTTTTTTTTTTTTCTTTACTCCTTTGGCTCTTTGCTCTTTGGAGTTTTTTTGGGGCCCACCACCCAGTCCCAAATAAATCATGCATGGAGGCTTAGTCTTACTTATGAATGCCTAGTCTTAACTTGGCTTGTTTCTTGTTAGCTTTTCTTAACTTTAAATTATCCCATCTACCTTTTGCCTCTGAGTTCTTTCCTTTTCTTACTTCTGTAACCTTACTTTCACTCTTCCTCCGTGGCTGGCTGTGTGGCTGTGTAGCTAGGTGGTTGTGTGGCTGTGTGGCTGGGTGGCTGGGTGACTGGCCGGCTGGCCTCCTCTCCTTGTTCTCTTGCTCCTTCTTCTTCTTCTTCTCCTCCTCCCAGATTTCTCATTCTATTTATCCTCTCTGCCTGCCAGCCCTGCCTTTCCTTTCTCCTGCTTTGCTATTGGCCATTCAGCTCTTTATTAGACCATCAAGTATTTTAGACAGGTAATGTAACAGCCTCACAGAGTTAAACAAATGCAACATAAAAGAATGTAACACATCTTTGCATCATTAAATAAATGTTCTACAGCACGAACAAATTAACACATCTTAATAAAATTACCCTCATTTTTTTTTCGACAAGTTCTTACTATATATCACTGGCTGGCCTAGAACTTGCCATAAAGGCCAGACTAGCCTCAACTCATACGTATCTGCCTGAATGCACCACCATGTTCGGTTCTTCTATTTTTTTCTTTCCCAGCCTTCTCTTCCCTACTCTCATGGTCCCTTTTTTTAGTTTCATGACCTACACAACCCCATTGTGTTTATTTGTTTATATTTTTTAACTTTCTTTTTTTATTTATTCTTTGTGTCTTTTATGTCATACTTCTTCATCTCATTTATTTCCCCATCCCTTCATATCTGCCCTCTGCTTTTGCAACCTCCTCCCCAAATAAAATAAAATTTAAGAGAAAAAAAAAAGGAGAACTGGGTGGTGGTGTACACCTTTAATCCCAGCACTCAGGAGGCAGAGGCAGGCAGATCTCTTATGAGTTCAAGGCCAGCCTGGTCTACAGAGTGAGTTCTAGGACAGTCAGGGCTGTTACACAGAGAAACCCTGTCTCAAAAAACAAAAACAAAAACAAAAAAAAGGGAAAATATAAAAAAGAAAAATCAACCTCGTCTTGGAAGCTTCAGTGTGACATAGTGAGTCATACAGTAACCCCCTTTATCCATATATCTTTACTTGCACGTGTTCATTGTAATGAGTCTGGTCCGAGGCCTCTGGTTTCTGCTACACTAAACATGCTGATCCCTCACTGGAACTCCTGTTAGATATCCTATTGTTGCCCTGTGTCATGGAGACCCTGCAGCTTTGGATCTGCAGGACCTGGACCCTTCACATGTTTCAGCAAATCACAGTTGGGGTGGATGCTGGGGTGGGCCAACTCATAACTCTGGTTCTGGGCCTGGGTAGTTGCAGGGTTGGTCAGCCTGCCAGCTGTCCCTTGTCTTCTCCACTGGGTTGATGTCTCTTGCATTGCCCCTGCTAGCTCATGCTATGCTGTAGTCAGATGCTTTCCTTTGGTCCCTCTGGCCCCGAAGTCCTGCAGCTGCTTATAAAATAATCACTCAGAAGCTTATATTAATTATAACTGCTCAGCCATTAGTTCAGGCTTATTACTGACTAACTCTTACACTTAAATTAACCCATAATTCTTATTTACATTTAGCCACGTGGCTTGGTACCTTTTCTCAGTCTGCCTTGTCATCTTGCTTCCTTTGTGTCTGGATGGAGGCTCTTGACTCTGCCCTTCCTCTTCCTGTCTCTCTCCTGGATTTTCTACCTGGCGATAACCTGACTCGCCATAGGCCAGAGCAGCTTCTTTATTAACCAGTCATAGCAACACATATTCACAGGGTCACAAAGACATCCCACAGCACTATGTAGCAATGAGCAAGGGGCAGGGCCAGTTCTCCTGCATTTATGCTCTCAGCGTTGGCTCATCAACACCTACAGCATCAGGGCCAGCTCTACTGTGGCTCTTATGACCTCACAGCCAGCTTTCCCACCTGCCACAGGTGTTGACGGGCTGGGGTGGGGTGGGCTGGGGGAGGGCATTTCTTCCCTGCCCATGCCACCACATGGCAGATGAATAATGAGTTGGCTCCTCTGTGCTGCTCAGGCAAGGTTAAGGGACTCCTCTCTCGAGAGTTGTGCATGTATTTATAACACACATATAAAATTAAAACCAAGATCTACATACAAGAAAAATGTTCAGTATTTGCATTTTTGAATCCCTAATGCTTCCTTTAGCATAATAATAAGCTCCATCCATTTTTCTATAAATGTCATGATCTCATTTTTTTTTTTTTTTTTTTTTTTAGACATTGTTTCTCTGTGTAGCCCTGGCTGTCCTGGAACTCACTTTGTAGACCAGGCTGGCCTGGAACTCATAGAGATCCGCTTGCCTGTGCCTCGAGTGCTGGGTTTAAGACATGTGCCAGTGCCACCTGGTCACTTCAATTTTCTTTATGGGTGACTAAAATTCCACTGAGTGTTTGCATCATATTTTCATTTTCCATCTGTCTGTTAATAAACATTGAGACTGTTTCCATTTCTTACCTTTTGTGAATAATGCAGCAGTGAACATGAACACACAAGTGCATCTGTGGAGTATTCAGAGTCCTTTGAGCTGTACTCAGGAATGGTGTGACTAGTTCTATGCTAGTTCTATGGTTGGTTTTTTGAGAGACTTCCATACTATACACCTGCTATTTACAATGTATTATTTTGCTGCTCTAAATATAGTGTGTTGAACTTTTCATTTAATGGCTAGATGTGGTGATTCACTTCTATAACATTAGAGTTTTGGAGGCAGAGACAGTAGGATTATTGTGAATTTAAGGCTGGACTAGAATTGAGTTGAGACTGTGTCTTAAAAAACAAACTAAACAAACCTAAGCCAACACTAAAACCAATTTATGGAAATACATCACTAGATGGCGGTGCAGATCAAATTTTAAACCATCCAACTGCTTTCAAAGCTGCAGCAAATTGAAGAAAGTCATTTTTGATGTCAGCGCAGTTTCACTTGTTACAGAATATGCTTTAATGACTTAGAGGAACTCTTGAGCTTTATTAGGCAGAGGACATTAGAAGAAGTATACAGCTTTTTTTCGCCCCCAAGACAGGGTTTCTCTGTGTAGCCCTGGCTGTCCTGGAACTCACAGAGATCCACCTGCGTCCGCCTCCGGAGGGCTGGGATTAAAGGTGTGCTTCTCCATAGCTGCTCCACTATCACTGGCAGATTTTTTTTATTTGTACCAGCTTTTAATTAAAGCTGCTTCTGGGGCTGCAGAGATGGCTCAGTGGTTAAGAGCACCGACTGTTCTTCCAGAGGTGCTGAGTTCAATTCCCAGCAACTACATGGTGGCTCACAACTATCCGTAATGAGATCTGATGCTCTCTTCTGGCCTGCAGACATACATGCAGACAGAACACTGTATACATAATAAATACCACTGTATACATAATAAATAAATACATGTTAAAAAAAAGCTGCTTCTAACAGTTTTAGACATTCTTTCTTTGAAGGAAGATGAAGTTTTTTGTTGTTACTTCTTATCTGTTTGTTTTTATTTTTTGAGACAGGATCTCATTCTATAGTCTAGGCAAGTCTGTAACTTACTACACAGAACAGTCTGGCCTTGAATTTGTGGCAGTCCTTTGAGGTTCTGAGATTGTAGGGCTGTGTCATGATGCCCAGTTTACGGAGCTGGAAGGTAAGAACTGTGATGCAAACATATTGACTTGGGAACTTTTGCATCAGCAATGCTGCTATCCACTATTCTTTGATTCACTAGCTTTGTTTGGCTAAGAATCAGTAGTTAGTTCAAAACTGCAAATAAAGCAGCCAGCTTAATTCTTGGGAATTTCCTTTTGGTTGATGGCAGGGGAAATCAGTGCTTAAGTAATTTGTGAAGTTAAGACTGACTTTTAGTAGGTTGTTTTGACATTTGGGCCTCTATTTAAATTAACTTTTGGTTGAAATAAGGAAATAGATTTTTCCTATCAGAAGGAAATCCCATTATTATTATTATTATTATTATTATTATTATTGTTATTATTATTATTATCATTATTATTATTATTTTATTATCATTTATAGTAGTAGGTAGCAGGCAATGAAAGGGAAGGTAAGTTGACTGATCTCAGAACACCAACATTTGGCAGTCATAGGACAAATCCAAATGACTGTGTTAGTAACTTTTCTGGCTGGTTCATCAACTGAAGGGAAGGGGGCTTATCTGGGTTCATAGTTCAGAAGCTTTGGTGCATCTCAGCAGAGTAGGCATGCATATACTGAACTGGTGAGGAGGAAGACTGTTCCTTACTGGAGCTCCAGAGGCACATCCTTAGTGACCTGCTTCCACCTACTTCCACATCATTTTTGCTTCATCTGCCATGTGAAGTTATTAGTCTCTTCCAGAAGGATTACAGGACACCATCATCCTGAAAACAGAAACCAGTTAATCCCCCAAGGAGCTGAAGTTTCAGGACATTGCTTTTGAAAGGCAAACAAACATTGGTTAATTCATTTTTACACAGGACACCAGTGACCAAAAATATACCTGTAAACCGTCGTGAAAGTCAGCAGGTGAGTCTGCCAGATTCAAACAGACATAAATGACTTATTGTAAAAGTTGTCCATGTTGCTATTTTTTTTAAAAAAAAGATTTATTTGGAGCTGGAGATATGGGACAACAGTCAAAAGCACTGGCAGCTCTTCCAGAGGACTGGGGTTCAACTAGCATCTACATGGGGCTCATAACTGTCTCTGTAACTCTACTTCCAGGGGATCTGATTCCCTCTTAGGGCCTTCAAGGGTACCAGGCATACATGTGGTGCAGACATGCATGCAGGTAAAACACCTATTATATAAAATAAAAATAAATAAAAAAAATTTAAAAATTCAGTTTATGTGTGCACACATGTATACATGTGCTGTGGGGGTCAGAAGGGTATGTCAGATTGCCTGAAACTTTAGTTACAGGCACTTGTGAACTGCCTGATGTAAATACTGGCATCTGAACCTGAGTCTCTGCAAGTGCTCTTAGTCGATGAACCATTTCTCCAATCTTAATTTTTTTTTCCAGATCACTGCTTCTATTGTTATTTCAGCTACTTCAGGAAGACACACTGTATCACTAGTAACCTCCAAATGGTCTTTTCTTTGTCTTGCTTTCAGGGCACTTTTTTCTCCTTCCTTCCTTCCTTCCTTCCTTCCTTCCTTCCTTCCTTCCTTCCTTCCTTCCTTCCTTCCTTCCTTCCTTCCTTCCTTCCTTCCTTTCTTTCTTTCTTTCTTTTCTTCCTTCATTCCTTCATTTCTTCTTTTTTTTTTTTTTGTCACAAGATTTCAGTTTGTAGTCTAGGCTGTTCTGGCACTCACTTTCTTGCTGTGTAGCCTAGGGTGGCCTCAAGTTTATGGCAATCCTCCTGCCTCGGTCTTGCAAGTGCTGGAGTTACAGACATAAGTCACCAGCATTTGACAACCCCTCTACCTTTGGAAATAATTCTCTCTCTTCAGGATTCCCATGTTGTGTGTCCTTCTTGGCCTCTTTTGTTGACCGCTGTTGTCTGTTTCACTTCTAAAGTCAGAGTCTCTTGGGCTTGGTCTGAAATTCCTTCTGTAGTTGTATATTCTCCCTAGATCTTTATATTGAATGCCTGAGCTTTAAAAACCATCCATTTGCTGAGACTATTAAGCTGGGTTCCTAGTCTACATATTTCCCTAGAACGATACTTTAGTTTTTTCTTTTCAGTGCTGATGTTGGAACCAGAGGCTCCATGAATGCTAGGTGAGTTGCAATGGTTTGAATATGATTGTCCTCTATAGACTAAGGTTTTGATACTTGGTTCCCAACTGGTGGTGCTGTTTTGGGAGGTGCAGCCCTGCTGTAGAGAGTACATCACTAGAGGTGGTCTTTAAGAGCGTTAGGCCTCACTCTGCTCCCACTTCACTCTTTCTGCTTCATGCATATAGTTCAAGATATGAACGTTCAACTTTCTGTTCTAGCTGCCATGCTTGCTGCTTGCTACCACACTGGCCCTGCCATCATGGACTCTAACCCTATGGAACTATAAGCCAAAATAAATTCTTGGCTTCTCTTAATTGCTTTGGTCATGGTGTTTTATCACTGCAACAGAAAAGTAACCAGTAGGCAAGTGTTCTACCCATAAACCCCAGCCCCAGCTTAGAACCCTACCTGTCTATTCCTGACTGGTTACCTAACATTGAATAATGGATTGAAGTTTTATGTTTCTTGAGTTAAAAAAATCATAAGAGAGAAGTTTGGGGTTTTCATCTACTAAACCCACTCCTCATCTTCCTTTCATAGCTCATGGCACTGTTATCCTTCAGAGCAAAAAAATCTAGTCACTCTCTCTCTCTTTATCTTCCACATTCAATTCAACGTCAAGTTCACCAAACTCAAGGTCCTCCTTAGGACTGGGTGGCTGGAAGCCTGCATCTCACAGCTCTTTATCTTATTTGGAAATTTCCCTCAGCTGAAAAGAGTCACCTTGTCCAACATCACAGCTGCTGTGGTCCAGCAGCTTCTGGCAATATGAGAGGTTATAGCTTATATCTTGCAACAAAATGCCTGCCTGTTACCAGCCTATTTTGTAGTCACAGGGATCAGGAAGCTATATCCTGAGGGAAAACTCCCCCACTAGTTACTAGAAACTTGGTATCAGACTTTGTGGATACCTTCAGGCCCACAGCAAGGACAAACTCCATTTTCACCGTTGCAGTCTTCTGCCAGTTGTGAACAACCCAGGAGCCATCTGTAACTCATAGAAACTGGACCCTGCAACTCTTCACTTTCCTTTGAAAGGCTTTTTGCCATGTGATAAGGATCTGTTTGAACCACAGGATGCTTTGTTGAGATATGTATTGGAGCAGCCTTATTCCAGGGAGATGGTCTGCAATATGCTAGGTTTAAATAAGCAGTTTGCCAGTTTTCCACATATGGTTCTTTCTCTCCATCAGAAGTTAGCAGGGTGAGGACTGATTAAAGGCAGAGATCATCTGATGTAGGCTCTGATCCAATTCATTTCTGGAAGTATTCAGAAAAATGCACTTAGTTTTTTTTTCCTGTCATGAAGTGCTTTGATCTACTGTATCCAGAAAAGGAATGTATTCCAGTTCCTGATATTAACACACCCCAGTCAACACATGCCTTTGCAATGACTTGCATTGGATTTATCTTAATAGAAAAGCTCAAAATGACAACTCCAAGCTCCAGATTACAAATCCCATTCCCTGAAGCTTCACCATGAGTTCCTACAGCAGAGTCTGAAGAATAAAAGTTTACAGATGAACGACTATAAGATTGCCCTGTTGTGTAATGCATAATCCACAAATTCAGAGTGCTATATGCTACATATGAGGGTGGTAGTAGAAATTATCTAGAGAAATAGAATTATGAGAGTACCTTTTCCTGGAACAAGCTGCCTGACTAGCTCAGTAGGTAGAGCATAACACTCTTAATTTTAGGGTCATAAGTTTGTGCCTCCCATTGGGCGCCAAATCTTGTTTTATCTTTGGCACAGTGGCTGCACCTTAATCTACTGCTATTTCAGCCAGCAACTGCAACTCTGCAGTTACTGGCCTGCTTCTGTGGCCTGGCTGCTCAGACTGTAACCTGGTGGGTATTCTATTCCTGCAGGCACTTGCCCTGTCACTGCTGCTCAAGGTAGCTTTATTTAAATTTCTATCATTCTACTTATAAGCGAGACTCGAGATTCAAAGACTGAGGTGAAAACCCGTGAGCTGAGAGAGGCTGAGTAGCAGCTAACTAACCCTCTGTCCTTGTTGGCATCTCTGACAGCCTGTGCTTCCACTTCACAAAAACAGAGAAAGCCACACCATTCCAAATCCCTCTGCACTACTTACTTCCCGTGTCTCCTGGATGCCCTCTGATACTCTATGGTTATTTTCTGTCAAACTAGTTGCTAACTCAGCCTCATGATCCAAGGTTAATTTTATTTAATCAATGCAAATGCAAACTCAGACTTCACAGTGTGATCAAATATCCCCCAACACACAGCCTCCTATGGTTGCCAGCATCCTACCTACCTAGAACTGATGTTAGACAGCACAGCCTGTGACACAGACAACTCTGAAGTGTGATTCTAGCGTTAGAGCTCCTGTGGGGTCCGCTGAGCTTCACTGAGAGTGCCTCACAGCCCAGATCCCCTTGTTTCATCTTTTTTCCCTTCTCTTCCTTTCTCTTTCACAGTTGTTGATCCTGAAAATCCTGCACAGTGAACATCTTGCCCCTCTGTCAGTGAGCTATCTGTTGACTGGGGTTTGTTAATATATGCTTAAGATAACATAAAAGGAGAATTTATTTTGGCTCATAATTCCCGAGGTTCTAGGCCATGGTGGCTTGGTGCCTTGGCTTTGGGCATGTGGTGTCACAGCACATCATGATGGGAATAGAGGTGGAGGAGTCTGTTCACCTTAAGGTGTCAGGAAGCAGAGAACTAGGGGAAGGGGCTGGGTCCCGGATCTCCCCATTAAGGATTCCCTGGTCTCCTCAGTGATATAGCTTCCTTCCACTGGGCCCTTCCTCCTAAAGGTTCTGTGTTTTCCCAGTAGTGACACAGGCTACTCACCTAGGCTTTAGGGATATGTAAGGTCTTAACCCCTACTATCAAGCTAGTCCTCAGAGTCAACATTGCAGATAATCCAACTTGTAATACTATCCCAAACACAGCCACCTCTTTATTTCTCCACTGTTATTACATGAGTGTAAGCCATCACACTCTCACCTTGGCTGCTGAAAGAGCCTCCCCCAAACTCCCGATGCTTTTGTTGGCCTCTAATATCTCTTTTACTCATAATTATTATTAATATTCAATTTCTTGTCATAATGTTCAACTGAATTTATTTATTTATTTAGATTGAGACAAGGTTTCTCTTTGTAGGCCTGGCTGTTCTGGAATTTGCTCTGTAGACCAGGCTGGTCTTGAACTCAGAGATCTGCCTCTGCAGTGGAGGAAATTAAGGCCTATGCCAACACACCTGGCATAAATTTTCAGTTCAATTTATTTTATCATATTTCATTTCACTTGATTTTTTTTTAGATAGGGCATTATTTAGTTCCAAAGATGACCTTGAACTTCTTATCTTCCTGCTTCTATTTCCCTAAGTGCTAGATTATAGGCACATAATATCACATCTAGTTTATATGTGCTGCTGGGGATCAAATCCAGGGCTTCATACATAGAAGCAAGCACTCTACAAATGGAGAATATATCCCTAGCTATAATTGACTTTTTTTGTTTGTTTGTTTGTTTTGTTTTTTTGAGACAGGGTTTCTCTGTGTAGCTTTGTGCCTCTCCAGGAACTCACTTGGTAGCCCAGGCTGGCCTCAAACTCACAGAGATCTACCAGCCTCTGCCTCCCGAGTGCTGGGATTAAAGGCGTGTGCCACCACTGCCTTTGAAATTAACTTTGAAATGAGGTGTGTGGTGTGTGTGTGTGTGTGTGTGTGTGTGTGTGTGTGTGTAATTTCATAAAGTAAGTGAAGTTATGAACTCTGATATCTACTTAAGCTCTCAACTACTGAGTGATCCATACAGCATTCTCCGTTTGCAACCCATATTTACTTTCTAAGAATGTCTATTGTTCACTCAACATTATATTATGAATGTAATATGTTGATGTTTGTAACTGAGGTTTATTCATTTCCATACTTATGACAGTGTTGAATGAATTAATTATACGACAAAATCTATAATTTATCTATGCCTTATTGATGAGCATTTGGTTTTTCTTTTTTTCTTTCCTTTTTACATGCTTTTGATGTTTATTTGTAAGAATTTCTTCAGTATTTATAACTGAAGCAGAAGAATTTAGTACATGAAAATGTTCCATTTATTTTTATTTATATATATATATTTTGTGTGTGTGTGTGTGTGTGTGTGTGTGTGTGTGTGTTTGTGGTTTGTATGTGTGGTATATGTTTGTGTGTGTGTGGGCCTGTATGTATAGGGAGAGGCTAGAGAAGGATGGTGGTTGCCACTCTGTTCCTTTGAGGTATGGTCTGTCACTGCACCCGGAGTTAGGCCATTGGTCTTCTTGTCTCCATAGAACTGGGGTCGCAGCTGTGTGGAGTCATGCCTGTTTTTTAATATGGGTTCTGGGGATTTAAAAATGCATTCATTTATTTTACATACATTTGTTTATATATGATATGTGTACATGTGAGTATGTGTTTGTGTGTGTGTTGGGGTATGTGTAGTCCATGGCATGCCTGTGGAGGTCAGAGGACACTTGGGTATTGATCCTTGCATCTCACCTCGTTGTTTGCCACTGTCCTGTGTGCTCAAGACTAGCTGGCTTGTGCTTCTGGGGGGACTTTCCTGCCTCTGTCCCCAGTCTCACCTCTGGATTACAGATATGTGTCACCATGTCTGGCTTTCATGTGGGTTCTGGTAATCTGAACTCAAATTCAGGCTAGATACCATCAGCCCTTTCACCTGCTGAGCCATCCCCCAGCTCCAGATCTTCAATATTATAAGCTAATGCCACTGGTGCTTGGTGTGGTCAGACTTTTAATTTATGCTAATCATATGATACTATTATTTTATACATGTAATTCATATTTGGTTACTAAATGGGAGCCAAGGAGGAGTTATCATGAGTGACTGTCTGGTATGATTGATGTGCTTGGATTGTATGAACTTTTGCTGACTGCACATGTCCCTCCCCATGATGCTCAATCAATGCATAGGCATAAGATGGTAAATAGGGGTTATTCCCTGAGTTCATTCAGAGGACACAGTTGGCATTTTTATGCATGTGCTCCAAACCAGTTTTATCAAATTGCCTCCCTGGCTCCCATACCTAGATTTATTCTGTAGTATGTTAGAATGGAAACTGATGACAAAATGGGAGTTATTAATGGTTGTTAGGGGAGGGAACATTTATTCCATTGTTTTGAGTGGGGTACATGTGCAGCTTTATGCACATGAGGTACCTATGTTGTTGGGTGCACTATCAGAATCTTCCAGATGCCATTTTAATTTTTTTAGTGCATAAACTATGGCTACTTTATATTCATTATCTGGCAATTCCAGCTTCTAAAACCTTTGGGGCAATACACCTGTTGTTAGTTATTTCTGCCAATTATTTCTTATGATTTATTGCTATATTTAGCAATTTTAATATCATGAGTGCATATCTTGCTGAGGTTAGTTGATAAAATTTATATTACAGGTAATTTCTTTCATTTTCAATACTTTTGTCACTGTGGCAACTGTCTGAAATAAACAACTTAAAAGGAAGAAAGATTTATTCTGCTTCATGATTTCAGAGGTCTTAGACTATGGTCAGCTGCACTCCATTGTTTCTAGGCCATAGAAAGGCAGAAGCTCATGCCAGGGAACATATGGTGGAGACAAGCTGTTTACCTCAGGAGGCCAAGAGCAGGAGACTTGGAGAGAAATTTTCCTGGGACAAGATAGTGCCTTCAAAGACATTCTGCCAGTGATGCACTTTCTGTAATAGTCCATTCAGCCATGAGACCATAAATGGATCAATTAATTTCTGGCTTAAAGATTTTCCAGGGTCACTATTCCTAAGGTTGCATTATCTTTAAGTATCCTGGCTTACAATGGAATCGTTGGATTTAGCTCTCCTACTCCCAATGGTCCAAGACTTAATCTTCCATTCCATGTTCTGATACACAGATTTATCTTTGGTTTTTGCATTTGTTTATACTTCACACTCAGGTGTCAGCCCTCTTTTTTTCTCTGCCATTCTTAGTCTTTAGTGTTCTTCTTACTTCCTTGCAAGCTAAGCCATGTATTAAAAATAAACTCATGGCAACTTATCGGAGTCCCTTCAAGGGTGTTGAGTTTAATTTGTCTTAGAGCCTTTAGACCGTGGGTCTGCTTGCCTGGCACCCTTTCTTTTGTTCACATGGCTAAGTTTGTATTACTGAGCTTTCACTTTAAACAAGGCTTTTACTTCTAGCACCTACATAGCTCTGTCATATCACCCTGTTTTGGTTCTTTCAGGACATCTCTTTGAGAAAGCCTTTATCATTTATTGTCTGAATTCTATTAGAGCACAAAACCTGTGAGAGCAGGAACTTTGTGGGCATCGTTCTCTTCTTCTGACTAAAATAGCTCTTGGCATACATAGCTGTTTATCCCTTTGGACAGACAGGTCCTGGTCTCTTCAGGGCCCCATTGTTCCAGGCTTTCCTGTTATCTTCCCTGTGGGAGCCCACAGAAGTTTCCCTGTGAGATCTGAGTTTGCATGACACAGCAGAACTGCATAAGTGGATGATTTGACCATGGGCAAGGTTGCCAGGTGGTTGGAAGGGTCTGCACTTGGCTGTGCCTGGGGGAAGGTTTTTTGTTCCTCCCCTTGGCATTCCTTTAAAAGCCCTTTGGCAGATACAGCCAGAGCCGGATGGATAAGGATCCAGGCCCTCCCAAGGCTATTATGTGCTTCTGTCTGTCTCTCCTTAGCTATTATTCTATCTAATATTTCCTTCTGCTCTTGCTCCAGAGTACCCTGGGGGAAAAGTGGGGGTGGGATGGCCCCCACAGATGGCATCAGTAAACAGGGACAAGACAAAGACAAAAAGAAAAAGAAACCAGAGTACTTGGCAAAAGCGGGAGTTAGGTCTTGCAAGAAAGCAGTTGGATCTGTTGGGTTTTGTAGTGAAAAAAGAAAAATGAGGGTTTATCCTTGGAAGAAAAAGAAAAAGAAAAAAGGGACTGAAAGGGATGTCCAAAAGAAGGCTGCAGCATACAACCTTCTTTATCAAGGTTTCTTTCTTTCTCTTTCTTCTAACTTTTATTTATAAAAATTAAGGAAGGTAGAGTGTAGTAATATAGTGTAGAAAAAACTTAGAAAAGTAGAATGTAGGAATGCATCATAAATAAAAAAATTAGGGTAAAGTAGGATATAATAAGCAACTAGACATAGAAACTATGTTCTTGATTTTCCAACTATGAACGCAAAATCCTGGGGAAGAATTGAAAAAAAAAAAAACAACTCTATCAAAGAGAAGAAATGGGGAGAAAAAGATTCCAGTGGGAGCTTTTGGCCTGGGGACAGCAAAAAATGCTAAGTCCCAGCAGCTGGGGAAATAATTTTCCCTGAGGCAAAGGCAAGTGAAATAAAACTTTTCACTCTGCAGACATTGCCACTGTATGGAAACACTGTACCATCAGAATTAGTTTCTTCTTGGCCATGAAGCCAAAGTTTAGAGAACAGAAGCCTTGGGAAAATGTGGTGGTCTTTCTCTCTCAAAAACTAAATGCTTTCTTGGGAAAAACTTGATCTCTCTCTAAAAACTAAAAGCCTTTCTGAACTTTCTTTCTCAGATTTCTTTCTGTAAGGACAAATTTAGATCCACCTGGATCTCTATGGGGAAATCACCTGTGGTTCTCTCTAAGAAAAAACAAAATGACCTCTTAGAACTAGACAAATTTTCTCTGCTAGCACTGTCTCTTTCAAGGTGAAGGGAGGGGCTGCTGGTGCAGAGGAAGCAGAAGCTGAGCTGTGGCTTGGGCATCAGATTCAGTGTCAGGGACTCTATCTGGGGGAGGATCTGAGCCAGGACAGGACAGAGAAGGGACAGATTGCTCCCCAAAAGGTGCAGGAGTTGGAGAAGGCTGCTAGCATAAAAAAGCAGGGTCTTACTTCCAAGTAGTAGCTGCAATGGCAGCATGGGAAAAGCTGAGGTAGAATCAGCGAGAAAAGCCCCTACCTCCAGAAGCAGTTAGCAGAGGAACAGATACCATAGCAGAGGTATCTGAAGCTCTGAATCCGGGGAGAAGGAACAAGCAGGATGAGATAAAGATCTAGATCTAACATGGAAAAAGTCTCTTTGAAATGGCTGTGAAAAATCTTTATCTTTTTTTTTTTTTTGGTTTTTTCCAGACAGGGTTTCTCTGTAGGTTTGGAGCCTTTCCTGGAACTCACTTTGATTCCCTAACTGACCAGGAGAACAGAAATCTCCTGATCTCCTCTGGTGAAAAAGCAAAAAGCTTGACTCAAACTCACCCCCCATCCCCACCCCTCCCGTGCTGAAAGCAGAAACTTGACTTTAACTGTGTAAAGTGGTGGGCCCAAGAGGCATTATGGGAAAGGTAGTTTGTAGCGTGCCAATATAGAGAAAGGCAGCTTGGAAAATGAAGTCTGAAAATTAGCTTTGCTCTAGAGAAAGGCATCCTGGGAAATGTAGTGCATAGAAGCAAGACAGCACAGGCAAACTGGTATGGAGAAAAGGCAAACTGGGACAAAAACTTTCAGACACTCATCTTAAAACATTGCTTTCTTCCAAGCGCTGCTAAAAAGCTTGGCTATACCTCCCTAAAAACAAGAAAAAGGTGATCAAAAGCTTGCCTCTCAGGAGACATTTTGAAACCCTTAAAGCAAAGGACAGCGATTCCTACACTGGGGAATTAGATATGGGAAGGACGAATTAGAATAATCAGAAGTTCTGCAGGAGTGATTCTGTTGCAAATCTAATAGGGGAACAAGGAAACATACATTCAGTAACAAATGATTGAGTTACAGATGGGGATCAAACTCCAGAAAATCTAGCTGTCTTACTAAAAGCTGAAAGGCTACAACTACAGTCTGAATTAAATAACTGATGGTTAGAGTATGTCACAGCTGCTAATAAAAATAACACCAGGGTTTGAGAAGCTAATGAAGTGACAATACTAAATCATGAAAATGTTCTTCCTCAAAGTATGAAGGATGCATTTCATGAAACATCTATGTTCTGGACTCCTTTGAACAGTAGCAGTTTTGGTGAACAAATAACCTTGCCAGAAATAAAAATCTATCAGAAACATCAGCATTGTTAAAAGAACTCTCATGGATGATACAGTTTTAAAAAATTAAGGGGGTGTGTGTGATAATTGTCTGAGAGTTTGGTAAGGATTGTAGAACAGAGGAAGGTCAGCTCCAATGATATTCTTATAGAAGAACTGGAATGAAAATGGCTGAATTAGTGTTTCTGACATTAAGATCCCATCTCAAAGTTCTGGGGAAGGCAGGAGACTTAGAGGGCCCTCAGACTGTTGAGGATTTTTGGAATGGAGGTTTTGTCACTGCTTAATACAAACTAAAAGGAAACGGACCTTGGAGTTGCATGGCTTTTGATCAGCAGTGGATTGATAGAGGCTCCTTTGAGAATGTGCCTATATTGCCTAATAGCTGCTCAGAGTGTTTTTTATATGGTAGTTTCACCTTGCCCTAAACAGGTGTTTTTTTTTGTTTTGTTTTGTTTTGTTGTTGTTTTTTTAAATAGTAGTTGGGTGAAGGTAGCAATGGCTGTTTGATTGTTTGATTTGTGGTGATCAGGGGAGCTGTGATAAGCTTGGGAAAAATGACAGTCCCTAGCTAAGAAGCCATCTACTGAAGGATACTTCTCTGCTGGTTTTGGAATGGCTGAGAGAACCTGGTAGGAAAGGTGACTGGGGAAAAATAGCTTTATTGCAAGGATTACAGCCTTACCAATGATACTATATTGTACAAAGAGCCACCTATAAGGGCAATGAAGTCACTTAGATATATATTAAGCTTTCAAGGCAAATAGTCTAGCAGGGGAACCTGCTGAATGACGCAGGTTTGGAACCCCATTCCCACTTAGACAATCATGGAAAGTTGACTGTTGTAGATTTGCTAACTGAGCAATTCAGAAACAGAATGTCCTTAGTAGGTTTTTCTTCTCCTTCTCTTTTCTTCCTTTTTGGGTTTGATAACTGTTTAGTCTTATTTCTACTTTCTAAATGAAGTCCAAAGAAAATTACTCTCTGTCTTGTTGGAAGATAATGTAACATCTTTTCTAAATGTTAAGAAATCTTTTCTAAATCTCTTCTAGGTGTTAAGAAATCTCGGGCCGGCAGAGACAGGCCCGGTGGCAGTAGTCGGCAGAGACAAACAGGCCCGGCAGCGGCCCGCAGAGATAGACAGGCACTGCTGCGGCGACAGGCAGAGGCAGGTAGGCCCGGCAGAGGCAGACAAGCCTGGTGCGGAGGCAGGCAGGCCCAGCAGGCGGTGGCCAAAACACAGTTGCAATAAAGACCATTAACTGAGCTATTACCCACTGAAGAGCTAGTGAAAACAAGCTTTTAATCAAGAGCTTGGAACAGGGACGCCTTTAACCCCAACACCTGGGGAAGAAGCTATCTCCGTGGGACGGAACCAGAATGAATCTGAACACTCTGTCTGAGGCCAACCCAGGGCCCAGCTGCTGATCCTGCAAAACCCAACAACTTGGAGGTGTTGGTGAGATTATCCCACTCAGCTGAAATACATCCGGGAGAGGATTCAGATCCCTATAGTTTGAAGTCTGAAGAAACAAGATCAGCTGAGGAGTTGACGAATGAACAAAACATGACCTGGGAACACAGAAGAAGGTGCTGCCCAGCCACCAAACCAGATCATCAGAATCATAAGTATATACTTCACCGACTGAGATCAGCTGCTCCTTAAGAAACAGCCCAATAGCACCTTAACCAAGAACTCCTAGTGAACCAAGACTAAAAATTAGAACAAGAGAGGCACTCTCAGACACAGACACCACCTGCACTGCACAGAGGAAGAGATGAGTAAACGCCAGTGCAAAAATACAGGCAACAACATAAAGACCTATATGGCAACATCAGAACCCAGTGATTCTACACCTGCAAGACCTGAACATACCAAGACAGAAGAAACAGAAGAAATCAATCCTAAAAACGACTTTAAGAAGATGATAGAGGCCCTTAAAGAAGAAATAAAAAATTCCCTTAAAGAGGAAATGAAAAACTCCATTAAAGAGGAAATAAAAACTTCCCTTAAAGAGGAAATGAAAAACCCCATTAAAGAGGAAATAAAAAACTCCCTTAAAGAAATGGAAGAAAAAAAAAAGGGAACAAAAAAATGGGAAGAAATCAAAGAAAGCCAAGAAAAAGCAATTAAACAGATGAAAGAAACATTCCAAGATCTAAAAAATGAATTGGAGACAATAAAGAAAACACATGCTGAGGGAATGCTGGAAATAGAAATCCTGACTAAACGAACAGGAACTACAGAAACAAGCATAACCAACCGATTGCAAGAGATGGAACAGAGAATCTCTGACACTGAAGACACAATAGAGAAAATAGATTTGTCAGTCAAAGAAAACACTAAAGACAAAAAAGTCCTAACACAAAACGTCCAGGAAATTTGGGACACCATGAAAAGACCAAACCTAAGAATAATAGGGATAGAAGAAGGAGAAGAATACCAACTCAAAGTCACAGAAAATATATTCAACAAAATCATAGAAGAAAACTTTCCTAACCTAAAGAAAGAAATACCTATGAAGATACAAGAAGCTTACAGAACACCAAATAGGCTGGATGAACAAAAAAAAGTCCCCTCGCCACATAATAATCAAAACACTAAATACACAGAACAAAGAAAAAATATTAAGAGCTGCAAAGGAAAAAGACCAAGTAACATATAAAGGCAAACCCATCAGAATAACACCAGACTTCTCAATAGAGACTATGAAAGCTAGAAGGTCATGGATAAATCTTATGCAGACACTAAGAGACCACGGATGCCAACCCAGACTATTATACCCCGCAAAACTCCGAATTACCATAGGAGGGGTAAACAAAATATTCCAGGATAAAACCAGATTTAATCAATACCTGTCCACAAACCCAGCCCTACAGAAAGCACTAGAAGGGAAAATCCAACCCAAAGAGGCTAAACACATCCATGAAAAATCAAGCAATAGATAATCCCACACCAACATACACCACAGAAGGACAACACAACACAACCACAAAAAATAACAGGAATTAACAGTCACTGGTCATTAATATCCATCAATATCAATGGTCTCAACTCACCTATAAAAAGACACAGGCTAACAGAATGGATAAGAAAACAGGACCAATCCATCGGCTGCATACAAGAAACACACCTTAACTTCAAAGACAGACACTACCTCCGAGTAAAGGGCTTGGAAAAGGCTTTCCAACCAAATGGACCTAAGAAACAAGCTGGTGTAGCTATCCTAATATGTAATAAAATAGACTTCAACCTAAAATCGATCAAAAGAGATCAGGATGGACATTACATATTTATCATGGGAAAAATCCACCAAGATGAAGTCTCAATTCTAAACATTTATGCTCCAAATACAAAAGCACCCACATTCATAAAAGAAACACTACTAAAGTTTAAAACGCACATCAAACCCCACACATTAGTAGTGGGAGATTTTAACACACCACTCTCACCAAAAGACAGATCTACCAGACTGAAACTTAACAAAGAAATAAAGGACCTAACAGATGTTATGACTCAAATGGACTTAATAGATCTCTACAGAAAATTCCATCCTAACATAAAAGAATATACCTTCTTCTCAGCACCCCATGGAACCTTCTCAAAAATTGACCACATGCTTGGACACAAAACAAATCTCAACAGATAAAAAAAAAATTGGAATAATCTCCTGTATCTTATCAGACCACCATGCCTTAAAGTTAGACCTCAACAACAACAAAAATTATAGAAAACCCACAAACTCATGGAAACTGAATGATGCCCACCTAAAACATCAATGGGTCAAGGAAGAAATAAAGAAAGAAATTAAAGATTTCCTAGAGTTCAATGAAAATGAAAGTACAACATACCCAAACTTATGGGACACTATGAAAGCAGTGCTAAGAGGAAAATTCATCGCTCTAAATGCACACATAAAGAAGATGGAGCAATCCCATACCAACGAATTAACAGCACAACTGAAAGCTCTAGAACAAAAAGAAACAAACTCACCCAGGAGAAATAGACACCAGGAAATAATCAAATTGAGGGCTGAAATCAACGAAATAGAAAACAAGAGAACAATACAAAGAAATCAATAAAACAAAGAGTTGGTTCTTTGAAAAAACAAACAAGATAGACAAACCCCTAGCCAAATTAACCAAAAAGCATAGAGAGAGCACCCAAATTAACAAAATCAGAAATGAAAAGGGAGACATAACAACAGACAACGAGGAAATCCAGAGAATCATCAGATCATACTTCAAAAACCTGTACTCCACAAAAATGGAAAACCAGGAAGAAATGGACAATTTTCTGGATAAATACCACATACCAAAATTAAATCAAGACCAGATAAACCATTTAAATAGACTAATAACCCCTAAAGAAATAGAAGCAGTCATCAAAAGTCTCCCAACCAAAAAAAAAAAAAAAAAAAAAAAAAAACAAAGCCCAGGACCAGATGGTTTCAGTGTAGAATTCTACCAGACTTTCAAAGATGAACTAATACCAATACTCTTCAAAGTGTTCCACACAATAGAAACAGAAGGAACACTACCAAACTCTTTATGAGGCTACAATTACTCTTGATACCCAAACCACACAAAGATGCAACAAAGAAAGAGAACTACAGACCAATCTCCCTCATGAACATTGATGCAAAAATACTCAACAAAATATTGGCAAACCAAATCCAAGAATACATCAAAACAATTATCCATCATGACCAAGTAGGATTCATCCCAGGGATGCAAGGATGGTTCAACATACAAAAATCAGTCAATGTAATATACCATATAAAGAAACTGAAAGAAAAAAACTACATGATCATCTCCTTAGATGCTGAAAAAGCCTTTGACAAAATCCAACACCCCTTCATGATAAAGGTCTTAGAAAGATCAGGAATACAAGGAACATTCCTAAACATAATAAAGGCAATTTATAGCAAGCCAACAGCAAATATCAAATTAAACAGAGAGAAACTCAAAGCGATACCACTAAATTCAGTAACAAGACAAGGTTGTCTCTCCCAATATTTATTCAATATAGTACTAGAAGTTCTAGCTAGAGCAATAAGACAATAAAAGGAGATCAAAGGGATACAAATTGGCAAGGAAGAAGTCAAACTTTCACTATTTGCAGATGATATGATAGTATACATAAGTGACCCCAAAAACTCTACCAGGGAACTCCTACAGCTGATAAACTCCTTCAATAAAGTGGCAGGATACAAGATCAACTCAAAAAAATCAGTAGCCCTCCTATACACAAATGATAAAAGGGCTGAGAAAGAAGTCAGAGAAACATCACCCTTTACAATAGCCACAAATAATATAAAATACCTTGAGATAATACTAACTAAACAAGTGAAAGACCTTTTTGATAAGAACTTTAAATCTCTAAAGAAAGAAATTGAAGAAGATATCAGAAAATGGAAGGATCTCCCATGCTCATGGATAGGTAGGATTAACATAGTAAAAATGGCAATCTTACCAAAAGCAATCTACAGATTCGATGCAATCCCCATCAAAATCCCAACACAATTCTTCACAGACTTGGAAAGAAAAAGACTGAACTTCATATGGAAAAACAAAAGACCCAGGATAGCTAAAAGAATCCTATATGATAAAGCAACCTTTGGAGGCATCACCATCCCTGACCTCAAACTCTACTATAGAGCTGTAGTAATAAAAGCAGCTTGGTACTGGTATAAAAACTGACATACAGACCAATGGAATCGAATTGAAGACCCTGAAATTAATCCATGCACATATGAACACCTGGTTTTTGACAAAGGAGCCAAAACTATACAATGGAAAAAAGAAAGTATCTTCAACAAATGGTGCTGGCATAACTGGATCTCAATATGTAAAAGATTACAAATAGATCCATATCTGTCACCATGCACAAAACTCAAGTCCAAGTGGATCAAAGACCTGAACATAAATCCAGTTACACTAAACTTAATAGAAAAGAAAGTAGGAAGCACTCTTGAACGCATTGGCACCGGAGACCACTTCCTAAATATAACACCAGCAGCACAGACCGTGAGCACAACAATTAATAAATGTGACCTCTCGAAATTGAGAAGCTTTTGCAGGGCAAAAGACACAGTCAATAAGACAAAAAGACAGCCAACAGAATTGGAAAAGATCTTCACCAACTCCACATCTGACAGAGGATTGATCTCCACAGTATATAAAGAACTCAAGAAACTGGACATCAAAATACTAAACAGTCCAATTAAAAAATGGGCTAAAGAGCTAAACAGAGAATTCACAAAACAAGAAACACAAATGGCTGAAAGACATTTAAAGAAATGCTCAACATCCTTAATCATCAGAGAAATGCAAATCAAAACGACTCTGAGATACCACCTTACACCTGTCAGAATGGCTATGATCAAAAACACCAATGACAGTCAATGTTGGAGAGGATGTGGAGCAAAGGGAACACTCCTCCACAGTTGGTGGGAATGTAAACTTGTACAACCACTGTGGGAATCAGTATGGCGGTTTCTCAGAAAATTAGGAATCTAACTACCTCAAGACCCAGCTATCCCACTCTTGGGCAATACCCAAGGAATGCTGATTTATACTATAAAGATACATGCTCAGCTATGTTCATAGCAGCACTATTTGTAATAGCCAGAACCTGGAAACAACCTAGATGCCTGTCAACAGAAGAATGGATGAAAAAAATGTGGTACATATACACAATGGAGTACTACTCTGCAAAGAAAAACAATGAAATTTGCAGGCAAATGGATGGAACAAAAAAAAAATCATCCTGAGTGAGGTAACCCAAACCCAGAAAGACAGTCATGGTATGTACTCACTCATAAGTGGATTCTAGATATAAAATAAATAACAATCAGACCACAACCCATAGAACCATGGAGGCTATATATATAGCATGGAGGTCCCTAGGACGACTGTGGCTTATAACAAATTTCGGTTTTACTCAATTACTGAGCAAGCCTCAATGAAACATCTCACTATTAAGATAAGGATACAGCCGGGCGGTGGTGGCACACGCCTTTAATCCCAGCACTCGGGAGGCAGAGCCAGGCAGATCTTTGTGAGTTCAAGGCCAGCCTGGTCTACAGAGTGAGAGCCAGGAAAGGTGCAAAGCTACACAGAGAAACCCTGTCTTAAAAAAACCAAAAAAAAAAAAAAGATAAGAATACATACTCTATCAAGATGATAATAGAAAAATAAACAAATAAATTTTAAAAAATAAAAAATAAATAAAAATAGAAAAATTTAAAATATTAAACAAACAAACAAACATTTTACTAAAGTTAAAAAAAGGAGAACTAGGGATTCATCATTCCTCTCCACATTCTATTCTTTCCCTTGTTTTATATATTTTAAATTTTTTTATCAGTGGATTCTGCTGGAGTTTATTGGTGGATTCTGCTGGAGGATCTGATGCAGATAAGTACTGGAGGGCTCCTGTTGCAAATCACCCTCTGGAGCGATGGATCTTTCTACTAGCACCTGGAGGATACCTGATCTACTTTTGGTGTGGCCCCGGAGTTTGGTTTATGTCTTTCCTCAGGACAATGAGGTTCCTCTTTGGATTCCTGAGCACTGAACGTGCCCTGTGGCTGCTGCTGAAGCCCAACATGACAGAGACCTAATGAAAAAATGAAAAAATCTACCCTTCTGATGCTAGTGGAGATTGAGAGCCCAATATGGCCAGCTTTGGCAAGCATTAATGTAAGCCTAGGAACTGTAGCCATGAGATTGGATTCTCCAGAAGAACTGCCAGCCAAAGTCATGCTGGGATGAAGAAAAACGGGTCTTGGCAGTTTGTGTTCCTGGAGTTGTATCCATGCCAGTGGATGTCCACACAATCCAGAAGAGAATTTGACATTGCTGCTGCCGCTGTTGCTGTTATAACAATGGTGCACACTGCTGCTACTGTTTCTGGGATTACCATTTCATAATTGCTTACTACAGCTAGCACAGTGGAGACCCTGGCAACAAAAGTAGCTACTACAGTTAGTTAATCTTTCATTCTATTGGGCATGATAAATTTAATTCAGTAGTTATATACATCTCGATTGGCTTTGAAAATTATAAATTTATAAACTCAAGTTCCAGTTGCTTTTGGGATACTATCTTACAAGGACTTCAATGTACAGTATGGCACGATAAGGAAGGGAATGGCTCAGTTGCCTTTAGCCCACTGGCTGTGGGTGAGATAGGACCTCTGTTGATCTTTTCTGTATCGAACACACAGATTGCAAGTCCAGTGCCACTTTGAGATCTTTGGCAGCAATTAACTATGCAGCTCACACACGATTGAGCCGGCATGATAATGAGTATTCAGAGACGGGTAATGCCTGGGGGGCACTCACCAACCTAAGACAGAGCACCTGTATGGCCTGGGCAGGCGTCTCCATGACGGGTAAGGTGACCTGCTGACGTCCCACGCAACCCAAGTCAGAAGCTCATTTTTTAATAAAAGGGGGACCTGCAGGGCCCTGGCCCCCGTTTTGGGTAACTGTTGCCTTGCTTGCGGACCTTGACCTTGATATCCTCCCAATGCTAATTCCCTGCCAGGTTCCACTCTCCTGAATGCTTAAGGGAAGTTCCTTGTCTGTGTATCCTGAATAGTGTGCATTAACAGCTTAGATGTAAGATTGTAAAACATCAGTAGTGAACTTCTGCCCTCCGGGGTCCTCCCATTGTGCTGTAAGCCTATAATTAAGACCTCCTACCCCCTTCAAGAAATGACATTAGACATTTAAAATTAAATATATATATATATATGTATATATATATATATGTGATTAATATCATGAGTGTAATTTAAAAAATAAATAAATAAATTTTAAAAAAGGCAAAAAAAAAAAGAAATCTCTTTTAGGTGTTTGCTAAGTTAGATATTTGCTAATGGTTGTAGCTCTATAGAGAGGCTTAAATATAAGTTGGGTCTGCTAAGAGAGTCTTTCTAGTGTAAGCTAGTTCTATTAAGAGAGTCTTTCTAATAGTTCTTATCAATATAAGTTTGTAAAATAAATCTATAGATTTTCTTTATGAATATAAGCTTATAAGAGGAATAAATAAGCATATGTTGAATGTGAATTTTGTAAGAAGTGTAAGTGTTGAATGTGAGTCTAAATGTTTAATGCAAGTTTGTAAAATGTAAATATGTATAGTGATAATAGTAAATATGTATATTGATGATAGGTCTGTTAGAGAGTTGTAAATATGTATTGCAGTGTTCAGAATTATGTTGGTATTACTGAACCAGAGCTGGGCAAAAAGCTAAGGGAGTCTTTAAGCTTGATGAAGTTTATCTGATGTGGATTGCATCAAGAGTTTTTAAGAAAGGGCTTGGCAAAGCTAGGGCTGTTATAGACATCTTAAAACCCATTCCAATAAAGATATACCATCTTTATTGGGGGTGTGGCAGCTATGGAGATCGCTGTGGATGTTTGTAAGCTAAGGGGAAACGTGGGCAGAACTGAGATAAGCTCCCCTCCTGACAGAGGCTGAGTACCCAGGAAGACAGATCTCAGTCTACCAAAAGGGGCTTGAGAGGCTCTTTAAAAAATTAAAAGGGGGCCGGGCGGTGGTGGTGCACGCCTTTAATCCCAGCACTCGGGAGGCAGAGGCAGGTGGATCTCTGTGAGTTCGAGGCCAGCCTGGGCTACCAAGTGAGCTCCAGGAAAGGTGCAAAGCTACGCAGAGAAACCCTGTCTGGAAAAACCAATAAATAAATAAATAAATAAATAAATAAATAAATAAATAAATAAATAAATAAATAAATAAATAAATAAAATAAAAAATTAAAAGGGAGCCGGGCAGGAAAGGCGCAAAGCTACTCAGGGAAACCCTGTCTGGAAAAACCAATAAATAAATAAATAAATAAATAAATAAATAAATAAATAAATAAATAAATAAATAAAAATAAAAATAAAAAAATAAAAAACTAAAAAATTAAAAGGGAGCCGGGCAGTGGTGGCGCAGGCCTTTAATCCCAGCACTCGGGAGGCAGAGCCAGGCAGATCTCTGTGAGTTCAAGGCCAGCCTGGGCTACCAAGTGAGTTCCAGGAAAGGCGCAAAGCAGAGAAACCCTGTCTCGAAAAACAAAACAAAAAAAAAAAAAAAAAAAAAAAAAAAAAAAAATTAAAAGGGGCTAGGCCTCTGGATAAGCGAGACAGTTGTTTAGCTTGAACTGTTTAGAGGGCCCACAGGTAATGGGAACGGGACCTGTCCCTAGTGCATGAGCTGGCTTTTTGTAGCCTAGTGCCTATGGTGAGATACTTTGTGCAGCCTTGGTGCAGGGAGGAGAGGCTTGGACTTGCCTCAACTGAATGCACCAGGCTCTGCTGACTCCCCATGGGAGACCTTGCTTTGGAGAGGGTGGGAGTTGGGGTGGGGCGGGATTGGGAGGATGGCTGGGGGGTGGGAGGAGGGAAGACAGGGGAATCTGTGGTTGATAATGTAAAATGAATAGAAAATCTCTTAATAAAAAAAAAAAAAGGAGAAAAAAATTAAGAGAGTGACCTGTGGGAGCTCACAGAAGTTTCCTTGTGAGTTTGCCTGACAGAGCTGCATAAGGGGATGATTTGACCATGGGCAAGGTTGCCAGGTGCTTGGAAGGGTCTGCACTTGGCTGTGCCTGGGGGAAGGTTTTTTGCTCCTCCCCTAGGCATTCCTTTAAAAGTCCTTTGGCAGATACAGCCAGGGCCCGATGGATTAGGATCTAGGCCTCCTGAAGCTATTCTATGTTTCTGTCTGTCTTCTAGCTATATTTCTATCTAATATTTCCTGCTGCTCCTGTTCAAGAATACCCTGGGGATAAGTGAGGGTGGGATGGCTCCCCACACTTCCCAGCATAGTTGGCCTTGTTAATCTCCTTATATATGGGGTCTCAGTATGGATTTCACTATGTAGCTCTGGTTAGCCTGAACTCACTACATAGACACCCTGGCCTCAAACTCACAGAGATATGCCTACTTTCTACCCTGTAAGTGTTGGGCTTAAAGATGTATGCCACCACACCCAGATTTCTTTTATTCTTTCTTTTTTTTAAGATTTATTTATTCTTATTTTATGTGTATAGATGTTTTACCTACATGTATGCCTGTTTACCTGGTGCCTGTGGGGGCTAAAAGAAAGTGTCAAATCCCCTGGAACTGGAATTACAGATTGTGAGCTATCATGTTGGTGTTGGGAACCAAAACTGGGTCTCCTGTAAGAGGAGTCAATGTTCTTAACCACTGAGCCATCTCTCCAGCTCCTTTTTTTGTTTTTAGTGTCATACATAGTAGGAAGTGGGAAGAGGAGGAAAGAACATACATTGAATATCTCCTACCTGTCAAGCACAACATTCTGATTCATTTTATATATTCACAACAATACTGTATGACTGAATATTATTTATATTCATGTTGTAGATGAAAAAAAAACAAAGGTTCAGAGTTTTATAGGGTAATGTAATAAACCAGTATCTGGGATTGAAATACACCTGAACAATACATAACCTGTGTGAAGTATTGTGCAAGGCCTGGCTGCTCATATCTGAGGTACAAGAGTAGAGATTGAGTAATTGGATATTTCAGGAAAGCATTATTTGAGCAGCTTAGCTATTTATTTAGTTGACAGTTTCACTGGACCCAATGGAAGTATGTCTGTACTGGGTAGAAGAGGGAGGCCTTGGAGATGATGATCATGTCCTACACATGAGTGCCATGAATATCTAATCAGCTTCTGTTATTGGCAACATTATGGAATGCAAGGAGAGTTTCTGAAAATTGTTACTTCAATCGAACCATTAATTCACACTGATGTGGTAGTTTGGATTTGAAATGTCCCTTGTAGGCTCACATGTTCAAACACTTGGTCTCCAGCTGTTGCCAACATCTGGAAGTTTGTAGAACCTTTAGGAGGTGGAGCTTTGCTAGAGGAAGTGAGTCATGACAGGCCATGAGGTTCTGCATAGTGGCTCTACTTCCTTTCTGCTGTCTGCTTCCTGAGTGTGGATACAACATGACCAGCAGTCCCGTTGCTTTGACTTACTTTTCATCACTGACTGTGTTCCTTCTTAAATTTATTTTGTAAGCCAAAATAAAACTGCACTCCCTTAAGGTGTTGTTTGCCAAGTATTTATCATAGCAATGAGAGATACATAATATGCAGGATCACTGGGCAAAAAGGAAAATGAATGAGTACATGCTGCCAAGTATTTCTTTTTTAAGTAACAAAATCTTATTTTTATTTTTTTACTGAAATTCAGATATTCCAACAAATTTCTTTACATTTCCTGGACCTTAAAAAAATTGCACACAACTTTTGGACATAATATAACAGAACAGAATGAGAAAGGGTTTTTTTTTTTTAAGATAAAAACATATTTCTTATACTTAACATTTGGTGATTTACATGTGTATTATCTATATACAAATGGTATATCATCAATGATCCATTTTCATAGCACTATGGTATGCTAAATTACACTTGGGTTTTATGGCAAAAACTTATTAAAGACATTTGCATGTGGAGAGGAAGAACATTTCATTTTTTAAAACAACACTTCTAGTGATGTAGGACCCCAGACAGAACCATAATTTACATGGGTTAGAGGAATCTAATACCTTCTGTTTTTAGTGTATATATAGAGATGCCTCCCCTTAAATAAAAATAAATTTTTAAAAAGTTGTGTGTAGTTTGAGGCCAGCCTGGTCTTCAGAGTGAGTTCCAGGATAGCTAGGGCTACACAGAGAAACCCTGTCTTGAAAAATGAAACAAAACAAAAGTTGTGTGTAATTAAATTTAGTAAGTAGGGTATTCTGAATGCATCAGGACAACTACTACTTTTTAAGCAACAAATGGCCCCCAGAAGGACTATAGTTATACTATAGTTATAGAGACTAAGTGTCCCCTTAATACAGCTCCTTATGAAAGCCACACCTCTGTGAACTGGGTTTACTTACTTGAGCACTTGAGTGTACCTGTAATATACTTTTAGCCATTTGAAACATTTGGTTCACGGTGAAAACATGGCTAAAAATATGAATGTGGCCTTGTGCAAGCACAGGAGAAGGCAACCCTGATTGTTTGTTATGCTCCAGCTGATGATCTAGTGACAGATGCTAATTCAACCCTATTCTGAGCCTGTGAGTGAAGACATTCTATATGTGTGTTTTCTGCTCAGGTATATAGTATGGGCCGGCTTCCACTGAGCCCCCTACATGTGCACTTCAGCTTGTGTTTATCCTTAGACAATGGATTACTTCAATATTAAATGTTTCTCTGTTGTTGGATTTAGGCAAGAGATGTTATGAGGGCAATGGTTAGGGGATCCTGGGAGGAAAAGATCCTTTAAAGACAGCTGGTTAGTTGTAACTACTACCAAGTATTGGCTAACCAAAAGGAAAAAACAAGATATGAGAATTTTCAAAATCATTAATAAACAAAAGGTGATTTATTCCTATCAAGTTCCTTTGACATGTATAAGTATATAGTTATTTTCTTCTAAGGCTATAAAGTTTTTATTTATTTTGTTAGTACCACTTACTACCATTTAGAAGTAGATTTAATGGAATAATTTCTTTTATCAAAACAAAAATGAGTATATGTCAGTAAAGGAAATAAAGGATATGGATTTCTAATGACATATGGAATGAAGAAATAGAAAACTCATATTTTAGATATCTATTTATAAAGTATATTAAATTCCTATGCATATACTAGGGGGGATTAGAAAAAGTGTTTATTTGACAGCAGTCTATTACATGAGAGAGCATTCAAGTGAAAATAAACTTTCTATATTGTTCAGAGTTCCTTGATGATGTTTCATCAATGACAGGGAAATCTATGTTGTTTGGGAACCTATGATGTAATGGTGTACTTCCTATGATTCACAGTTTTGATGGAGTGGTAGCACATGGCAGAAACATTTCCTTGGTGACAACTCGTACAGACAGATTAAATTGAACACACACTTGGTAAGAAGGTTGAAGGGTTACACTCTTAATAACCAAGTGGTGTAATTAATTGCACAGTGAAATGAGTGGACAGTAGCGATGAGGAACCAAGGATCAGAGGCAATTCTCAATAAATGACATTTGATCAGCCTCTTGGCTACTGAGACAGGAATAATCTAGAACTAACTGCCCCTTTGTTTCTTTTAATATTATTGAAAGATTAAAGCTTTTTTTGTTTTCGGTTTGATTTAAAAAGGACAGTTTATAAACCTCAGTACATATATATTTTACACATTAATTCTAGCACGTTTGTATTCTTCTTTCTTAAACTATTTCCTGAATATGATTTTAATGAATGCTATCTGATCTTATTTAATGACAGTTTCCAATGAGCTGGTGTTTAATCCGTGATCATAGCTCCTTCCAGAAAATCACTTGCAGCTCTGCAGATCTAGAATCAGAAGGTGCTTTGACGAGTGGATGTTTCACTTTTGTGCATATTCGTCTCTGGACTCTGATCTCTCCCAAGTGTCTTCCTTCTTGATGTTGATGTACAAAGCTGTTTGTTTAGCTGTTATTTGACTTGTTTTGTGCTCATTCTAGAGAATATTGGCTTAGCAGAACTGTAAAGAGGAGGGGCAGGAGAGAGAGAAAGGGATGGGGAAAGAGAAAAAAATACATCATTTTCTGATAGCAAGATTTTCACATATTCATCATGGGACAATAATACCACAACTGGGCCTAGGTAGAGGGCTTCCTTAGCATGCACAGGCATGGTGATGCATGCTTGTCGTTCTAGCACTTAGGCAGTGGAGGGAAGAAGCTCTGAAATTCAAGCTCATCTTTAGGTTCATAGTAAGTTTGAGGCCAGCCTTTGCTGCATGAAGCCATGTCTCAAAAACAAAATACCCTTCTCATGCCAATATACCACTCAAATGCACTTTGGATTTACTACCAAAGACTTTGTGCAATCTGTTCCATTATATACACAGTACATTATTCTCAACAGGGGGCTTCATAAAATCCAAATATCCATCTGAGTTGAGACTGTAGGCTGCTTCAAAGAAGTGGGGAAGAACACAGAGCTATCCCAAGCATCACTATCTTGCCTGGCATAGGAAAGGTTTTCTATGTTTCAGTTGTTTTCCTTTTCTTTCTGTTTTATTTATTCTACATGATGCTGTGACATGTGCAAAAAATGACTATATCACTCACAAATCCAATCACCTTTAAATACCAACTGTTTTGTTCTCATGTTTCTTTATATTTCTTATGCAAATGTGCTCTTATTTTATAAGGTTGGAATCACAGTACAGATGACACTGTTTAACATTTTTCACATTACATTAAACAGTCTATATCATTATATCAGCTTCTAATGGCTGTATAAGATTTCATTCTACCTTTTTTCAAAAGATGCTTGCTACCAGGCCCGACAACTTTATAATTTATTTATTTTTTATTTTTATGTACATTGGTGGTTTGCCTGCATGTGTTCCTGTATTCGGGTATCCCCTGGAGCAGGAGTTATAGACAGTGGTGAGCTGCCATGTGGGTGCTGCAAATAGAACCTGGGTCCTCTGAAGGTCAGACAGTACTCTTAACCACTGAGCCATCTCTCCGGTCCCCTGCCATTCTACTTTCCTTTCTCTACAATCTTGTTCAACATTCCATTCTCCACTATTCCACTATTTTCAGATCTCCAGGCAGATTTTGATTTCTTTCATCTTAGGGGATGATGTTTGTTGAGATCACAGGGTCTCACTATGTAGTCCAGACTGGTCTCAAACTCATGATCATTTTGCTTCAGCTTTCTGAGTTCTGGAATTTCAGATGGTCTCCTGCACAACAAGCTGGCATAGATTTTTATTTGTTTGTTATTATAAACAATGGACCTTTTTGCATCTAGAAATCTTTGTTCTTTAGGAAAGAGTCTTAGGGAGTGGATGCTGTTCACTTTCTCCAATAAATTGAAGACTATACTTGTGTTGCCATAACTAGACCCTCAGTTGTATGGTCAGCTCTTTGCTTGGGTTGATTATCATAGACTTTGGCTCAAAGATACTGTGTAGAATGGGGGTTTGGGTCTGTGGACTAACTGGCTGTGGTGTGTCAAAGACCACAACCTGCTCGGTGTTGCAGCACAGTACTTAGAAATGCTGCTGAAAGATTCTGCTGTTATCTGCAGGGCTTCCTCCCTCAACTTCTGCCACCCTTAAGACATCTTGGTCACATTATGATCTTAATGAACTTGTCTCAGCAAGACAATTTGGTAACTTTAATGTACCCAGAGCACAGATTATAATTGAAATATGTTCATGTTATAATGATGACAATTTTGTGAGACTGAGTCATGGTGGCAGAAATCTTACAGAAAGGAATGCTATCTTTAGAAAGCATTAAAATTATACAGGGAATGGTGGTTTTTATACAGTGCTGTACACGGTCCTGAACTTCAAATGCCCTGCTGTGCCACCTTGAGCAGAGCCCAGAGCCTAGGTTTGTGGGTCCAGGGTTCTACTAGGTTTGGATACCTTACTCTAAAGATCTTATTATTTAAAGTCTACATAGATGAATGCCTAAGTTTTCCAGTTGGATTATGTCAAGTGCTAGCCAAGGATGGGAGAAAAGGAAACATAGGAAGTGCAATATGGAAATGGGTGTTTAAAAGAGGGTGGTGGGGGCTTGAGAAATGGCTCAGGGGTTAAGAACACTGGCTACTCTTCCAGAGGACCAGGGTTTGATTCTCAGCACCCACATGGCAGTGGGTAACCATCTGTAACTCTAGTCCCAGGGGACCTGATTCTCTCTTCTGGCCTCCATGGGCACCTGATATGAACGTGAGGTACAGACATATATGCAGGCAAAAGTAACCATATACATAAAATAAAAAATGTTGTTGGGCAGCGCATGCTTTGAATCTCAACACTTGGGAGGAGAGGCAGGTGATTCTTTGGATTTGGGGCCAGCCTGGTCTACAGAGTGAGTTCCAGGACAGCCAGGGCTACACAGAGAAACCCTGTCTCAATAACAAAAGCAAGCAAACAAGCAATAAACAAAAACAAAAAGAAAAAGGAAAAAGTTTAAAAAGCAGTTAGCCACATGGAGGAAATGATAGCACACCAAAGTGCTGGAAGTTCTGCTTGTGTGTGATGAAGAGCTAGAAGATTCACAGCCGCCCCCCCCCCTTTTGATGGTCATAAAGACACCAACCACTATAGAGAATCATGCTTTCCTCTGAGTCATTTGTGAATAACTATGAACTAGATACCATTTGTTTCTTTTCCTTTAGCTCTAAGCTGCTGAGATTGGCTTTATGTTTACAGCATCATGGCATGAAGCAAAAATATGAGGTTATCAGGGAGGAAGTGGGCTGGATAAGGTCCAATCTCAGTGGACTGGAAGAAATGGGTGTTGGAAAGGATTTTGATCATCCCTCAGAGCAGTATGCTCATACCCAGAAGAGAAGGAAGCTATCTGCAGGGTAGGTGTCTCTTTGTGAAGATCCTGAGCCTTTTTGTGGGAACAGACACTTGTGGTTAATCTCATAAGAGCCACATAGCCATCTCCTCACTATCTGGGCCCACATCCTAGTGCCTAGCTAGGACAGATTACTGGTCAATTAGTCTTTGGTCTCCTTTTTCTTGGCTCACCTATGGCTTTCACTTGGCTAAATCTCTTACTGGTTCATTATCAACCACTCAAGTTTTATTCTCCTAAATGGTCTGGTTTGTTTTTGTTTGTTTGTTTTTTCCTTTACTTTGATGAACACTGGGTCTCCTCACCTAGAGTATCAAGGAGCTGAGGAATGAATGGGAAAATTATGGCAGGAGGCCAATGAGTTGGGTTTCTATCAGGACAAAGCAAGTTCAGTGCCTAAATTTCAAATGTATTCTGTATTCTGAGGTTGACTCATGTCAGTCAGGGTAGGATGTCCTCACATTTTGTATATCAGGTGTTCTACTTGCCCATCCTTGGTCCTGGCCCTGCATTTCCATGCAGGTTGCTCATTATAAGGTTTCCTGAGCATGTTTGCCTGAGTCTGAATTACTTATGCCTTGTATTTTTTCTTTCTAGTGCACGACACCACTATGCAATGACAACCTCAGGGCATGTGAGAGTTCTGTAGATCACTCAGCTGAAAATAACCAGAGTATTGGCTCCAATGGGGCTCAGAACACAAACAAAAGCCACTTCGCTTGGGAAGTGATATTAGAATGTTATTACTCTTGCTCACACCAAGTACACAGTGGGGCATTCCCACCTGAAAACCTGACAAGGGCTAGCTCTTCACATAGGTTTGTGAAGGGTGTAGGCAGAAGGGAATAATAAAAGGCAAGGCTTTCCTCTCCTCTTGTGACCGACCATTCCTCCTCCTGTTGTAAGCTTATGAGCTACCAGGGCAGTCTGCAGAACTAACTGGGAACCTCAATATGGCCACACTGTAATCACTGCCTTGTAAAACATTCTGCTCTTTTCAAAGTTTTGCTAACATTTTTCATGCACCATGGATATCACTTACTATGGAGGTAATTTAAAAGATGTCACACTCTCCCAAATTTGTACTGAGCAGGGCTGAATAAATAAGTCATTTAATGCTGCTTTAGATCTTTGTTCTGTCGGGTTTGACCTTGTAACATGTCATGGGCTCTGAGTTGCCCATGTTCCACTGTCAAGGGGCTCTTTGCAAATTCTTTCTGAGGCTGTCATTTGAATCACTGCTCATGAGAGTAGCATGTATAATAGCCTCACTGTCCAGGCCATCTAAACAGTACTTTGTTAACTTTTCTACATGTTTATGAATGCCGAAAGGTCTCCCCCAGTTGGTTCTTGCTGACAGTTCCTATCTAACCTATATAATTAGGGTCTGGAGCTGCCTCAGTCAGGACAGCTAGGGGGGGGGGGGGCGGGTCCTCTGAGTAGTGAGGGAGGCCAGGCTTTTTGGGACAATGGCTAATGAATCCCAATTGTGAAAATGAGTAAGGGGGGCAGATTCCAGCCTGCTTTTTCTCATCAACAAGTTTTGCCATTTTCTCCTGCTCTAGTGTCTGGAACTATGTCTGCTTCTGACAGGGACCTGTGAGTCCCTTTATCTCTAGAAGGTGGATTACAGTCCCTCATGATCAGTTACAAACTGTCATGTTTTCTCTTTTTCCATTAGCAGAATTTGATCTCTCTGTCAAGGTCTTCTGTGTTCCAATCCCCCAGTTCCAAGCCAGCCAGTCTGATCTTTAAGTGCTTGCTGAACAAATGGAGGAAAGTAGAAATAGAAGAATCCTTCCATCATTAACAGCCCATTCACTCAATGCTTCTTATGCCTCAATATGCATGAGACTCACCTGGGTATCCTGTAAAAGTGTGAAGATTTTGACTTGGTATTTCTGGAGCAGGCCTGAGACCTTGTATTGCTAATCTCCCAGGTGTAGCTGATGCTGGTGGTCAAGTACCAGGCTCTGAGACATGAGGCATTAGACTTAACTCTGCATGGCAGAATGGTCTACACATCTTTGAATTCTCAGCCTAAAAAGGTGCTTGATATAACTCAAAATGTATTTGTTGAGGTGGCACACGCCACCTGTAAACCTCTGGAAGCAGGGGCAGGAAGATTTCTGTGTTGGAGGCCAGCCTGGTCTACATGTGAGTTCCAGGCCAGCCAAGGCCACATAATGAGAACCTGTCTCTAAACAAACAAGCAAGCAAGCAAGCAAGCAAGCAAACAAACAAAACCAAAACCAAACAACAACAAAAAACCTCCAAACCAAAAAAGGTATTTTTGAAAATGCACAGGAATCTACAACAATCTGGTGATGAAAACCTTCATCAACTGGTAGAAGCCTGCTGCTTCAGAACTTCTGGAACTTATAATTCCTTTAATTCCCTCCACATCTACTAATGTCCTGAGCCAAGGGAACAAAATGGGTGGGGTGCTCTCTCATCCTGGGTCTACATGGGAAGATTTTTCCCCATCTTTTTTTAACACTAACTTTTCCCCAGTGTATATAGACAGGCATTGAAGAAATGGGCTAAAAGTATATGCCTTGAGATAGTCCTATGACATTTCTTTCTTCCCATAGCTTTATTTTTTTAATTAAAAAATATTGCATTCATTTGTTTTCAAGGCTGTGGGTCAGTGCATGCCATGGCATGTATGTGTAGGTCAGAGGGCAGCTTGTGGGAGCTGATTCTCTCCTTCCCCATGTGAGTTCTGGGGGTTGAAACTCCAGCTGGAACTCCACCTTGGAGTTAAGAGCCTTATTTACCGAGCATCTTACCAGTCCCATCTTCTCTGTACAAATCTGCACTCTTCCTGGCCCTCTTCCTTGTCACATTTCTTTGTCTCCTAATTCTCAATCTGATGTACTGAAGTTAGCACAAGCATAATGTGTGCTAAAATGACCTTCTGGCCACTGTGCAAGCACTTTGCTGGGAAGGGGTGAGTCTGGGTTACAATGGGCTGGTCTGTAAATGTGTGACAATTAGACTTGGGTGCCAGGCACAACGTTTGCTCACATGATCTTTCTCACCAAGTAACTCATGAGAAGGGGTTAACTCATGAAGCTCTTTCTCTTTTTTTCCTTATCCACATTAGGGAAATCTGTAAAATCTATTAAAGTGAGAAGACAGGCCCACTTACTTGGTAGACCTTCCCTTTGCATACCGAGTGGATTTGTTACTGATATGTGAGTCTAGATGATATCCTCTGTCCAGGCCGAAAGGCTCTCCCTACAAGGCCCACAAGAAAGGCCTAAAGCAGGGTGAGACTATAGAGTTCTTGGCTTTCAGTATGTGTTCAGGTGACTTAATGTGCCCACCTATGTCTACATCAGGCAGCATTAGGCACCCACTTGCTATCTTTGTAAGCCCTTTGCCTTCCCATCTGGTGATCTAAACCACAAACACTTCACCATGTCTGTGGCCATCCTTCAGAAATATAAGTGAACCAAACTCAATTGGGTGTTACCACACATGGAGTTCAAATCTGAATTGGATTTTCTTATAATAAACCCATCTCTGTTGCCATTGAATAGTCAGCCTCACATACCTCCTCTGTACTTCCTTCCTTTTCAAGGCTACTGGTTTTCTCTACTGCTCAAACTATTCTTCTGGTCTGTGGGTTTTTGTTATAGCTCTCCTTTCATCTTCTTCTCACCCCAAATGTGACAGACAGACAGACAGACAGACAGACAGACACACACACACACACACACACACACACACACACTTTGTTTCTTTTTGCAAACGGTTCTAATAGTAGCTGGTTGACCTTCTTTGAGACTGTCTCCTGCTTGTCTTAGAGGCAAGCAGTTTAGTGGTTTAGTGTTTCCAAGCTGGATGATTTCCCTCCTTTTCATGCTGCCTTCCTTTCAGTTACAAAATAACCTTCTGTCATGAAGACAGGAGTGGCTTGTTTTGGGTATAAAAGCAATTAACTAATACAGTGATTGGGTAAATTTAGGAAGCAATACATGGTGTAGTCATGTATCTTACTTTAGAACTGACTATTGTCTATCTTGAGAACTTGAATATAATTGGTTGTATCAGTTTGACTATATAAAGAAAATATTTCATCAATTAAAAATGGGGAACAGAAGCCAGGCAGTGGTGGCACATGCCTTTAATCTCAGCACTTGGGAGGCAGAGGCAGGTGGATCTCTATGAGTTTGAGGCCAGCCTGGTCTACAAATCCAGTTCCAGGACAGCCAGGACTACGCAGTGAAACCCTGTCTCCAAAAACCAAAAATAAAAAGGAGGGGCACAGATTTAAAGAGAGAATTCTCAATGGAGGAAATTCAAAATGGCTGAGAAACACTTAAAGAAATACTCAACATCCTTAGTCATCAGGGAAATACAAGTCAAAACTACTTTGAGATCCCATCTTACATCTGTCAGAATGGCTAGAATCAAAAACACAAGTGACAGCTCATGCTGGCAAGGATGTAGGGCAAAGGGAACACTCCTCCACTGCTGGTCTGAGTACAAACTTGTACATCCACTATGGAAATAAATATGGCAGTTTTTCAGTAAGTTGGGAATTGATTTACCTCAGGATCCAGCTATACCACTCCTGGGCATATACCCAAAGGATGCTCCATCCTACCACAAGGACACTTGCTTATCTATGTTCATAGCAGCTTTATTCATAATAGTCAAGAATTGGAAACAGCCTAAATGTTCCTCAACTGAAGAATAGTTAAAGAAAATGTGGTGCATTTACACAATGCAATATTACTCAGCTGTTAAGAATGACATCATGAAATTTGTTGGCAAATGGTTGGAACTAGAAAATATAATCTTGAGTGAGGTGATCCAAACCCAGAAAGACAAACATGGTATGTACTCACTTGTAAATAGATATTAGTTGTAAAGTAAAGAATAATCATGCTACAATCCACAGACCCAGAGAGGCTAAGTAACAAGGAGGGATAAAGGGGGAGTGGTGGTGCATGAATTTCCCTAGGAAGGGGAAATACAGTAGATTTTGTGGGTGGACTGGGGGTCAGTGGGGATGGGAACAACAGGGATCAGGTGGGGGTGGGGGTGGAAGGGACAGAGAAGAGCATTGGGAGAGATGACTGGAATTGCGGGGCATTTTGGGGGTCATGTTAAAACATAGTGCCATGGAAACTCCCTGGAATCTACAAGAGTGACCCTAGTAAAGACTCCTAGTAATGTGGGGTACAGAGCCTGAACTAGCCACCTTCTGTAACCAGGCAAGGCTTCCAGTGGAGGGATCAGGAGACCAATCCAGTCACAAAGCCTTCGACCTTCAATTTGTCCTGCCTGCAAGATGTGTTCCGGTAAAGGTGGTGTAGAACTTGTGGGAGTGGCCAACCAATGGGTGGCCAACTTGCCACTATGCCAAGGATGGAGCCCAGGCCCAACACTGCCTGAAAGGCCAGGAATCACAGGCTGGACAGCCCAGAGACCTAGGATAGAACCAAACATGACAGGCACACACAAAAAAAGTTAATGAAATGATTCCTAATGATGCTCTGCTGTACTTGTAGACTGGAATCTAGCACAAGAGAGGCTTCATCCAGCAACTGATGGGAGCAGAGACCCACAGCCAAACACTAGGCATAGTTTGGGGATTCCTGTTGAAGTAGAGGATGAAGGATTGTAGGAGCCAGAGGGACCAAGGACATCACAAGAAAATGGCCTACAGAATCAGCTAACCAGGGCTCATAAGGGTTCACAGAGACTGAAACAGCAATCACAGAACCTATATGGGTCTGAGCTATGTCCCCTACATATAAGGCATATCATATGGTTGTGTAGCTTGGTGTTCTTGTGGGACTCCCAACATTGAGAGTGGAGGGTGTCTCTGACTCTTTAGCCTGCTCTTGGGACCCTTATTCTCTTACTGGATTGCTTCATCCAGCCCTGATATGAGGGTTTATGCTTAGTCTTATTGTAACTTGCTATGCTATGTTTGATTGATATTTTTTGAAGGGAAACAAAGGAGGAGTGGATCTGGGGGAGAGGGTAGGTAGTGAGGAGGGACTAGGAGGAAAGGAGGGAGAAGAAACTGCAGTTGGGATGTAATATATGAGAGAATAAATAAGAAAATGAAAAATAAAAATAAAAGAAATTCTCAGAGAGCTATAGAATCAGTTTTACTAGTAATCAGATGACTAAGAATTACCCATAAAAAACAAATGATGTTCTCCCCTTTCCATTTCAACTATTCTACTAGCTTCAGGGATATTGTGGTACGATATGGCTCTTCAAAACTATGCTCATATATGCAGGAGCTGTTACATAGATGGGGCTGGGTTCTATTTGTGTAGGTGTATGTATATACATATGTACATACATATACATGAAACAATATTGATCAGAGAAAAAGACCTGGGAGAAGGTGATGGGAGGAGTGTGAGGGAATGTCTCTGAAGGGGGCTGGAAGGGAGGAAAGGGAGCTGAAAGTCATCTCTAATTCTATTTGAATAAAAATATTAAAAAACCTCACATTCATTCCTCCAGGAAGCTGGATAATTTCTCAATTCACAGAACTGTGGTCTTGAACAAGTCTAAGTGGGCAGAGAGTTCAGAATCATAAGGCTTTATGTGCCTTTATTATCACAAATTTAATTAATAGTCTTGGTCATAATTGCCCATATGAGTCTTTGCTGTAATGAAATAAGACTTTAAAGTATGATGTTCCCCTCTAGAACAAAGAAAGTGGACTGCAGAGTCTAGAAGGCAAATTATAATCAAGATCTAGTGAAACCTACCACCTGGGCCCCTCTAGCAACATAACCAAGAATGAAGGCATTTAGTAGCTGTGTAATCTATCTCTATCTAGCTACAATGGTTAGCCACAAATGATGGAGCAAAGGCAGCCCGAGATGGGCTAACCCACAGAGGTTTGGGATTTTCTAAAATACAAATGTGACAGATTGTTCTTCAGCTTGAAACTCTCTAGAAGCAACACTTTGCTCCTGGTTAGTCCAATCGCTTAGCACAGTCTCTTGTAGCCATGCTAACTTCACTATGACAACCTTCTTCTCAGGTCCCCACCTCATCATGTCCTAATTTAGACTCTGTTGCCTTCTGTTGGGAATGTAGGGTAATATTACATATGATTCAACTCCCCAAATTGTTTCCTGGACTGCTCCCTTCCCTTTCCAGGGTTCCAGTCTTCTTGACAGCGGGTGCCGGGGCAGCACAAATGATGTTGGATATACCTGTATCCCCAGCATGTGGTAGGCAGATGCCTAGACGAGATTACCAGATGAAAAGCTGAGAGTAGAATCCAGCTCCTCTAAACAGTGCTCTCCAGTGCATCTTTTCATTCCATTTAAGAGCTTTTAAAAGCACGTATTTGAGGAATCCAGCTCTGTGTATAAAACAGACCTGAGGGTGACCACTCCAGCTAAGGGGTAGAGCTCTACCTTCCCAGCCTTGCCCTCCTTCCCATTGCATTGCTGCTGCTAAGGGATGAGGGAATTATTTTAGGAACTACTATATAGCCCCATGCTGTGCCTTCTGTACAGGTTCACAGGCTTCTCCGTTAGCGAGTGCTCTCACACTGACTCAGGGCACTGGAAACCTGTGGAGAAGTAGCAGAACCAACTGTTAGTAGAGGATAAGGCAAGCTGGATTGGGGATGTATGATTAGGGCTTCAGAGAGACTCTATCCTGAGGGTAGTGCAGGCTGGCATGCAGCTTGCCAAGTCTTGAGTCTCCAGCATGGCAAAACAAACTCAAACAAAAACTAAAAGCAAATGGGATATAGCAGAATCGTCCAGAAACCAGGCAGGGATGACTCAAACTTGATCCTGAATGTTTTTGTAAGTTAGCTATCGAAAACACATAGCTATACTGAAATTTTTGGAAAGTTTCTTTAATGATGATCATAAAAAAAAAAGCCTTGGTCTTAGGGAACTCTTCTCATAAACTAGACTCATAGCTAAGGAAGTGCTTTTCTAATTGTGGCCCCTGTACCTTCTTAGCTCTTAGTTACATGAGTACTTGTGACTATGCAGATCTCAGACTCCCACCTCAGCCTACTAGATCAACAGCAAACACTCTGAGAATGCTCATTCAAGTTCAATATTTAGAGTGCCTGAGTTTAGAAAATTTGATGGGGATTTGGATCTTGGGTTGTCTGTGGTGTTTCGCTTAGCACAGCTTCTGTTTTTCATTTGGAAAATGAACATGGCACCTATCTCTTACAGTGCTTTGAGGAGTCAAGTTAGCATTTAAATATTTTCTGGTAAAAAGAGAAGGGAAGGAACAAAATAGTGTGGAATTGACAACATTTGTATCCCTGGAAAGTCTTTATTTTAATAAATGACAAAGAAATCTTTTGAGTTTTTCAGGATTATTTGAAATGAAGCACCTAAAAATAACTCTCGAGGGCTTTGTAGGATGATGTCCCAGGGATAGGGACACACTACCTGTGGAAAGCCTCTGCCTGGAAGGTAGAGTCAGATGCCAACACATTTTACTTCAGGGGGGAAGTGTTTAGTTTCACTTTTTTTGAGACAGGGTCTCACTATGAACCCAAGGATGGCCTGGAACTTGTGATCCTCGTGCCTCAGCTTACCAAGTTTTAGAATTCCAGGTGTGAATGACCGTATCTGGCTTGTTTTCTGTTTTATGGGTATAGTCAGGTCAGTCTCAGTTTAGAAATCAGGGAGATCCCTGTTGCCTTAAGATCTTTGGCTGAGACTAAGGTTTCTCTGGGAGGATGCTTGCTATCTTTGCTAAGCACTGGTCCAGAGCCAGATAGCTATGTTATTGAATGTTATGACATTCAATCTCTATAAACAATTTCAAGGTAGCAAGTTGCTGTGGGATGTCTTTCTGTATGCTGTGAATATGTGTTGCTCTGATTGGTTGATAAATAAAGCTGCATTGGTCTATGGCAAAGCAGCTTAGAGGCAGATGGGAAATCCAAGTAGATATATGGAGAGAAGAAAGGATAGGGTACAGAAACTCCAGCCACCATGGAAGGAGCAGCAAGATGCCAGCAGACCAGTAATGCCAGGGCCAGGTGACAACTTATAGGTTAATAAAAATGGGTTAAGTTATAAGAGCTTCTTGCGGGCTGCAAGAATACATCATAGAGATTCAGCTGTGTATTAAAGCTGAACTTTGACTGGCCAAGGGTCTGTCAAATGGGAAAACCATTTATTATGAATATTTGGTGTTACCCAGACTTTAATATTTCAGCTGTCTTCTGCTATGGAATTCTTGTGTGCCCTGACCAATTGGTAAACAGTTCAGCTCCCCAGACCTGCTGAACCTACTAAGTTACTAACTGTCCTGCTGAGCTTAGGAGACAAACTGGCCAAAGCCCACCAGCTTTGTTTCCTGTGCTGATGAAGCTCAGACCATCCCCTCAGCTTGAGGAGGCCTAGTGGTTCTCCAGAGCAATTGACAAAAGAGGTTTTTACATATCAAGGTGGGAAGTAAAACAACATTCCCGAGGAGGAAGGGGGGGCCCAGGGACAGAGAACAGCACCGGGGGGGGGGGGGGGGGACGGACACGATGGACAGACGGACGAGAGAGGATGAGAGAGGTTCCGTAAAGGGTAAGCAGACCTTGGGTAGAGTTTTCTGAGTGCCAGGAGTGGAGAGCAGCATAGATGGAGAAAGAGGATATAGAGGACAAAGTTGAGGCTGAAAGCATAGGAGTTTAGTTGTTAGCAGGACTATGAGCTAGGGAACTGGACGGAACTGCAGTTATGGAGACAGGATTTCATCCCAGAGAAATAAAGGGATATAGAGCCTGGTATGTCTAGAGTAATTCCTGCCTTGAATGCCTGGTGGAGCTATAGCTAAATTGATAGAATTTTGTCTTAGAGGAATAAAGTTAACAGACATAAGAACATAGTGCATGTAGATTTTTTTTTTCCCCAAATATCCCACGCTGGACATAGCAAAGTCCCTTTGGACCCTGGGGAATCGATAAGAGCTAGCTAGGAAGAAGCCTGCCATAGGCCATGCAATTGCTAATTAATTTTAAGCCTGTGAATGATAAGTGGCTTCGGGGCTGGGAGGGACTGAAAAAACCTTCCAGCTACGGCAAGTGATATAATTAATTTCATTTCATTTATTATTATTTATTTATCTATTATTTTTTGTGGTGCTGGGAACTGAGCACAGTGTTTTCTCCTAGGCAAGAGCTCTAGCATCATGTTATGTGCCTGGTCCTAGCAATCCCATTTTATTAATGAGAAAAGCATTTGAGGCTTAAAAAGCCAAGGAATAGCTATACCACTGTAAGGACAACAAAGAGACAGGTCAGACAAGCTCTGAATTTGCTGTGTTCTTGAGCTTTTCAATGTGATTTCACTCCAGATGAGGTGACCTTTCCCACACTCATCCAGTCTCCTTTAAACACATGAAGACTAGGCTTCTAATTTGTACTGTCAGCTTGAAGTCTAATGAATAATATTCGATAAATTAAAAAAAAACTGGAGATAATTCTCATAAAAACATAATACAGTTGTAAACACAAGATTGTTTACTTATCACAGCCAAAAAAATTGAAAATAACTTTAATAGCTCAAAGAAGAAATTGGTTAAATAAGCTGTGGGGGTTTTATACATATATCTGTATAAAATGTGGAAGTTAGTATCTGATGGCACAGGAGTCTGAGGCAGGAGATCAGGCCAGTGTGGTCTATGTGGCAAGATCTACTTCAAAATATTAAGTAAAATTAGAGTTTGTAGGACTGTGATTATAGCTCAATGGCCAGCAGTGATGTACAAGGTCCTGGGTTCAATTCCCAGAACCGCAATATATATATATATTTTTTAAAAGATTGATTTATTGATTATGTATAGTGTTCTGCCTGCATGTACTCCTGCAGGCCAGAAGAGGGCACCAGATCTCATTGTAGATGGTTGTGAGCCACCATGTGGTTGCTGGGAATTGAACTCGGGACCTCTGGAAGAGCAGTCAGTGTTCTCAACCTTTGAGCCACCTCTTCAGCCCGAACCGCAATATTTTAAAATAAGTAAAAATAAAATAAAGTGACATTCATGACATTAAATAAGAAAAAGAAGAATATGAAATAGCATGTATGTAATCCTGCTTTGGAAAATCAAATACATTTGTAGTCATATATACATTAGAAGGTAAAAATGTTATATCCTATAATATATAGGCAGTTGAACTGTGAGAAATTATCCCCCCCCCACTCTGAGTATGTGTTACTTTTATAACCAGGAAAAAGTGTACCATTGCCACTCAGAATTTCAGAATTCTGTGCCTTGGAAAAAAAACAGAAAATAGAATGAAACATCCAGTATCTTCAGAGTCTTCATGGGTTTGGGTCTGATTCCCAAGCAAGTGATTAAAATGATTAGGAATCACTCTGAAAACTGGGCATCACTAAAGGCCAGCCTTGTGTGTGGTGATGTGTCAATAGACTGTTCAGGCTTCTTGTGTGTGTGTGTGTGTGTGTGTGTTGGTGATTGAACCTGAGTGTGCTCTATCATGGACACATACTCCTTGCCTTTCTATACATTCTTGGTGAATGAATGTTGTACACTGAAAGGAAAACCTGTGATCTACATGCCAAGTGTTGTAAAAGGAGAACACTTTGATAAGGACAGGAAACAGTTACAACAGTAAAGGCATGGCCCACTTTCTTTTTCTTATGATTCCCTGCAGAATTAATATGTTCAAAGTAACTAGATGAGGCAGAACAAAGTGGGATTGATGTCACTGTTAGAGCTGTTCCTACAGACATGTTGAACCAACCAATTTACACCATCTCTTTTCTTCATTAATGTTGCCTTTGTGGCTGTCACAAATAGAAGGGCTGAATGACGTCCTCAGCCATACAGGCCATTCTCTCTTCGTCCGTTGCTTGTTCACTGTTATAGGACATTCTTGCAAACATAGAACAGCTTCCTTGTTCACAGAGAGGCTTCCAATTCTAACCCATCCTTGATGACTCAGGGGACTGTCTTTGCCAATGAATGAGAATGGCATTTAAGGGACCATGCAAACCAGACCCTCAACTTGGCAACTGGATGCCTCTGACAGGAGAGGGAGCAAGTGTGGGAGTTTGGACCTAGATCTGTTGAATGGCTCTGCAGATTTTTTGCCACTTCTTTAATACATGTGTTAGGGCCGTGAGAAAAATAGAAATTATCTACATGGGGGAATTAAAATCAATAAAAGCAAATAATAAAATTCAGTGTCTGCCTCTCTGGGGCACGTCCTCTACAGGCCTTGTCCCAGGAGCTTCATTCAACTTCAGAGAAAAAGATGAAAACCATGAAAGTGGTTCTGGCTGTGACCTAGACCTGGTGTCAGCTTAGCCCCAAGTGAGGGAAGCCCATTTGTGAAGTGCCTTGTATCCCAGCTGTTCTTCAGTGATCACGGGCTTGGGTCATTCCCTATCTGTTGGAAGTTTGTCTCAGCTTAGGCAGTGTTCAGAATCTACTGAGGGGGCAGGGTTTCTTATGGAAAGGGGTAAGCATAGCACTTTACCAGATTCTCCCCACAAGTAAACCAAGGTGCTCCTGGTCAGGACTTATCTTCAAGGCATCAGGGCTGTTTGCCCCTGAGCTCTGCAGGCAGTTGCAATGCAGAGCCAGGGAAGAAGGGGCGAAGTAATGATTTGGATACTCTAGCAAAAGTTTGGTGACCAACTAGAGCCACCTTAGGGTCTCTGGTCTGCTCTGTAGGGGTGGACAGGGAAGCTTCCTCCTGGAGTTCTCATCATTCCAAGGAGTCAACAATGAGAAGAGAGGGAAGGAGGTGATAATTCTAAGAGGATTGTTTCTCTCTCTCTCTCTCTCTCTCTCTCTCTCTCTCTCTCTCTCTCTCTCTCTCATTCTCTCTCTTTCTTTTTTTTCTTCCAAGACATGGCTTCTCTGTGTAGCCCTGGCTGTCCTGGAGCTCATTCTGTAGACCATGCTGGCCTCAAACACACAGAGATTCACTGCTTCTGCCTCCCAGGTGCTGGGATTAAAGGTGTGCACCACCATTGCCCAGCTTGTCTGTCTGTCTGTCTGTCTGACTGTTCACCCCTTTCCCCCCTCTCTTTCCGATTGCTCTTTGGTGAGCAAAAACTGAACATTGAGATGGTATAATGTATCAGGTGGCACTCCTGAACTTGAATTTCTAAATATTTATTTTATCAAGGTGATGTGTATTTTTTTAATATCAAACTGTACAACCCTATTGTGGTGGTTTGGATAAGAATGGCCCCCATAGGCTCATAGATTTGAATACTTTATCACCAGGGAGTGGCGCTATTTGAGAGGACTAGAAGGTGTGGCCTTGTGAGAGGAAGTATGACACTGGGGGCAGGCTTTGAGGTTTCAAAAGCCCATTCCAAGCCCAGAGTTTGGCTTTTCCTGCTGCCTGTGGATCTGGATGTAGAACTCTCAGTACATCTCCAGCACCATGTCTACGTATGTGCTGTTCGACCCACCCTGATGAGAGTAGACTGAATCTCTGCAACTGGGAGCAAGCCTCAATTAAATGCTTTCTTTTATAAGAGTTGCCTACATCAAGGGTCTCTTCAGCAACAGAACCCTGACTAAAATACCTTCCCTACCCAGCCCGGCTCATTGGATGTGATGACCTCCTTTAATATTTCCCAACTTTGTGACATTAGTTACTTCAATGGTCCAAGAACATGTTATTCTTCAGAGTTCACTTGTCAACTCTAGGCAATGCCTAGAAATTTAAGGATCATTCTCTCCTTGTATTCATTCTCTCTCAAGTTTGAGTTGGTTGCCATTGGGAGTTTTAATAATTGCATCTCTTTTTGGGGTGACACTATTATGTGACTGTTCCTTTTATCCATCTACTTCTTATTGGTCTTTTAAAATAATTTTTAGGGGTTGGGGATATAGGTCAGTGGTAGAGTGCTTGCTTAGCAAGCACAAGGCCCTGGGTTTGGTCCTCAGCTCTGTGTGATAATAGTGTGTTTTGTGTGTGTGAATGAGAATTTGTAAATGTTGAATTCTAGGCTCCGACAATCATTGTCAGTGCAGATCAAGCTGCAAGTATTTATGTTTAAAAACTTAAATTATAAAGCTAGTTACGTCTTTCTAACAACTAGTTTTAATGTTTATGAGCATATTTTACCTATATTACCTTTTCAGGATGTTGAGAAAGATGCATCACAAGCACAGGCTGGAGGCTGGGGGCTAGATGGTTTTGAGGAAGAGGTCTTGGTGGACTCTTTCATAGAGCAAAGGGAAGCAATGCCTTCTGGGAAATGAGCTAAGTTTAAATCTAGTCTTTAAGATTAGAAGTCAAAACTAAAAATATTAAGGAAATGAAAACCTAATTGATCTTTGAAGCATTGTTATGTGGAATTGAGTGGGACTTTTGAGGCCTTTCTTCCAGAAAACAAGGACTTGGTTGTCAGGCCTATATTAGGCCTAAACCTTGGTGCCATGTAGTTGTACTTAAATCATTTCAATGGAAAGTGTCTTAGTGATTGGAACTTCTAGTGCAGTTTGGAGTTCTTCCATTTGAAAAATGTGATATTTGCATGGGATTGTTTGAATCTTGTTTTCTAGTCCCTCCCCATCACCACCCTCATAGTCTGAAGGTAGATTTTTCTCTTGATAAAGGAACAAAAAAAGTGAACATCTTGTTTGTAAATAGGTATCTAGTAACTAGTGGTAAACTTGAAATGGTAGAATTCTTTAAAGCCTAATTCTAGGTAGCCTTAGGAAAATGTATCTTAATTATTTTTGAACCTGTATCCACCTTGTTTTTTTCAAATATCTTAAGTTATACTTTCTTTTTCAGAGCTGCTTCTTATTTGGGGCTACTTTTTTTTTTTTTAAATTGAGGCGTAATTCATAAAAGGGTATATTGTTTTGATGAGACTTTTTACAACTGTGGCTGGATGTCTTTCTTTAGTCTTCCAAGAAGGGCCATTTTACTTTTTTAGAGTTACTTTTTAAAGTCATGAGGTCAACAACTTGGACTGCTATGCATGTAAGTGCTAATGCAAATTAAAGCCCAAGTTGACCTCCAGCAGCAGTTCATTCTATGTTGACAGTGAGAGAACACTTTGCCTGTTAGGATACTGTTACTCATGGACTGAAATGCTGAAGAAACCCCTCCCCCTATTTTGTTTTTTGCAAAAATCAAGGTATATTCTAGGGTTTCCTGGTTGACCTCAACAGATAAACTGAGCTGATAGTCTTAGTTCAGAAATGATCTGAATGTAGATTTACAGTCTACGTGTACAGCTGGCTAAGTGAGATCGCTTTCACAGTTCTGCATGTATCCCATCGGCTCCCCATTAGTCACTGAACTCTTAAAACTGGTATTGTAACATTATCACAATGTTTTGCGCCAATTTTATAAACTTTACAGTGCAATATGTGTTTCTTTTCTGAGGCAAACCAAAGGTATATTTCTCAAGATTCTGCTGCTATCAGCAGCATTGATGGAGGATTTTTTATACATTTGTAATAGATAGAAATAAACCAGAAAAAAAGAAGAAAAAAAGTGGTGGAGGAAAAAGTGAACACTGAAAGAATACTCAAAAGGGCTGAGAGTTGCAAACACCAAGAATGGCTTTGCATAGTAAATGGAATAGAACAGCTCTGAACTATAGCTTACTTTTCCTGGTTTGGTCTGACAGAATGATTGAATGCTTGTGTACAAAAATCAGAGCCTTAAAAACAAGGATTTGGTGAGATTGTAAAATGGTGTGCCACTTTGGCAAAACAGTTTGGTAGTTGGTCAAAATGCAAAACATTATTAATCTGTTACTCAACAATTCTACCCTTAGGAATATATCCTCAAACTACTGAAAATGTGCACCTATGAAACATGTATATGAAGGTTTACAGCAGTGTGTTGCTAATAGTACAAAAGTTAAAACAACTCAAGTAGCTATCAAATACTGGAGAGAAATAAAATGTGGCTTATTCATACAATAGAATATTATTAAGACATAAAAATGAATGAGAAACTGACAGATTAAATGACTTTGGTGAACCTTCATAATTTCATTTGTAGATCTTTCCATTTCTAATTTATAAATACATTTGGGGTTATAAATTATAAATGTACTGTCTCCTGTCAACATTGTATACTTCTATTTGATGATTTCTGTGTCAAACATTATATGGAAATGTTTCCAAGTATTTTCTGTATTAACTGTGAATGAATAGAACAAAATAAATTGCCTGTGATGGAAAAAAAATTAAATTGCCTAACATGCAAAAATAAATAATAATAATAATAATAATAATAATAATAATAATTTTTAAAATGAAGTTTTGGGTTAGTGTGCATTGCACTGGATTTGGATTTGTTCCGGTGTCTTCTCTCAAATGTGTTGTTACACTTTGTTCTCCTTTGTTTCCCACTCCACTTCTGTCCTGTGCCCCCCTTCTGCTGGTTCTCTTCCTTGTTTAATCAGTTCCTACTTTTGCTTTTTTATCAAATGTATTCCCATTGCTCTCTCACCTCCTTAAGATCTCTTCTCTTATCTCAAGAGCTCCATTTCATATCAAACACATACATAAAACAAACAAATAAAACAAACTTTAACTCTCGGGTCCACATATGAGAAAACATTCAGCATTTGTCCTTCTGTGTCTGGCTTATGATTTCCAGTTCCATCCATTTTTTTTTCCCTACAGATGTCACAATCTTATGTATCTGGGCACATACACATTACCTTGATTTTCTGATTTCTGAGCTAACCAGTGCAGCTCATTGGTAGAGTGCTTGCCCAAGATATATGAGGTGTGATCTCCAGTATACACACACACACACACACACACACACACACACACACACACACACCACCCCACACCAAATGAACCTTTCAGAAGAAAACAGAACAAACCCTTGACTATCCATATGGACATTTGGACAGATAAATCAGTGGAAACAATGCAGAGAAGAGACCTCTTCTTCCTCCTGGAAGACTTAGCCTCATTGTATATATCTAATTATCCCTTGAGAAAGTTTTTAAATGTTTATCAAGGTTAGTTTAAGATGTCTATCTTTTACATGTCTACACATGATTATTCATACATACGACAGTGACTCCACTCTAGCATGACATACCTGTTACTTACAGAGGCATCTTCTTTACTGACTTTGTGTGTGCCTTAATGGGAAGAATCAGCCATTTTGTCTTTTCAGTTCTTTGCACAGCAGGCCCTCATGCTATGTGAATGTGTGTGTGTGTGTGTGTGTGTGTGTGTGTGTGTGTGTGTGTGTGTGTGTTATATACATGTCTGTATGGGTGAGACCAAAATAGGAAAAATATACCTTGCAGGTTAAGGTTTCTGTTTATAGTTAAAAAATAAGTTCCAAAAGGGTTTGGGAGGGGGAAGATCTGCCTGGGAAGGAGAAATAAAAGAGATTTTGTGAGTGAGCTGTGAGTGGGTGGGGATGGGAACATGAGTGATTGTGGTGGTATTCTAATTGTACTGAAATGTGATTTTGATTGTATGTTAATAAATAAAGTTGCCCGGGGGTCAGAGCTATTAGAGCCATAGACAGAGTGTGGCGGTGGTGGCACACGCCTTTAATCCCATAGATCTCTGTGTGTTCAGGGATACAGCCAGCATTGGAGACATATGCCTTTAAGACCTAGGGGGCTGTACATTCAGACAGTGACGAGGCAGTCACGTGTTTGGGTTTACAACGAATGAGAAGGCAGAATGACTAGAAAAATGACTTACACACAGGAAATAGCTCTCTCTTTCACGAAGCTGGGACAGCAGGAGGAAGGGTGAGATTTTAGCTCTGAGTTCTGACCTCTTGGCTTTCTCTTTTACATTGTTTCTGTGTTTCTTATTTAATAAGACGGTTGGTTACATCTACAAGTGATCAGGCTATAGGGGAGTGGGGGAGAGAGAATATTGAAAGAGACTACTGGAAAGGAGGGGTATTTTGGGGTCAGGTAAAAACCCGGTGCAATGGAATCTTCCAGGAATCTACAAGGATGTCTTCAGCTAAGTCTAGCAATAGCAGATACATAGACTGAACTGGCCATTTCCTGTGTCCAGGTAAGACTTCAAGTGGAGGGACTGGAACACCAACCCTGCCACATAACCTTCAGTCTTTCCTGCCTATGGGATGTGCTGGGGTAAGGTGGCCTAGAGATTAAGGGAGTGACTAACCAAAACCCATGTCAGGAGGATAAGCCCACCCGATACTGCCTGGTACACCAGGATTCACAGGCTGGATGATTCAGAGACCTAAGATAGAACAAAACATGACTAGAGGGAAAAAATGTCAATGTAATGATATCTAACAATATTCTGCTATACTCATAGATTGGTGCCTAGCCCAATTGTCATCAGAGAGGCATCATCCAGCAACTGGTGAAAACAGATATAGACCCACAGCCAAACATTTCACAGAGCTTGGGAAATCCTGCAGAAGAGGGGGAGAAAAGATTGTAGGAACCAGAGGGGTCAAGGACACCACAAGAAAACCCATACAATCAACTAACCTGGGCTCATAGGAGCTCATAGAGACTGAACTGACAATGAGGAAGCCTGCATGGGACTGACCTAGACACTCTGCATATATGTTACAGTTGTGTAGCTTGGTCCTCTTGTGGGACTCCTAACAGTGAGAACAGGGATTGTCTCTGACTCATTTACTGGCTTTTGGGACCCTACTCCTTTTTGGGACCACAATGGGTCACCTTGCCCAGCCTTAATACACGGGGAGGTGCTTAGTCCTACTTGAGATGTCATGTTTTGTTGATATACATGGGAGACCTGCCCTTTCCTAAATAGAAACAGAGATGGAGTGGATTGGGAGCTGAGAACAGGGGTAAGGATGGGGGGAGGGACTGGGAGGAGAGGAGGGAGGGGAAACTGAGGCTAGGATGTAAAATATGTAAAATAAATAAATACATAAATAAATAAGAAAATAAGTTCGTGTTTGTCCTGTGCTAAGTCCTTGCAAGTTAAAGTTTCTATTAAGAATAAGTTCCTTTTTCTTAGATTTGATGTAAATTGCAAAACATGTTTTTCAACCTACACTAAACTTGTGACCCCATTCACATGATGTATATCTTGACCCTTGTTCCTTCCCTTTCATTGTATTTTTCTAACAATGTGTACCAGCTGCCCCTCTTGCCCCTGTGAACACCTTATCTCTCCTAGAAAAAGAACCTCAAGAGGCCAGCAGTGGCTGTACTTCAAATCCTGACTTAGAGTGAGACAGCTAGCTGGTCAGACCCTGGTGCACCCTAAAATACAGCTTGCTCTGATTGGACATTCATGGATTTGGACTCTTCTCCTCCTGATTCTCAGGCTTCACTGGGTGAATATACACCTGGGGGCAAAAGGATATCTCTGGAGGTGCTACTCAGTCGCTCCCGTCTTACTCTTTTGAGAATTATTCCTTATTCCTTTCAGTGAAAGAACTTTCACTGAACATGGAGCTAGGCTGGTAGCCAGCAAACCTTGGCTATTACTCCCGCCAGACCATCCCCAGATTCATTGAAGACCCTTATCTCACTTTCTCATCTCTCCTGTTTTCTGGAATTTACTTCTTAAAAAGATTCTTACATTTAAATCATTGGAATTCTAGATGAGAGGACTTATTACAGGGATACCCATGTTCATTATCTTTTTGCCTAAGTCTCCTGAGTACAGGGATTACAGGTACAGGCCACTGTGCCCAGCTGATAAGGCTCTAATGTGACAATCTAGATAGCCGTTTACCCTTCACCTCAGTTATTTCCTTTGAGGAGTCATCTTGCCTCTTGCCATGTACTGTGTAACAAATGACAATGGTAGTGGGTTAATGGCCATCTCTGTGCTCACATGTGTGAGGAGATGGCTGCCAACACAACAGGTATAAAAAGAGAAGACACCATGGCTTTTCTCTGAGGCTCAGGAAGAAAGTCCACATGTGGAGTCAGCCAGATCCACTCTATGTGTTGAAAGTGAGTGAGCTGCTCTGTAGAGTGCCATCAGTCTTCCCTGCCTGACCCTAGAGACACACAGAGGACTGAGAGAGTTCTAATGGGATTTCTGGAATGTGCTTAACTTTCAGCAAGAATAGTTCAGACCCTGGGAGATTCCATTAATATAATTTTGCAATAGAAAAGCTTCCTATTGCCTAATCTCATTAGTTCTGTTTTATGTTCAGCTAAAGGGTAAAAGCCGATTTCATAATTCCTAACACATAATTTTGAGCACTAAGAGTGTGGAATAAAAAAAGTTTTCTTTCTTTCTTTCTTTCTTTCTTTCTTTCTTTCTTTCTTTCTTTCTTTCTTTCTTTCTTTCTTTCTTTCTTTCTTTCTTCCTTCCTCCCTCCCTCCCTCCCTCCCTCCCTCCCTCCCTCCCTCCCTCCCTCCCTCCCTCCCTCCCTCCCTCCCTTCTTTCTTTCTTTCTTTCTTTCTTTCTTTCTTTCTTTCTTTCTTTCTTTCTTTCTTTCTTTCTTTCTTTCTTTCTTTCCTAATGTGTGCAAACAGGAGGTCCTGAACTTCTCAAATACCATTGATTAGAATGAAATAGGGGCATGCCTTATAGCTCATGTACCATAAATCATGAAGGGATAGAGAGAGCAAACAGTAGCTTTGCTCTTTCTTCCAGCTTTCCTGCTAGAACTTTCATGTAACTTTCCAGTCAGCAGCCATCATTCCTATATCTCTTAGTTTTGTTCCACTCATTGAACAGATGTTGACTGAGTACCCATGAGAGGTCAGGTACTGTTTGTTCTAGGCATGGGCATTCAGTGGTGAGCAAAAGAGAGCAAGTCTTAACTCTCATGAAGTTCATATTCAAATTGGCAAAAACAATAACGAATATATGTAGTACATATGGGAAAGTGATATGAAGGAAAATACATTGGGGCAAGGGGCTTGCTGCTTATTTTAGGGTAGGTGATCAGGGAAAGTGAGGGTGTAAGAAATACAGAGGCTGGGCACCTTCCGGATGTGGCATCAGTGAATCAGCAGGAGCAAAGGCAGGAGGCATGGTCAAAGCCAGGGGAGCAGGAAAGAAGAGAAAGGTGTCAGTGTTGATGTGCAAATTCTGGAAGACTCAGGCTGAGGTACCGCACTTTGAATTTCTGTTCTTTTCCATTCCCTTCCAAACCCCAGCACCAAGTATTGCATCTTGGGTCTTGTGCATACATAGTCTAAATGCAATGAAAAACCACTGGATTGCAAGAGAAGGGGTTTGGAGAGGAGAACTGAACTGTGGTGAGAAAGGCTCATGGCAGCCAGATTATAAGGGTAAGAGTGAAGGCAGTGAAGTGGTCTAGGTGGGAGATGCTGCTGCTGCTGCTGCTGCTGCTGCTGCTGCTGCTGCTTGGGCCAGGCTAGGAGCTGTGGGGGTGTCAGCTTCAAGGTGCTTTTTTAGGCTGGGTGTGATGGCTCATACTTGGGATACCCCAGCACTTGGAAGGCTGAAGCAGGAGGATTTGAATGAGTTTGAGGTCATCTTGGTCTATGTAGTGAGATATTACTAGATATTTGTGTAAATGTTTAAGTTGTAGATAGCAGGGTTTTGTGAGGGGAGTGTGTGTGTATATGTGTGTGTGTGTGTGTGTGTGTGTGTGTGTGTGTGTGTGTGTGTGTGAAAAGGGAGATGGTAGGGTTGGGAGGGAGAGAAGGGTAAGAGAAAGTTAGAATTATATGATGACCAAGTATTTGATCCTTTTATTTTATAGAAAGTGAGGTATCTGACCCCCACAATAGACTGCTGGCAATGGTCGAGAGACAGCCCGAACTGACCTACTCTGGTGATGGGATGACCAAACATCCTAATTGTCGTGCTAGAAACCCCGTCCAATGACTGAGGGAACTGGATGCAGAGATCCACGGCTAGGCCCCAGGTGGAGCTCCGGGAGTCTAATTAGTGAGAAAGAGGAGGGTTTATATGAGCAAGAATTGTTGAGACCAAGGTTGGATAAAGCACAGGGACAAATAGCCAAACGAATGGAAACACATGAACTATGAACCAAAGGCTGAGGGGCCCCCAACTGGATCAGGCCCTCTGAATAGGTGAGACAGTTGATTGGCTTGATCTGTTTGGGAGGCATCCAGGCAGTGGGACCAGGTCCTGTACTCATTGCATGAGTTGGCTGTTTGAAACCTGGGGCTTATGCAGGGTTGCTTGGCTTGGCCTGGGAGGAGGGGACTAGACCTGCCTGGACTGAGTCTACCAGGTTGATCTCAGTCCTTGGGGGAGGCTTTGCCTTGGAGGAGGTGGGAATAGGGGGTAGGCTGGGGGGAAGGGGAGGGGGGCGGGAGGGGGGAGAACAAGGGAATCCATGGCTGATATGTAGAACTGAATTGTATTGTAAAATAAAATAAAATTAAATTTAAAAAAAGATAATAAAAAGGAAAGAAAGTGAGGTATCTGAGGATAGCCATCAGATAGGCCATTAGACAGAAAGATCAGGATTTCAGGGGAGATTTAAGACTGGAGACACATATTTGGGAGTCATCAGTTATACAAAGAGTACTAAAAACTGTGAGAGTAGAAGAGTCTACTGAGGGGTGGTTGGAAGAGAAGGGGTAAGCCAAGGTGTCCTAGCTAGGGCTTCTTTTGCTGTGATAAAGCAGTGTGACCGTAAACAACTTGGGGGGAATTTATTTTTTTTTTTTTTTTGTGAGACAGGGTTTCTCTGTGTAGTTTTGGTGCCAGTCCTAGATCTCGCTCTGTAGACAAGGCTGGCTCTGCCTCCTGAGTGCTGGGATTAAAGGTGTATGCCACCACCGCCCGGCTGGGGAGGGAAATTTATTTCAGCTTACACTTCCACATCACAGTCAAAGGGAGTCATTGGACAGGAACTCAAACAGGGCAGGGACCTGGAATCAGGAGCTGATGCAGAGGCCATGGAAAGAGTGCTGCCTACTGGCTTGCTCAGTTTGCTTTCTTTTACACTCCAGGACCAGATGGCCAGAGGTGGCACCAATCACTAATTAAGAAAATATCTCACAGGCTTGCTCACAGGTCAATATGGAGAGAGCATTTTTTTTAACTGTTCCCTCTTCTAAATAATGATTCCAGTTTGTGTCAAGTTGACATAAAAGTGGACATCACACATGACCCAGATCCTTGCTGAACTTTTGGAGGGAGGAGAAGTGGCTTATGCTGTGGGCTGCAGGAATATATCATAAGAACTCAGCTGGTTATGGCAAAGTCACTACCTGGAGGAATCAGGGAATTCCTCCAGAGGAAGCCAAATCCCAAGGAGTTTTTGGTGTTACTTGGCTTGTTATATATCAGCTGTATTCTGTTATGAAAATCATGTGTGCCTTCATAGTTTTCCCAATTGATTTTTCCCTAAGAAGGGCTAACAATGTGGACTGATCACTCTTTAGACATACACATTCCAGGCATTTGGAGAACAGCCTCAGGAAAGGGTTTCTCTGGAATCAGATAACTCCCCTAGCCACTTTCAAGGACTAAAGGAGACATCACCCAGGTGGTCACCTAATTTCTGAGGATTAACAGTGATAACAACCCACAGGCGAGAGAACTGACTTAAGGTAAATTCCACAAGGAGACACCACCTAGGTCAGGTGGACGTTAAGTAATAGCTTTACACAATTTAGCTCAGACCCCTCCTTTCTTACAGCCTTACTAACTTTATAGACCTCTAACTACTTACCTAACCACTTCTAGGAATATTTAGATAACCTTCTGTGCTAACAGCTATGCTCAGCCAGAATTCCCAGTTCAAGCCTCACTGTAATTACCATTATTGGTAGCATCCGGCCAGGTCCATCACCAGATGGAGGAAAGTACCTTATCAGAGATACCTCTGTACTCTCTAAGAACAGACTTAAGCATCCAGGCTACCTGTTTGAGAAGGCCTGGTGGATGTGCTAATTAAGCTTAACTTCCTCCTTTCCCAAATCTTACCTCCAGTTCCAGATCTCCCTTTAACTATCACCAGAGGCATCTACCTGTACACAGGTTGCCTAGAGACTGAGCACACTTTCCCCCACCCTGCAGAAAAACGGCAGACAGCTTGGACAGATAGGAGCCACAGGAAAAAAGAAGACACTTTTATTTTCTCCCATTGACCTAGCAACTTATAGATTTTTAACATTTTCTACCAAACACATTTAAGATTATAGTTGTGCACGTAAGATCCCTCTTCTTAGATATTACCCATATTTAGCCTTTAGTTAATTCATTAGTCACTTCCCCTTTGGGTCACAAATGGTAATTAACAACTAGTGCCCCTCTTTGTAATTCTTATCAACCCTCCATTTGACCCTGATAGCGGACAATCACTGCCTGAGGAAGTTCAGACTGAGTGTCCTGGGTGGAGGGGAGGATTGTGATTTTGGGGAGATATATAACTGTAAAGCAGAGGACAGAGGGAAGAGAAGAGAATGGAAGAACTAGATGGGTAAGAACCTGAGAGGAACAAACTGAGATGGGGAAGAAGTAGATTGAAGGGCTACAGGAGAGTACTAGAGGAACGAGATGGAAGATGAGGAAGAGCCAGATGAGAGAGAAGGAGACAGGAGAGGAAATGATATGGGAAGGAACAAGATGGATGAGAACCTAGAAGGGGCAGAACTAGATGAAGGAATTAAGATAGAACTTAGAGGGGATCACAGACAAGTGCAGAGAGAAATCAGGCTAAAGGTGACCTAAATATGAGAGCAGAATATAAGCTTATAACTGTCACAGAATAATAAAGTATATGGACTAAGGAGTTTCGTGTACATAGATTCATTTCTTTTCATCAAAGATTAATTATCAGCTGGTTGGATATTCTTCCCGGACCCTGGGAGGGGACTATCGAGGGGCTGGACCCCCGAAGTCCACGATAGGCTTAGAAGTGGCAAAGAGCTTGGACTTCTGCCCCTCAATCAACTCAGCAGCTTCAACACATCATATGGATGTTTCAGGTCTTTCCTCGCCTGGCACACAGTGGGAAGGAAAGCTGAGGGTTCTTTCTATCTGCACAGGCTGGAAGCACTGACGGGGAGCTGGAGGATTTGAGAAGATTGTCCCTCTCTCCTGCTGCCTTTCCTCTCCTTCCACTCTTTCTCTATGTCTTATCCTCCTCATTGGCCTTCTGCCTCACTCCTCCTTTTCTCTATCAGTGAGCATTCTTGGGGCAGAATGTCTGGTGGGTGCAGGGCTGCCTGCACCTGCTACCAAGTTCCCCAGGAAAGCTTCATTCCCTGAGGCCAGGGCCACAGAGAAGGGTTTTTTGGTTTTTGTTTTCTTTAAACATCCATACCACACATTTCACTAATTGGAAATTCATTAGAGCTTGCAAAATGTCAAAATGCAAATTCTCCTAAAAGTGGAGTTTATTCGTTCACGGTTCAGTGTGAATTACTTTAATCAGTTAATCAACTAATTTCCCAGCTAACAGCTGGTTGAGATCACCTACACTACATTCTATTTTTAAAAATCTTGCTATGGTGCTCATGAGGTGACTGGGTGGGTGAAAGGCACTTGCCACCAAACTGAATGATCTGAGTTTGATCACCAGAACTCACATAGTGGAAGGAGAGACGCACCTTCTGCGAGTTGTGCCACATGCACTCCACGTGGCACATGTGCTATCCACATACACCCACACTCTCGAACACAAATAAACGTATAAAAGATTTTTAAAAAATCTCACTTAGATATAGCAGAGATTCTCAAGCTTTTCCATGTGTAAGATTCATTTAGAAAACCCATTAAGCGCAGATTCCTAGATCGTGTCTCTAGAAATTTCAGCTTATAGAGCCCAGATGCTTTGACACGGAGCGGCTTTGAACTGCACTGGGGCATGTTGAGGGAGGGAGAAACAGACCGAACTTTGGGGATCTGTGTGGGGAGGATCTGTATGAAAAGGTGCCAAAACAAAGACTTTCCGATGGACAAGTAGGTCTTAACATGAATCCGAGGAAAGAGAGGGAAGCCGAGAGGCCACAGAAAGGCGTGGAATCAAGTGTGGTGGTGCTGGCCCACCACGAGCTCACTACAGCTCCAGGTTTTGTGGGGTACTCCGCAGAATTGAGTGGCTAACACGCAACAGGTATAGTATTGGGGAGTAACCCGATTCCAGGCAGCATCTGGGAGTGCTTGCTCTCTGACTGAAAGAGGTCCTTATGGGTATTTGCATTCTAGAGAAGGCAGCCTGGAACCCAGTTCTCAGCTCAGCCACTATGCGCACTGTAGACAGCACAGCCAAGGTTATGAAGCCCAGTGACTGGTGAGGGGCAGGCAGCGGGGAGAGGAAGTGGTGATTCAGCCAGGCTAGTGCTTTCCCCTATGGGGCGCAAAGATGTCCTGGCGAGAACACTCAAGAGGAACTGAATCATAGTTCTGAGGAAGGAAATAGGAAAGATTTCTTTTCACCAGGATCAAGCTCAGGGATATGACCTCGGAGACCTGAACAATGACAGGAAGCCCCCCCCCCCCACCAGCTGTGTTTCCCAGCCTCTGCCTCGCTGACGCTTTGCACAGGAATTTCCGAAGTACATGACGCAGTCTGGTACCCCCATCACAGCTGCACACACCTTTCCTCCAGTCAAGGCTGGAGAACCTGCTTCATTTTCATTCATCAGCAAGGAAACCCTTCAGGCGCCCTGTCCTCTGCAGGCTGCAGAAACAGTGGGCTAAAAATAGAAAGGTTTGTAAAACCATTCAGCGTGTATCCACTGCCAGTATAATTTAATTTAATCCTATCCAAGATGAAATACCTTTAAGAAACACATTATTTCAAGTGACTATTAATGTCAGTTTTTTTTTTTTTTTGAGTTCTCCAATGCAAGCTCTTTGACAAATACTTTGGAAAGGAGAAAATATGAGAATGTTATGAAGAGGTCTGTCTAAAATTACCGTGTCACAGTCCTAGTGAAAGCTTTGCGAATGCTCTCTTAAACTGTGTTGTATTTTATTGATTGATTGATTGATTGATTGATTGATTGTGTGTGTGTGTGTGTGTGTGTGTGTGTGTGTGTGTGTGTGTATGTATCAGAGCATAACTGTCAGAAATCGATTCTCTCTACCTGGGACCCAGCTCAGGTGATGTCCAACTCAGGTGGGCCATCTTTCCAGTCCTCATCTAACTTAGATTCTTCTGGGTTCTTCTTGTTTCTAGTCCATAGTGAACATAAAGTGTGTCTGTATCTTTAGTACTTAACTACTTCATCACAGCGGAGATAATATTTGAAATGAAGATAGAACCAATACCTGATCAACCCAGGAATCCAGGTATGGTTGTTGAGTATTTATTTATTTTTGCACATCATGTGATTGAAAGACTCCTAAGAGGCTTGTTAAAATTGGGGTTGGGGAGCTCCATTGTTGTAACTAACATTAGCATCACCATTAAACATGTCTAAGACTTCAGAGGTCTTGGTTAACATGAGACTGTTTTGTCTGGAATTATCTGGGAGGAATTAACAAGCAATTAGCTGCTGGGTGGCAATTGACCATGAATAGACTCACTTAGATGGGCATCACTGTTTTGTGTTTGGATGGAGGGAAGGGGGCAGAAGATATGAGAATTTGGGAGTGGGGGATAGAGAGACACTGATTAAGGTCAAGGAAAGAAACCACAGGCAGACTTGAACTTCACAGCTGTGCCTGAAGCTTGCCATAGTCATGTGGAATGAGCGTTTTGCTTCATAAAACAGAGAGGATAATTAACATGGGTATGTTGTGAGGTAATGAGTGACCAGAAATTCACATGTGTATCTTGTGGCCCTGAGACACCCTCCCTCCTCATGGGGGCAGAGATCAAACCCATGTTGTTTCATATGCTAAGAAACACTCTACCACTCAGCTAATCCCTATTATTTCCTCTGTTTTTAAAATAAAAATCAAACAAACAAAAAACAGCACAAAATAACTAAGGGGACTAAGACACGGCTAGGTAATAGGGCAGCTGCCTAGCATGCCTGAGGCCTTGGGTTCCAGTCCTAGTATCTCTAACAATCAGAAAACACCCCAAACACTCCCATCTCCAAACTATAACTAGCACTTAATTACATGTGGCAGTGGAAAGCCGGGCTTGTCAGGAAAGGAGCCCGAGACAGCATTGCCTCTGGAGGAACAGCAATCAAAATGAAGATTACATTTTCCTGTTTGCTTCAGGCTGGATTCTTAGTGTACTTTTTATGTGTCAGTATCAAACCCAGAGACCAGGGTACAAGGTTATTTAAATATTTGATTTAATTTCCTAGTTCTTAGTGAAAACAGAAGGAGAGTGTCAGGAGAAAGAGAGAGAGAGAGAGAGAGAGAGAGAGAGAGAGAGAGAGAGAGAGAGAGAGAGAGAGAGCTAGAGAGTCAGAGAGAGACCCACCCACTAGCAGAGCTTGGAATTTCCTCTATAAATAATTTACATTCTAGAGGTAAAATATTCATCTTAAGTCTATGCTGTGCAGTCACCTCTTAAGGTGCTGAGCATGGGCCTGTTTCTCCCTGTGGGCTGTGGTGGGAGCAGGGAGCACCTGGGAGCTTTTGGGCATAGTTAACAAGAGGAAGAGGGTGACAGAAAGGGACCCTCCAAGTCCACCCTGCAGCTGCCTTTGAGACTGCAGTGGAGAGCTGAGGGCTCTGTTGAGCTTGTACATATCCACTAATTCTCAGGGTGTCATCATCAACGTCCTTTATTAGCGGTACAGTGCTTGTGCATATCCACTAATTCTCAGGGTGTCATCATCAACGTCCTTTATTAGTGGTACAGTGCTTGATCAGCCTGGATGAACTGACTTAGCAAACCATCGGTCTTCAGAGTAATAACAAACACACTGCATGAGTAACCACATCACAGCACCAATGTTTTTCACCAAATACCATCCATAAGAGGCCAGTATTATATACTCTGAAGACCTCTAGTTTAAACATCTTTATTGGCCACCAGATTTTCTCTTGTGTAAATTTCTTATTCTTTTTCTTTTCTGTTAAACAGTTACAGATTTTTCAAAAAAAAAAAATTCTTTTTCTGAGACTCTCTGTGTAGCCCAGTGTAGTGCTGACTGGCTTCAAACATGGAAATCCCCCAGCCTCAACTTCTCAAGTAGCTGAGATCATAGGCCAGCACCACCAGGTCTGGCTATATAAGTTATTATTAGTTTTAAAATGTGAGTTATTTACTTACTTATTTAATCTTATGTATATGAGTAATTTGCTTACATATGTGTATGTGTACCACCCGTGTGCCTGGTGTCTGTGGAAGCCAGAAGAGGGGATTGGGTCTCCTGGAACTGGAATTACAGGTGGTTGTGAGCCACTGTGTGTGTGAGTTGGGAACTGAACCTAGTTCTCCGAAAGAGCAGCAAGTGCCTCTAATTGCTGAGCTGTCTCTCCAGTCCCCATATAAATTCTTTACACAAAATCCATGTTCTGGTTTTAATCTGGGCTGTCCTCCACTGGTTCCTGCTTGAAACACTTGTCCCTCAGCTGGTATGCTGTTTTGAGAGGCTATGGAGCCTTCAAAAGGTAGGACCAGTTGGTTGATGGATGGACCTTTGAATGTTAACTGCCTGGCCTCTGATTATGGCATCTCTCTGTTTTCTTGCCCACCATTATGTGTTGTGAGGAGCCGTGTGTTTCTGTTTCCATGAATGCCACATGTCTTCCCACCATGATAGACTGGAACTCTCTGAAAACCACGAGCCAACACAAACTTCTCCTTCTTTATTTTTGTAAGATATTTTTGTCACAGAAGCACAAAGGAACTTCACCATCTGAATAAAGTCCTTAGCTGGTTGGGAAATATCTGGAAAAATATGCTTTCCAGAACTAACAGACTATCTTTTTGGATATAATATCATTGGTTTTACATAGAGACTGAAACTTTTAATGTAGTTATATGTACCACGATTTCATTTATATTTTATATTTTACTAAGACAAACTCTACACACATACACATAAAGACTGTATATATTTGGATTGTGTACATAGCAATAGTCTACATTTCTTCCAGAAGGTTTAAGTCGTGTACTCATTGTCTTTATATTCATTTGTAATTGTCGTGTGATGTGAAGCAGGGAGCCTTTTTCCTCCCATTTGGACAGTGGCTGTTCAGTATGAGTAATTAAAAAGTTCACCTTAAACAAGAAACAAATTTGTAATGTGACTTTTTGTCATATTCCAAAAATCTCTAAATATGTATATTTTAGGATTTTTGTGGTGTTCTTGATTTTTAATTCTTTTTTAAGATCAACTTGTTAAGTGTTTAGAAAGCCACAAAGCAATATCATCAAGAAGTGGTTGTATCTGCAGATCCATAATTTAGAATTGACACAGTTAAGATTATGAGTCTTTCCACAGATGGACATTTTCTAATGAGATGTTTATCTTTGTGGGTCTGCCTTTTTTCACTTAACAGGGTGACCTCCAGATCCATCCAGTTTTCCTAATGACACAATTTTGATCTTTATGGCTGAATAACATACACACATACCCCACATATCACAAACACCACACACACACACACACACACACACACACACACACACACACACACACACACACTTTGTCTGTTTACCTGTTGACAGTACCTAGCTGGTTCCATAATTTGCTTGTTGTGAATACTGTTACAACAAATATAGATATTCAGGTATTTCTATTGTATGCTGACTTTGATTTCTTTGGTATATGTCTAGAAATGGTATAGGTAGATCATATAGTAACTCCAGTTTTGGTTTTTTGGGGAATCTTGATACTGATTTCCACAATGGCTGTATTAAATTCTAGTCCTATCACTGGTATATACCCTTCTCTTCTCTGCCTTTCAAATTGTCAATACCTTTTGTTTTCATTTGTTTTTGTGTTAATAGCCATTCTGAGTGGGTGAGATGAAACCTTGCAGTTTTTAGATCTGCATTTTTTCATATATTTCTGCCAATTTTTTTTTAGTTATTTCCTTATAATGGATTAAGGAAATTCTCCTGTATTTCTAAGTTGTTTAATCTTAAATATTTTCTTAAGTTTATGGATATATTTTGGCTGTGGCATGAATATTGGCTTTTTCATATTTAATATGTTGCATGATGAGTTCTTACTTGGACATGTATTCATGAGTATGGACATCAATGGCAGACTTGAAAGGAAGAACCAGAATTTCCATTTCTACATACTCACTGCTTCCCTGAACACTCCATCTCATGTTCTGCTGCTCAGAGAGTGAGAACATTTCTTGTGGATCCATGCTGGATCAGTAATGCATGGAACCTACCACAGAACAGAGACAGCCCTTTGGACATGGCCATGGGATATCTCTTAGTTACTTCATGTTCCTACTTATGTCTACCAAGTCTTTCTTTGAATATTGTGTCTAGAACTGAAATCAGAACCACAGTCCCAAGTCAAATGCTGTTACTTAAGGATATTGCTTCCTTGCTCCAGCCAGGGATTTGATTTGCTTAAAAAACAAAACAAAATGATCTATCTATCTATCTATCTATCTATCTATCATCTTTTTTCCTTTCTCCTTCCCTCCCTCCCTCCCTCCCTCCCTCCCTCCCTCCCTCCCTCCCTTCTTTCTTTCCTTTCATGTGTGTGTGTGTGTGTGTGTGTGTGTGTGTGTGTGTGTGTGTGTGTATGTGTGTGCCTGCCATTGTCATTTTGTGCATGTCAGAAGAAAACTCTTGGTATTTGGTTCTCTCCTTCTGCCATGTGGGTCCTAGAACTGAAACTCAGGTCTTCAGGCCTGGTAACAAATATCATTATCAAATGAGTCATCTCTCCAGCCCCGATTTGCCTTTTCCTGTGTTCAAAATGACCTGGCACTTAACTGAACACAGCCTTTTCCTGTGTTCAAAATGACCTGGCACTTAACTCTAACTTTTGTAGCTTTTATTTATGTAATTCATGACATATGACCCCTCTAGTCACTTGTTTGGGAATTAAGAGCCATGGTTAGGTTCTTACATTGATTCTTGTAAATTTTTATTATAAAAATTTTTTATCAACTTGTCAATTTTAAAAATCAATATTCAGTTATGTCCTTCACACAGCTCTGTTCTTCTGAATTTGGTAGCCCCTAACTCCACCTGAGTCACTCCTGAGAATGGCAAACACAACAGGACTGCAGATAGAGTCCTGAGCTGTGCTGGTCTGAGGTGCTGCTAGGATGATGTTAGACTGTTAGATGCAATGAAAACTTGGGAGTAGAGTGTGGGTAAAATATTATCTGAGAATCATTGAGAGGCAAACCAAGGGACTTGGGTAATATAGAGGAGAGAGAAATAGAAGAGCAAAGGTCAGAAAGGGAAGGAGGGATAAGGGAGCTAGAGAAGGCATCAGATGTGTGTGTGTGTGTGTGTGTGTGTGTGTGTGTGTGTGTGTGTGTGTTGGGAATGGGGAGAGCCCAGGGCTAAGTAGCATGAGAAAAGATGGCTTCATGGAAGAGCTAATAATGATGCAAAGAATGCCTGAGAATAAATGACCGTTGTGTGTGCATGTGTGTACATGTCTGGGTGGTTGTAGTGGAAAGATTAGGGACAAAATTAAATCCTAGCCCAGCTAGAGAATATTGGTAATGCTTTTTCCCTGAAGCTACAGGATGAGTGTCCATGACATCATTATTTATATCAACTTTCTTTTTAGAGCAGTTTCAGGTGCACAGCAAAGTTAAGTAGAAGGAATGGAGAGACTGTATAACTTCTCCCTTCTCACACATGTGCACCTTCCTCCACTGTCAGCATCTGTAAATTTGCAACAAGCGATGAACTCATCGGTTATATTAGGGCTCACTCTCAGCACAATGATATGTTTCCACCATTATACACACTAAGTGGTTTCACTGCCCCCAAATCCTGTGTGCTCTGGCCCTTCACTCCTCTATCTATATGTTTTTGAGGACAGGTACATCAGAGTTGAGACAAAGTCTTATAGCCTAGGCTTGCCTCAAACTCACTAGGTAGCTGAGGATGAACTTGAACTTATCATCCTGCTTCCATATCCCAAGTACTAGGCTTACACACATGTACCACAAAACTTAGATTATATATACTTGTTTAAGTGTAAGAAGTATCTTTTCTCAAAACAAAAAAATAGTAATGTTAAAGTATAGAAAATAGTTTTTTTTTTTTAAATGACAAGGGTTCACTTTGTAGCCCAGGCTGGCTCAGAAGTCACTATATAGCCCAAACAAGTTTTGAGTTTAAGCCAATCTTCTTGCCTTTCAAGTGCTAGGATTACTGGTGAGTACCTAGCACTTGAATGTCTGGCTGAGTCCAATCCTTGTTAGGATCTGCCTAAGAACTCTGGAGGAAATACAGGATTTGGGGTAGAAATAGGATTTGAAAGAGAGACCAAATGATAAAGAAGTAAAAATAATAAAAAGTAAAGCAATAGAGGGAATTTGGAGAATTTTTGCTAGTTAAGTTTTATCAGTGTGTTGTACACAGGCTTGGGAAGAGAAGAGGTTTGGAGTCCCTTCTGGAAGTCGTGGGAGGTGCCCAGAAGGAAGGAACGGAACTGTTGTCAGTCAACAGGCAGCGCTGGTCAAGCTAAGTGTGGAAGCAGAGAGAAGCAGCTCTGCGGAGAGCCTTTATCCAGCAATGCCCTGCTGCACAGAAGTGGGAAGAGCCTGGGTGTGGGTGGTGGTCCTGCACTGAGGGCTTTCAAGGCGGCACAGTTTGGGGTGCTGGCACAGTCCATGCCAGTCAGGTTGAGCGTGGTCTATGTTGGTGTTTGGGTGTCTTTTGAGGTAGTTTTGTTCTCAGGGATCAAGGCGTGAAGGGTAGGAGGTGTGCAAATCTGTCTGATAAGCTTGTTGCAGATGCTGCAGCCTGGCAAGGAGTCCTAGGGTGGGGTTTGGAGCTGGACCATTCCTAGGAATCTCTGTAATGCTGGGGAAAATCCTTACAGGTTGGTTTGGGCTAAAAGAAATCTTCATGGCTCATTTTCCTCAGGACAACTCTAATAGGTCTTTAAGGCATCCTAAACAGCATTCATGTTAACAGTAAGATCTGGAATGGATTCATCTGTCAGAACAGGATGCAGCCTAGGGGACACAACTATAATTTGCCAACTTAATTTTAGTTGTAGAAGCAGCTGTGTAGTAATAATGATTGGAGATCTGGCTCCTTTCCTGCAGAATTTTTAGCTAGCCAACTCCTGTTGCTCTTGTATATGGTTTCACTCCTTATTTATTAGGGATTATATTGAGAGTGCCAGTTTGGGGAGCTTACTTCTAGCATTCAGAAAGAAGGAAAATGATGAAATCTCCGTACAATGAAAGGTGCTGAAGAAGTTGTTTTCCTTCAGATTTCACGACAGAGGGGATTTAGTTCTGAAATTCACTGACCCAGGAAAGATTTTGCTTGAGTGAGGCCAAACTGGCAGAGTTATTCTAACATCATAGGAGTGTAGGAGGGTTGTCAAGAGATATTCCTGGGAGTGTTTTAGAAAGGCAGGCCAGCATCAAAACAGCCTCAGGATTGGTGAAGAGGTTGGAGTTCGAGGGTCTGCCTCAGGATACCATGTGACTGAATATCTTTGAAACTGGAGCTTCTTGAGAAATATCTTTCTTCATCTTGTGTTCCCAGAACCTGGCAAAGCTTGGCACATACTGCCTGTTTCATAGATTTAAGGCAGAATGAATTGCCATTATGTAGAAATCAGGAGGCCACACGAGAGCACACAATGGTTGCTTGTCAAAGCATCATGTCCTAGAGCTTCTTATTTGGGAAAGGAAACCCGTGAGGTCAGAAGGGAGGTGAATTGAGTCTGTGTGCTGGAGACAGGCTGCCAGGAGCTTTGGGCATCTGTGAGATGGTGACAACAGGCTTGTAGGTCTTTCATGTGTTATTCTGAGAGTAGTCAGAATCCTGAGCACATAGAAAAATCACAGTAATGTGAGAGGAGCCAGGAGTCTCCCAGCTGATACTATCCTTTTGTCTCTAAAAATGTTTATGTGTGTGAGTGTTTTGTCTGTATACCATGTGTATGCCTGGTGCCCATAGAGTTCATAGAGGGCATTGGCTTCCCTGGAACAGTTACAAATTGCCATCTGAACCTGGGTCCTTTGCAAGAACAGTGCTCTGAAACCATAGCCACTTCTCCAGCCTCAGTATCTTTTTTTTTTTTTTTTTTTTTGTCTTGTCAAATCTTTCTTCCCTTTAGGTCTACCCGAGGTTGGCCAGTGTGCATCAAGCATGTAGGATGCCATTGTTCACAGAGAGACGGTGGTTAGTTAGCTGGCTCAGGTCTGTGTTTGTAGTGGGTCCTCTATCCTTGATGACTATGAAGAGAACTGTTGAAGAAAATTTGCTTTCAACTTCTGGCTATTTTGAGGCATACAAATTACTAAAAGATCTTACATATATAACCAATGCAATGTTTAGATTCTTAGATTTTTTTTATAAATACAATTATTACTGAAATTAATGAGACTGGCAGTTTGTTGTTTCTCAAATTGTGCTGAATCAACAGCCTCCTGCTTAATTCAGAAATTCCCAAGAGGTCAGAACAGTAGCCCTGGGCAGGGTGCAGGTACTACCAATTTACCATATTTCCTAGAGGGCTGTAGTTGTACACTTCAGGGAAGCTTCCAGATAGCCATTAAGAAATGCTAGGGGTTGTCTAAAAGTGGAGCAATCACTCATCTAAATATCATTTTCTTCTTTTCCTTTTCCTTCAATGAATAGAAAGATGACAGAATTATAGTTAATTACAATAGTAAACAGGTATGGTCTGGTATGATACAGGATGGACACACTTGGATCGTTCTGTAAAAATCTCAAGTTATTTAGATAAACATTTGTTTGAAAAATGTCCAGAAGGAAAATTTGGATTGGTAAGCTTGGGACCTCTCTTACTTTCCAATGTGGCATTTCAGGACAGTATTTTCTGCTTCAGGATTAAATGGAGAAATATTCCTCAATACTGTTATAAATAATTCAAAACCTAAGAGAGCTCAATGTGAACCATTAAGAATGTGACCTGCAGTCACTCACCAAGTACAAGAAGAAAGCATCTAGATCATATATTACCAGGAAATGGCGGGAGGCCCATCAGTCCACAGCGGAGTCCTTTCTGTGCATTTTTATGGCAGAGTTGTAAGGATTTAAACTATCCCAGAGTCTGGACTCCGCATTTAACCTCTAGTTGAGGTCATCAGTGTTCTCATGTCATCATGACATGGTGGTGCATGGCACAACTCTCCCTCCCCACTAAGCTGTCCTTGCAAATGTTGTCTCGAAAGGGTCTTAAGATTCAATTATCTATCAGAACCCATTTAGGCTGTTGATGCCAGGAATGATTTTTTTTTTCAATTTGCAAAGCTGGGATAAGCTGATCAAGGAGAATGGCATACTTTCATAGGAAACACATTAAGACTGCCAGGGTGTCTAAAGAGCTTACTGAGGCTTAGGTGAGTGCAGAGAAAGGTGTGTTTAGGTAGATGCATTATTAGGGAACGGAGAATAATTAAGAAGAATTTATAAGCCATAGTGAGCCTCACTTTAGATGAAGTTTCTTGACCTGGAAAGTAAATCACTTTACTTTCTCTTCTCAAAATCTCATTTAGAATGTAGCCCTGTGCAGTTTTACTTAGCAAATAGCACCTGATAAGTATATAACAGAAATGATGTTCTTTGCACTTAATTCTTTTTCTCCCCTCAAATTATGAACTTCTAGAAATGTTGTCTTCTGAGGTGCCAGACTTCAGACATAAAGGTGATGAATATCCTAAATCATTTGTGATATGCTAGAAACATACAATTTGTATTAAGCATAAGAATCTGTGTTGACTCAGAAGGACAAACATGGTATGTACTCACTCATAAGTGGATACTAGATGTAAAGCAAAGGATAATCAGACTGCAACCCACAGTTCCAGAGAAGCTAGATAACAAGGAGGACCCAAAGAGGGACACATGGATTGTCCTGGGAAAAGGAAATAGATTGAGATCTCCATGAGTAAACTGCGGATGAGGGGGCAATGGAGGGTAGGGGATGGGGATGAGAACATAAGGGAACAGGATGGTCGAGCTGGAACAGGGACAGAGTGGGAGAGCAGTGAAAGAGATACCGTGATAGAGGAAGTCATCATGGGGATAGGGAGAAACCTGGTGCTAGGGAAGTTCCCAGGAATCCACAAGGATGACCCTAGCTTAGATTACTAGCAATAGTGGAGAGGGTGTCTGAGCTGGCTTACCCGAGTAATCAGATTGGTAAATACCCTAAATGTCATCATAGAGCCTTTCTCTAGTAAGTGATGTAAGCAGATACCAGGCCGAGCTCCAGGAGTCCAGTTGAAAAGAGAGAAGAGGGATTCTATGAGCAAGGGGCATCAAGATCATGATGAGGAAACCTACAGAGACAAAAAAAACATGGGAACTCATGAAACTTAGATCAACAGCTGTGAAGCTTCCATGGGACTGGACTAGGCCTTCTGCATGAGCAAGACAGTTGTGTAGCTTGAACTGCTTACAGGCCCTCCTGGCAGTGGGATCAGGATCTGTCCCTGGTGCATGAGCTGGCTTTTTGAAGCCCACTATCTGTGGTGGGACACCTCGAACAGCCTGCAGGCAGGGGCAGGGGCTTGGACCTGCCTCTACTGAATGGACCAGGCTCCACTGGAGACCTTACCTTCTTGTGGGAGGGAATGGGGAGTGGGCTGGAGGGGGGAAAGCTGAAGGGGTGGGGTGGCAGGAGGGAAGAGGGGGATCTGTGATTGGTATGTAAAGTGAATAAAAAATTTCTTAATTAAAAAAAAAATCTGTGTTGTTAGTGAGTTCCAGGACAGCCAGGGCTACAGAGAAAGACCTTGTCTCAAAATACCAAACAAACAAACAAACAAACAAATAAAAAACAAAAACCCAACAACAAACAAAACAAAACAAAACAAAAAACCAAAAAACTAATACAAAACCAAACCAAACTAACCAACCAAAACACCTAAAACTATGTTGTTTGAGGAGGGTCTTTCATAATTGATGAGCTGAGCTATGGAATGGGAATACTTACTCTGCTTTCTGCATGTAGGAGGTGGGTTACCTTAAGAAAGAGGTGGGTGTTACAGAAGCCTTGAGTATACAATTCCAAATATACCTTTTTGGCATAAGAGAGATTTTGATTGGCTGGGTGGTGGTGGCACAAGCCTGTAATACCAGCAGAGGCACATGAATTTCTGAGTTTGAGGAGAGGGAGAAGGGAGAGGGGAGAGGGGAGAGGGGAGGGGGAGGGGGAGGGGAGAGGGGAGAGGGGAGAGGGAAGAGGGAGAGGGGAGAGGGGAGAGGGAGAGGGGAGAGGGGAGAGGGAGAGGGAGAGGTTTTGAGCTAATTATTTTGACACATTAGATGTAGGAGAAGCTCTGGAGAGTAGAAGCCATCTTTTGTGAGAGTCATTTATGTGGATAAAAGAATCACCTCTCTGCAACAGGGAGTAAAAGATGCCTCTATACATCAGAGACATGTGAGAACATGGACAACCGCGCAGAAGTCATTGTGGAATTCACTACTGAGTTTCTGCTTATCTCTCTATCACTGCCTTCTAGTTTAAAATGGTAAGACCAAACTCATCACATCTTTGAGATTTCCTTAGGTCTCTGTGTAGCTCCCACATATACACAGGTGTAGACATTAATAAACCTGTTTATGTTTTGTTTGTTAACTTGTCTTTTGCTTTGCAGGTATATCTCAACTAAGAGTTCAGGGTGATAAAAGGAATTATTTTTCTTCCTTTATAGTTTTGTTCTGTCATTTCTAGTTTTCTTCCTTTTCTTTTTCTTCTGTAGGTGAATAGGTAAGACATTAAAATTTAATGCTATTTTTAGTAGTATATACTAGGTATGGTGGCACTCGGGGAGGCTGAGACAGGAGGATTTTATGTTGGATGTTAGCCTGAGCTATACAGTGAATTTGAGGCCAGTCAGAGAAACTTAGTGAGGCCCTGTTTTAAAAACACAAAGTAAGCTCTCCATAGAAACAAAACAAAAACTTCGGCAAAACAAGACTGACAAAGCCTCAAAAGGCAGAAATGAGCTTCTCCTCATCTCTGTCACTGTGCAGGGACACATGCGGTCATCCTCAGTTCAGAGGAGACTGGCACTGCCTAGATCTGTGGACCAGGCACAAATGAAAACTTCAGAGAGCAGGGAAAAGTGCTAAGGAAGTATTGAACTATAAAACCTTTCCCTCCCTTCTCATGCACTCCTCCACCTTGTCACAGAGTTTTCATTTTTCTATTTAATGCCATTTTAAGTAAATGAAAATAAATTCTTATCATTTTGCTGTTCATCTTTACATTGGACAACACCTGCTTTAATTGCAAGTGTGTTTACTCATTTTTATAGTCACTAACATCTAAGTGGCACAGTCTGTATTTTGTCCCTGCAGGGTGTTTTGAACTAGCTAAGGAAAACAAACAAACAAGCAAACAAGCAAACAAGCAAACAAACAAACAAACAAACAAACAAACAAAGCAAAGTCAGGAGGCAGAATGAGTTCCCCTAGGGGCAAAGAGGCTCAAAACAGCTGCTCAGGAGTGCTCTACACGGCTTAGGACAGAGAAGACCCTCAGAGATTGTTGCTCAGGCCTTTTGGCTTTTCAAATTCACCTTCCTGTTAAGTCGTTAGTTCAACACATTGTCTCCTGTTTTGGAACACCCTAGAGAGGAAAGCTCCTCCTCACTGGTGTTATGTATAACCCATAGCAGATAGGTTGCCTCAAAGGTATTGGAAACTCCCTTACTAGGTAATTGGGTCAGAGGTGAGCAGTGGGCTTTCTTCTTCTTCTTCTTCTTCTTCTTCTTCTTCTTCTTCTTCTTCTTCTTCTTCTTCTTCTTCTTCTTCTTCTTCTTCTTCTTCTTCTTCTTCTCCTCCTCCTCCTCCTCCTCCTCCTCCTCCTCCTCCTCCTCCTCCCCCTCCCCCTCCCCCTCCCCCTCCCCCTCCCCCTCCCCCTCCCCCTCCCCCTCCCCCTTCTCCTCCTTCTTTTTATGTTTTACATAATTTTTTGATGTAAATTATATGGAAGTTAGACACTAGCATAGGTCATAATTTTTTTTCATTTTTTTTATTAAGAATTTTTTTACTCACCCTACATACCACCCACAGATCCCACCTCCTCCCTCTTCCTACCCCCCAGCCCTCCCTCCCAAGCCAACCCCCATCCCCACATCCTCCAAATCAAGGTCTCCCATAGGGAGTCAGCAGAGCCCAGCGCACTGAGCCGAGGCAGGTCCAAGCCCCTCCCCGCCGCACTTAGGCTGCAAGCAAGGTGTCCCACCACAGGCACCGGGTTCCCAAAAGCCTGGTGGCCTTGTTTCTTACTGAGCTGTGACATCCTGTCCACTGTCTACCAGACATACTGCTGCCCTGCCACCAACAGTTAAGGATGGCCACTTTGCTCTCAGTCTTGTCAGCAAAGGTTTAGCCTGATAGGTCCTGATGGTCCAGAGTGCAGGAAGGTAGGCAGGAACCTGCTCCGCAGTTGGAGGGGAGGTAGGAAAAGGAGTAAGAGGGACTCATCTGTTCTTTCTCTCCCTCTCTCCCTCTCTCCCTCTCTCCCTCTCTCTCTCCCTCCCTCCCTCTCTCCCTCCCTCCCTCTCTCCCTCCCTCCCTCCCTCCCTCTCTCCCTCCCTCCCTCCCTCCCTCCCTCCCTCCCTCCCTCCTCCCTCTCTTTCTTCTTTCCTTGCTGACTCATCATTTTCAGCGTAGAGCTGACCTCTCAGCTGTGTGTCTGTGACTGTGTGTGTATGTGTGTGTGTGTAGAAGTTTTGATGCTTTTCTGGATACAAAGAAAATTTCCACAAATGAATATTTCCCATCCTACATTTGTAGCTTCTCTGGACCGTACTTTTTTGCTATTCTCCTTTCCTTTCCCCTTTCTCTACCTCTGCCTTTTAATTATTTGTTTATAGGTAATTAAAAGTTCTCCTTTTCTGACTGGATGAGGTAGTCTCAGCGCTCAGTGCTGGGGAGGTTTCCATCTGGGTATATTCGGGGAGTGCTTGTTTCCCAGGACTGCAGGGAGCCCAACAGGAAGAAGGGAGAAAGCTAGAGCAGGGAAGGAAGAGTGGGAGAACAGATAAGAGCAATCAGGGAGAACAGAGAGAGGAATGGAAGTGGAAAGGAGGAGAGGGAAGAGGGATGGGAGAGGAGCCAGCCTCTCACTTGCTGTCCTTACAGGCTTTGTGCAGAGCAGGGGCCCTGCCTGGTTGAAGGCAGATGCAGTGGGAGTCCCTGGGTGGCCAGTGACCTCAAGTCTTACTCTGCCTGCTTTGGATGTTTGAAATGGTGACCACACACATTCCGAGTCTCTCCAGACAGACTAGCACTCTGAACAGGTGTGGGTGCCTGAAAAGTACTGGGGTGAGGATGGGCTTAGATGTTAAAATCACATGGAACAGAAGAAAAATGGTGAGTTCCACTTCAGGACTTCCCCTGAAGTCCTAGGAGGCGTCCACAAGATCATCACCAACAGGAACTTTTTTTCCAGTGTGACTAATGCCACAGCTGTAAAAGCCAAGAGTATTTATACCCCCCCCCCTTTTTTTTAAAGCATTGATCATGCAGTCCAGGTTGGCTTCCAATCTGCTGTGTAGCGTTGGATGACCTTGAACTTCTGATCCTTCTACCTCTATCTCCTCAGTGCTGGGTTATCCTGTGCACCACTTGTTAATATTCTGACCCCAAGGCGCTGGCCTGTGTCCTGATGTAAAAGCCTCATTCTAAGGAAAAACTCCTCCCCTTCCCCTCTCTCTCCTCTCTCTCTCTCTCTCTCTCTCTCTCTCTCTCTCTCTCTCTCTCTCTCTCTCTCTCCCTCTCTCTCTTGCACTTCCTCCTACAAGGTGCTTACCTCCTCTCTCTCTCTCTCTCTCTCTCTCTCTCTCTCTCTCTCTCTCTCTCTCTCCTGTCTTTCTCTTCATAACTCGATTATAATAAACTCTCCATGTGGATGCAGTGTCTGGGTTGTGAATTACTGGTGATGTACTACCCTGGTATTATCTGTGATACCTCAGTAAAACCCCCCACTCTATCCCCTACAGACAAAGAGAAGCTTAAACCAGGATTCCTAAATGTGGATAAGAACTTAGACCCCTTTTCCCCAGGTGGCTGTATCTGCTACAGGGACTTTGGAAAACACAGAGTCAGGATATTCAACCAAAAGACTAAAATAGGGAGGCGAGTTAAAATAAATTATATGGTCTGTGCCTTTAAGAACTAGCCTCACAAAGAAAGGGGTGTGCTCCTTCCAACCTCCCTGCTGCAAGTGAGAGATTTGGAATGAGCCTCCCTGCCAAGGCTTGTAAACTTAGAATATACCTTGCTTATGCATTCTGTACCTGAAGTCTCCAGTGGCAGCTTTGGGGACACGATCTGGGCATAACACAGGCCAGTTTGGGCTATAGAGATCCTGTCTCAAGACCAAATGGGATGGGAATATGGTGGCACATGCCTTTAATCTCAGCACTGGAGATAAAAGACCCAGACACAGTTTCCCCAGAAACCCAAAAGAGCTGAGGAAAGAGATATCTTAAAAATGAGTCAGTTCCCCCTTCCTGGAGAGGGTGAAGTCAGGTGTTTTCAAAAGAACAAAGTTAGGATGTCTGATGGTAACCAATTAACCACAAGATGCCCCTCTCCAGAGATAACATGACCAGATCCCGGAGATGAGTTGTAAAACTTCTGACAGGGCAAACAGATAAGCTAGAATAAGATAAAGTCCAGGCCCAGGAAAAACTGGACCAATCAAGGATGGACCCGTAGTAAACCCCTCCCCTCTAAGAAATTTTATGGGTTTTGCCTATAAAAACTAACTTCCCCAAGAAAGAGTAACTCTTCCCTGCCTCACTTGAGATGGCTTGAGATGAATTCCCTGTCATGACTTGCAGCAGAAGTAAACCTTGCTTTTGCATTCTGGTATGCTTGTCCTTGGTAGTCTCTCTGGGGGTTACAATGTGGGCACAACATTATCCTGTGCTACGGACTGAACCCGCAGCTTCATGCATGCTGGTCAAGCTCTCTATCAACTGAGCTACATCCCAGCCTATAACTTTAAAGTCTAAAAACTAATTAAAAACATTTTTTTTTAGTGGCATTACAATAAACTTTCCTCTTGGGCCCTGCTGGAGAGTGCCTGTAGGTGTGGGGAGAGAAAGAGGTACTCGTGCCTGGGTGAGACTTCTAGCCTGCCATGATTCTCAGTATCAGTCTAGAGATTCAGACACAAGAGCCGGCTCTGTCCAGAAATCCCCACGCACCAGCATCCTTGTCTTGCTGGTCTCCCAGCAGGGCACATCTCCCCTCCCCCACTGACCTCCAAAGCCTACTTCACTGTGATTCCCCTCTGGTGGCAGCAAGGAAGGACTAATTTTTCCAAAGGGCAATAGGATCCCATCTACAGTCCCGGAGAACCTGAGGTACTTCAGACTCTTCCAGGCCTGGTAAGAAGTTAGAATGTTTATTTCCATCTTCAGAGAGAATGCTAAAGAACTGCAGAGAAGGCTTCCTTTCTCCAGAGCAAAGTTTGTCTAAGTGGAGACTGTGGGCTCCTCTCACAGAATCACAGCAGACACTTAGTTAAGAATGGAGTTCTACTGCATCTCTGTGAAGGCGGTGCCAGAAACCACGTTTGAAGTAAACTGAGTTGCTCTCTTCTGTCTTGGACATTTGCAAATCAGTGTGTGGCAGTGGCCTCACACGGTCACTTGGACAGTACCTAGGACAGACTGCCAGCATGTTTAATTCCTAGGTCTGGAGCTTAATAATGTACATTTCGACCTAACTTCTAGATGATGCTGTTGCTTATCTGGGGGCTGTGTTTGGAGAACAATTAAAACAATCTGGACTCCTGTCTGTCAGGCATAATGTACTTTCCAGGAAGCCCCCAGAATCAGCGCTGGAGGCAGTAGTGGTGGCAGGTTTGCTTCCTGTCTGTGTGGAAGGGCAAGGACAGGGACTGCACTGCAAGGCCATTGCCCCAGGCATCAGGCCAGCCTGCAGGACTCTAGGTGGACAAGTGTGAGTGGGTTGACCCCAAGGTTCTGTGGGTTGTCTCTTGTGACTCTTGGAGGTCCAGTTTGGTTTCAGGCCTCCCTAGGAAAAAGAAACAAAGGACTGGAGAATCTAAAGCCTTCTCAGTAGGTCCCAGAACTGTTCTGGAGTAACTGTACATACTTAAGGTAGGCAGAGTTCTCTGTGATTTCTGAAACGATGGCTGGACGTATTCACGTGGTGAAAGGTGATATTCAGAGGTCTCAGGAGCAGTGCCTCCTTTCTTCCATCTAGGAGGAGTTTCAGGCTGAGGCTGTGGGTCAGCGGTAGGATGTTACAGGAGCTCATCTTCCCTCCCTTTCTCCCTTTCTTCCTCCCATTCCTTTTCTTTCCCTTTCTTCACCCGCAGTTCCCAATTTCACCACTTGAGGTCTCAATAGGACAGCGATTTTCTTAGACCTCACTTGCTTAGGATGGATTTGGAACAAACCTTTAAAAAATGAATAAAAAATAGCCCCTACTCCTTCCTAACTCTTTACTGGCTGATTAGTTCAGGGGGAGCTCTCTGAAAGTCAAAGAAGTATTGGGCAAGGAGCTGACATCTGATCTGTTCAGCATCCTTAATGGGATGACTGGCCCTGTGGCTTCCTGAAGATGCTGTTTTCCTTTTCCGAAAGTGGTATAGCTCTCCTAAGTGGAAGACTAGTAACACCAAGACATTGATGCTCCCTAACAAGAGGCTGGTAGATTATTTCTTCAATTTCTAGTTGCTGCAGTCTCCACATAACAGGTTGTATTTGTCAGTCTTAAGCAAAATGCCATGAGATGTAGCTTTAAGAATCCCTCCACACTTCCCTGCCAGATGGATCACTTCCAAGCCTCTTCTTGACCAAAATTTGGAGCTCAAATTTTATCCTGTCAATACTTCTCTAAGTCACAGTGTTTTTACTTTTCTGTATTTTACCCAGTGGCTTCTGAACCTAAGATGTCAACACCAAATTAACTCTGCGACATTCCATATCTGGTTCTCTCCTCCCAGTCAGCTTTTAATCACCATCAGATTCATGGAGGGTCCCTGCAAACTATTTTGGGAAAAGTTACATTTAAAACTAAAATGGGCCAAACTGTTAAATTCAGTGATGATTCTTTGCCCCTAAAAATGGTTCACCAAAAGGTCCATGTATTTGCTATGGAAAAGAAACCTATGAAAAGGACATTGCATATTTACTCAATATTTACATTTTCATAATTGTACACATGAAGGGATGTAGCTAAGAACTGAGGTGAACACTGACACATGTATGCTTCTATTGTTGCCCTTTTGGCTTTTAGGTTATTCTGTATTGCAGAGTTCCTGGCCTTCTTAATTTAACAACATACTGGAAAAGAGAGGCTGTGACCTTCACCTACTGGGTTCCAGAGCTCAGTTAGTGAGCAGTATCTTGGGAGATTGACACCAGTTGATCTGTACATTTCATAAAATGCTTCCAGATTTCAGAAATCAGATGGCTAAACCTGAAACATGCATGTCCATGTGAGTTTGTTAAGATCATGTCTCACTTGCACTTTTCCTCCTTGGCCTTGTTTTTCTTCAGTTAACAACAGATACAGCTCTTGTTTTTCAAGGCTGTCCCTACCTGCACAGCCTAACCAACTTTCCCTGTAACATACTGTGGAAAATGCAGGTGGAAGCTTCCCCCAAACCAGCCCAATGAGCAAGTTTGTGTTAATTAAGCAATTAATGAGCAAATTTGTCACATGTACTTCTTTTAGTCAGCTGTTCTGAATTTACAAACAAGGACTCCATGATTCAGAGAGCCACATTACCTCAGTTTGCCCATGTCTCCAGTGGCAGAGCCATGAAAGGACCTGGAACCCTTTCTGGGGACGCAGACCCATTTAGTTCTATTTTTACAAAGTTGCTCTGGAGCTCTGTATATTATTCTGTCCAGAGAGAAAGGATTTCTAACTCTGTACTGATGGGATGCTTTGGTGGAAAGGGAAGAATGAGGTTTTAATGTGCCTCCAATCTATCCAGGACAAACTACTTTCTCTTGTGAGGTCCCAATCAGTTAAGGGGTCGGAGCAAAAGATCCATCCCTAATAAGTTTTGGCTTTCTGCATGTCTAAACGATGGGTTGAGTTCTCAACGTTGCAGAGTTTGAGTCTCAAACACTGTTTGGTCAGATGTCATAAGAGCATTTTCAATTTTAAATTCTTATCATTTCAGAAAATACAACTCAATAAGTTCAACACACACTGAACATTTAAGTGAAATTGAGAACATGAGGCAGTTTTAGACTCCAAACTACCGTCAGGTATGTGCACACAGCAAGTGTGCAGGTATGTGGCAGGGAACAAACGGCAAGGCAGGACTGTATTTATTTTATGTGGGTGCTGGGGATTGAACCTGGGGCCTCATTCAAGCCAGGCAGGCGCTTTACCACAGGACTATATCTCCAGCCCCAGAGCTGTATTTTGATATTTCCAGATATACTCTTGTTAGATACAACTATCTCCCCTCATCAATTTTCTTATTCTAGAAATGTAACTTGCCCTATATTAAATTTACTTAGAGTGCAAATATAGTTTGTGTAGGATCAAGGGACACCAAGAGGAGTAGTGAGTATATGTGTGTGTGTACAGTGAAGGCCTGCTTTACTCATGTCTAACTTAAGGCCATTATCCTTTCTCTTTTATAATATGTTTTATTCTCCACATATGTGTGCTTGTTTATCACATACTTATGTGCAGAGAGAAAATAAATAAATGAAAATATTCCTACCCCTCTCCATATCCCGTTACCCGGTGTGATGGACTCCTATGGACAGAGCAGCAGTCCATTTAAGACCCCTGCCCCGAACAGGTCTGGGAGTTGGTGAAGGTCATGGCCTGTGTAGAGCAGCCTTTGCAGGTCTCCACCTTGGAGTGGTCTATTGCAGTTAGGCATGGGTAAATGCCTAGCATTCTTGAAGCTTACAATCCCCAACTTATTGCCAGATAATAGCAATCCATTGTATTCCCAGGACTCCTAGCTCGCCGGGAAGATACCAGGCAGACAGTTGTGTGTTCTCTGTTTCTTGCCCTGTGCTGGACTTTGTGTGTGGGTAAAACTCAAGTATAAAATCAGGAACAAAGACACAGGATCTATGGCTTAAAAAACAGTTCATGCGACCCAAGTGCCAAGCGCTGGAAGCGGGAATCGGAGAACAGCGGAGCAAACATGCGGGAACACAAGGCAGAAGCGCATAAAACATACGGTACCCACAAAGAGCCATGCTCACACTTACATGGTGTGGTCTCACACTACCTTAGTCTGCCTTAAGCATTTCCATCATCTGAGAGTGTGGGAGGGAAAAACAGAATAGTTAAAGGTAAAATAAGTTAAGAGCTCACTGCTATCTTCTTAGAGACCAAAAGCAACACTCCTGTTCATAATTCCATTCACACTATGCAGGGACACATATTGTGGGGGAGAGGTTTGTAATGAGCAAAAGCTCAGTCCTGAGAACCCGGATGCTGGGGTCATTCCCTGGCCCTGACTCTTGCTAGCTGTTTGACGCTGGGCAATTGTTTTTATCTTTTTGTTTTTTCATTTTCTTATCTGCAAATGCATCTAACAGTAGCACTTACCTCATGAGGTGAGGATGCCTGTTGAGTGTCACACATAAAGCAGCACTCAGGACAGTCCAAGTAAGTCAGTACCCAGAATTCTCCAAGTATTCAAAACAATGATGTCATTGTTAACTGTATCTTTGGCTACTTTTGGCAATGCAGCTGAGACCAGAGGAATAAAAATGCATAGGAAGCCAAAGACTCAGATAATTTAGTTATTTAGTAAGAAAAAGAACCAAGGAGAGGACAAAGTAAAAAAGGCATGGGGTGAGAAATAGCTGTGTGTCATTACAGTTCTTTGAGGGCATCGTTTCAAATTCTAGATTATCCCAAAGTAAATCATAGTGTGATTTGAAGAATAATAAATAAAAATCAATTGTATACACATAGATCAATTAGCCTGAAAGCCTGTTTCACACCCAATAATTCAAGCTCTATTTACATCCTCAGGTTTTGTACTCTGGTTAGATGAGATGCCATTCTGCATGTTCTCTGTTGCTTGAATCCTGTGGCTCTCAGAGAACTGCCGAAAGGTGCATGTGGAGACCAGAGTGGCAGTGAGTACCTCTTGCTGGTCCAGGCATACAGGAGGGAAGCCTTCTGTCTCCGTTCTTTCTCAGAGCCATCTAATCAGCATTCACCTCACTTGGCAGGGTCTTGTGGTCCAAAGAGAAAGAATGGGACTCTGAGAGGGAGGTGACATTTTAGCTTAAAGGAAACTTTCAAGCAAAATGCCCTTGGATGACCTTGATGGAGTGTGCCTCCTCTCACTATCCCCTGTGGTCATGTTGTGAAACTTTGTGCTCTGAGCATGGCATGGCTATGATGAAATAAGAACAGCCGTGATCACCCTTAAAAAAGATTGGGCCCAGTACTATTCCCAGTACTATTCCCTCGTGGGAGGAAGGGAGGAATCACCAGGCCCTTGAAGGATACACTGTTTAGGGGAGGGAGAGAAGATTAATAGGTTTTGTAACTGTTGGTACATTGACATGCCATGTAACTCTAGTCAAACAAACTGGCTCATCAGGCTGAACTGGGGTGGAATCATTTCTTTGGTTTGTTATTCTCTATTTCTCTGGGGTAAGCAGAAATAGACCATAACCCACAGAACAAGTGTTAGTTGGGCAGTGTACAATTAGTTCTTTACTTTTTAAGTGAGTTCCACTCTCTCCATCTCCCAATGGTAAACTTGTGCATGTACATGCCTTCAAAACTAGATCTCACAAAACACCCATGGAAATAGCATGGATCTCCCAGTAATGAGCTCCCTGTGTCCCAAGTATATGCAGTTCCTCCCTCTTCAGTGATTCTGGCTTTATAGATGTTCAACCCCCTAGCTTTCCACGTGATCCTTTTCTTTATGTTTTTTCTTATTGTTATTCTATATATCACCGATCTAAAAACATTTTCAGGGAAGAAGACCAAGGCCTGTTTTCTAACTGTTCTTTTTCAAAGTGACAAGAAAGCATGGAATTCCTGTGCTGGCTCATTTTCTGTTATTTGGTAAATGGCTCATGCATTTGGGCAAAGAGACTTGACTTTTGAAAGTTGGACACTAGAGCCATCCTTCATGTGAAATGAAAAGTCATTGTAAATTTACAGCTGGTGGACTGTAGAAGGGAAGGATAATGGAGAACATGCTAGAATATGTTTAGTAGTCTAGCTCTTTCCTTTTTGCCAGAACAGGTGAGACACAAGTTTGTCCCTGAAAGGACATAGCTGTCTTGTTCAGCTTTAAGCAGTGTAGCTTCCTCCCTCACACAGGGTCTGTGGTCCACTGTGATGTCCTAAGATCACTGCTTTGAGCAAGGTTTTAGTTTTGTTTTTTTTTTTTCCCTAGGAAATTGTGGGCTCCCAAGTCTATGCTTCAGTTTCTCATACAGCCTCTCACTATGCCAAGTGCAGCATGCCTCTTGCTGTGGGAGTGGCCTAGGGTGGCTGTGATCACAGCTTCAGGGCTACAGCATGGAAGCTGGCTTTTAAAAGACACAGTCTTAGATCTTTCCCATCACAGGTACTGTTTCAAGGACATGGATTACATTACTCAGGCTACAGAACACAAAGAGACACCTTGATCTGCTCAACACCTTTTTGAAGGGATTCCATTTGCATCAATAGAATGTGGCTCAGGCAGCAGGTACCTGGGAAGAAGGGACAGCGGAGACTCAAGGAAACAAGGGGGTCTTTCAACCTGAAAAACCAGGCCTAATGAATTGATACTTGCAGAGATAATGACATTTAAACAGAATTATTAAGCAATTAGTCAAATTATAGTTAGGATGGGAAGTAGGCGATTTCAAAGGAAATCATTAAAAGAAAGCTATTATTGTGCTTTGGAGTTTTCATCCTCCATCATCACCCTGCATTTTCTTCCACATGAAATGAAGGTCATTATTTTGGCCAAAAGGTATGCTTTTGTTTGTTTGCTTTCTTGTGGTACAAAGGAGCCATATCTCTTGGGGGTGGGGATGGTATCAGTGAGCTTCTTAGCTCACAGGGGCACACCTGAAGGTCTGTAGCCATTGATGCAGTGAAGACAACTCTTGGCATCATTATCAAGCACAGGATGCATTTTAGTAAAGTGTTCAATACTAGTGACTTTTGAGTTCGGTTCTGGCTCGCAATCCATTCCCAAGGCAAGTCAGAGGTCTCTCCAGGTATTAACTGTCAGCTTGACAGAACCCAGAATCATATGGGAGATTGGCCTCTTGGGACTGTCTTGATTACATTAACTGAGGTGGGAAGACCCATACAGTGTGAGTGGCACCATTTTCTTACTGGGATGCTGGACTGAATAAACGAAAAGGGAAACTGAGTAGAAGCACCCATGCATTGATTACTGCCATTTCCTGATGCATACAATGTGAATAGCTCTCTCAAGCTCCTGCTAATGTGACTTCCCTTCTGTGATTGAACTGTGAGATGAAATAAATCCTTTCTCCCTTAAGATGCTTTTGTCAGGGTATTTTTACATGTTAGTATCACAGCAATAGGAAAGGAAACTACAGCAGCAGGCATAGGCTGTTTCTATGGAGGAAATGATAGAACAGGTTTCACCACTAGACGAAAGCTGATGCCTGGGTAACCATGAGAATCTTTCTGTGTCCTATGTTCATCTCATCACAATGGCTGACTTTTTATTTTTAAAGATTCATTTTATTTTATGAAATAAATAAAAACAGCGACAGACAAAAACTGTGGTTTTTGTTTATCTCAGGAGCAGAAAAACCTGTTTTGCCTGCATGCATGTATATGCATCATATGCACGCCCCATGCTGATGGAACCAGAAGAGGGCATCAGATCCCTTAGAACTGGAATTAAGGACAGGTAGGAACTGCCATATGGGTGCTAGAAACTGAATTTGGATCCTTTGCAAGGGCAGCAATTGCTGTAGAGCTCTGAGGCATCTCTCCAGTCCCATAATAACTTAGTACCTTCTAAGGGGCGAGTGTGTGTGTGTGTGTGTGTGTGTGTGTGTGTGTGTGTGTGTGTGTGTGTGTGTGTGTGAGAGAGAGAGAGAGAGAGAGAGAGAGAGAGAGAGAGAGAGAGAGAGAGAGAGAGAGAGACCCCGGAGGACCGCTGGTTGGTGGCAGTTGGGAACAGTAATGAATCAGTCTCAGCCCTCTGTGTAGGTAGGCAGTGTAGGAAAGATGAAGTATTCATGGTGCAGAAGGGAAGGAGCACTGGGGAGATGAGGACGGGGAGGATAAACATGGGAGGGCAGAGCAGGGAGCGATCCCTCTGACTGTGCTGGATGATGGATGAAGACCTACCTGCCGTTTCTCATCCCCAATCTAGCTTTCTCTGATGTCAGGAATGGTGACATTGTTTTCCTGTGATCTAATGATAGCACAGAGAACAAACATGAGGATCTCATCAAGAAAGTGTAACTCTCTTTTGGGACTATGAGACACCTCATTTGCTACCTTTTTGAATTATAATAGGGCATGAAGTTAGCTGTTGCAGAAATTATTTTAAAGATCATTTCACTTTTATATTAGCACTACAAATAAGAGGTAGCTGGAAAACATATTGAGCTAGTCATCAGGGAGATTCATGGAATAGGCAGAAAAAGATAACAATGAAAGGTCTGCACACAGGAAGATATGTGTGGGAAAGGAGACTTCTAAGTGCTTAGGAACAGCTGCATAATGGTAATCAACACATGCATGCATAACACGCAATACATACTAGACTTCAGAGAGGACTGGGGTTGTAGCTCTGTGCTTAGAAAGCAGATGTCATTCTTGGTCTCACTCTACTTTCCACAGTTTCTTTTAAAGTCTTTTGCTGCATATTCACAAGGAGAGGCACAGGAAATGATGCTCCTGAGATAAACAAAGCAAGCTGACTAGGAGAGTCACCAGGAAAGTTCTACCTTAGCTATGTGGTCAGGCCTCAGAATAAACTTCCATGTCCCTTTGGGCCCTGAAAGTGATTCCTCAGACCATGGATCTCTGAGAGTTCTCACTGGAAAAAATATCTTTTATTTTTATCATTGGTAAGATAAAACACAGACATTTTTTTTTTCTGAACCCAAAGACTCCTATGTTCTAGCCAAGACAAAGGCAGTGGTGTACAGTTTTTATCTGTCTTTCCATAGTATGGAAGATGGGAGATGGTGGTTTTTGTTCATTTGTTCTTAGAAAAGGCATAGCGTTAACCCCACAGAAGGCAGTCTTTTTTGTGTATCTTACAGGTAGGCCTTTTTGCTAGTCAAAGGATTCACTAAACATAATAATAATAATAATAATAATAATAATAATAATAATAATAATTAACATTCTGAAATTCTGTTTATTAAATGGCATCATTTATAGTACCCAAGACATTAAAAAGACAGTTGTTATGTTTCCATTGATTTAACATGAGCTTGAGTGAGCAGCTTTCTCATTTATTTGAAACTTTAAAAAAAATAACTAAATGTCCCTCTGAATATTTTTATGTTTTACTTATTTTTTTTTTTTTATATCTGGGTGAGTTACAATACGCTCTAGGAGTTTGGGTTCTATGATTTAATTTTCCACTTCCCAGGTGGTGGTAGATAATAGGTGGAATGATGACTGTTGACCAGTTTTTCTCCTTCAAATGCCTTGCTTCCAGCCTTCAGTGTTTATTGGTGAAAGGGAGCCATGAAAAGAACATACATGAAATAAAGTCCTAGTGAAACTCATTTTCAGTTGAGAGGCCCCTCAGGGAAGAAATACAGGGGGATGCTACAATTTAATGTTGGAATCAAAGAGACCTACCTAAGGTTTGACAAGATCTTGGCCACCAATTACCCTGTCAGCTTTCTTCATTTTATAGAGTAGGAAATAGAAACTCTGGGCAGATATACCCTTCTGGGGACAGAGACAGTGGTAGACTTCTTAATTTAGGATCTAGGATTCCCTATCACAATGTTTCCCATTTTTTACTGTAGAAGAACATTTAAAAATCAATGATATAAATCAGGTAACTAGGTTAAATATCTATATCAGACATGCTTTGGACTAATATTTTTATATTTTAGAATATTTCCAAACACAAAATTCATTTGTTTTTCATGTACGCACAACCTCAGGTAATTTGGCACAATAGTTTTAGTTTGCCTGTTTGGATTGTGATTCATCTCATGAGGTCTGGTCTGGAATTTTCCACTTTTCACAAATTGATGCCCCAAAGTGTCAGATTTTGGAGGATTTGAGATATTTACACTAAGGATGTTCAACTTGTATAGTATGAGTAGTACACCGTGCTTGCCCTCTGAGTTTACAGAGATTTCATCTCTTTGTAAGGAAGCTAAGAGTAAAGTTAGAAAACTTAACTTTTCTGATAAAATAAAGGAGAATGGTGTTTCTTCCATTGAGATCACTACACTCAAAATCTAAACAAAACACAGACTCCTTTAGAGTCTTCTGCTAAGTTTTCTCAACTTGTATTTGAAAAACATTTACTTTAGAAATCTAAAGTTTTATTCTATACATGACTTTCAAATGAGAATTTTCATTGAAAAAAGCTCTACATTTTATTCTTATAATTAGTAAAGCAAAACAAAAACATTCTTATTGAGCCACGACTCCCCCAGAGCATATCCTTGAAGTTAAATCTAAGAAACACTGGTCTTGCTAGAATGTATTTCTGTTGTCTTCTCTTGTCTGTGAACTTCTTCCTTTAGTTTGTATTACTTCCACATCCACTTTTTTAGTTGATACCCCTCTTACATGAGATGGATTTGTTTAGCTCATAATTTTATGATGGAGCCTGTTTCCTGGATATTTAAAGGCTTATGTTTAAATTTACATTCATGGGCTGGACAGATAGTACAGTCAGTGGTCGGGAGCACTTGTTGCTCTTCCAGAGGATCTGAGCTTGAATCATAGCACCCACAAGGTGGCCCATAAACATCTGTAACTCCAGTTCCATGGGGTTTGACCCCTTTTTCTGAGCTCTGCAGGCACCAGGCATGTACATGGTGCAGAAACATACACTCAGGCCAAACACTCATAAACATAAAGTAAGATCAATAAATCTAGAAAAAGTTGGGGGGAAAAACATGATCAAAATATGCTGTATGAAATATTTTTAAATAAAGAAGATGAAAATTACATCTATCTATCTATCTATCTATCTATCTATCTATCTATCTATCTATCTATCTATTTATTTATTTATTTATTTTTGCATGTATGAGTGTGTTTGGGGGTGCGTGTGCCATGACCCACGTGTTAGGACCAGAGCACAGTTTGCAGGCATTGCTTCTATCTTTCAGATGGACACCAGGTTGTGAGGCTTGGCTCAGCAAGTGTCTTTACATGCTGAACCATCTTGCTGGCCTATGTCTGTATCCACTTTGTGATTATCAAAAATTTAACTGACAGTGAAAATCCAGCATAAGTCTGCTTTTATGAAGTGATGTTTTTAATGAAAATGTTAGCTTGATATAACACAAGAGTCTGGGTTTAGAGTCTATCATATAGGTGGCATGAACTACCCTCTGGGTTTCGGGAATGAAATTGTGTCACTTAAAATGCACCTGAAACATCTCATCAGGCCCAGGTTAGTAAACTTCACTGTTTTAAAATCCCACCAATTTAACACTGCCACCCTGTCCTCTCCCTGGGGTGACGTGGCTAAAAACGCATTTAGATTTTTCTCTGAAGAGTATTGCTTTCTCTTTGACAGTCTCTCTCTGTTGTGTGTCTCACAGCCGACTAAGAACTTGCCAGAGAGCTCCCTGAAGGAGGGTCCCTTCCCCGGCTAACTGCCTTTGTCTCCTCTCAGGTTAGAATCTTCTTCTGCTGTCAGAATTCATCCCCTGGTGGAAATATAAATGTGTTAGAATTTCTTTTGGGCTATTAGAGCATTGTTGCTGTTTTCAAAAGCCATTAAAAAAAAAAAGAATGTGTTTTTGGTTAAAAACATGAAAAGATGTTTCTCTGTATGTGTACTTTTTAGTAGTGTAGATATTAGCCACACATGTGTATTTAAACTTCATTTCCTAAGTTTCTCTAGACACATGCCATTTTCTCAAGGGTCACATGTGTCTTGGGTATGATATTAGGCAAACTAGATACAGAAGTTTTTCATCATTGTCTACAGGGCAATGCTGTTCTAAGACACTGATTGTACTTTAATAAAATCAGAATGTAAACTGAATACTATTACTACAAACTGAGTTCTGAAAAAGGAAAAATGAAATAGAAACATGTCACAATTCATCCATAAAATGCAGAAGATAATTATTTCAAGAACAATGCTTAGGATTCTAGTTATCTTTATGGACATGTGATCCTCACTGAGCCTCATCACTTAATTGAGAGCCCAAGAGTTCAGCCTTCAATTAAATAAACAGACAGAACTAACTTATACTAAAGCAGAGGTTCTTTTCAATATAGGTGTGTATGTGGTTGGGATACCTGGGAACTTTGCCAAACTAGATATCCTCTCCTATCTAGATAGGGTTGAGATTCCTTGGGGAATGAAGGTGTGGCATGAGGAGCTTTTCTGTAGATTGAAAAGACTCCCCACATGGGGCCTATGCATCATCTTTCCTTCTCCTTCAGTTAAGAACCAAAAGACAGCTAGTTTCAAAAGGACAAGGGATATTTATGTAGGTTAATAACTTAAGACTTTATTATAGGTTAAGCCCTGATTTCTTGGATTGCCTTTAAGAGCAGTTCTATACCATGTTGATAGCGTGGGTAAGACTTCTGGTTAGTAAGGTTGCATGGCTTTTCCAAAGCAGTGTGTTAAGTACTGAAGGCAAGTTAGGAGTAAACATTCATTTATTCTAGAATCACTTATTTAGAAACAGGAAGATTATGAGTTTAAGACTAGCCTGGGCTATATGGCAAAATTCTGTATATTAAAAAAATCACTCACATAGCTGGATATGATGGTGCCTACCTTTAATTTCAGTACTTGGGAAGCAGAGACAGGTGGATTTCTGTGAGTTCAAGGCTAGCCTGGCCTATACAGTGAATTCTAGGACAGCCAGGGCTACATAGTGAGACCCTGTCTCCAAAAATATCACTTGCTTAGTTTTCAAATAATGTCTGTCAAATACTATGACACATGTTTCAGAGTGTGGCAGCTAATATCTTACATGGGCTTTGTAGCCAACCTCTGTTTAAATTTGGTATTTTTTTCTGTATGTCCTGAGCCAAATTATTTAATGCTGGTAAGGTTCAGTTTCTTGTATTAAACTGGGGATAATGCTAGCACTTACTTCATGGGATTACTATGAGAATTAAATGATATAAAATGCAATGTAAAATATAGTCAACTTTAATGACTATAGAATTGCTGAAAAGTATTTAGGGACTGGGGTGTATTTCACTTATTTAGCTAGCATGAGAATCTGGGTTTGATCCCTAACATGAAAAGTAAATGTATGTAACTTAATGAAAAACACAAATCCACTTAATCCATACTTTTCACTACAGAAAGGACTTATTTGATTGATAACAAAGTGAAGTTATAGGAAACCAAAGGTATACAGTAATCCCTGTGTGGTTTGATTAGCTATGGGTAGACCAGATATCCCTGTTTGTAGCCCTGCCATTCTATAAATGATGATCAAGAAATCAGTGATAGTAAATGGACAACTAGACATTATGGTTAAGAATGATCCAAGATAATACCCAAGTGCCTTCTTTCAGAGATGAGTAGACTGGCAGAGCTGATGTACTTTTCCAAACTTTAAACAAAACTAACTGTTTGGTGAGCTAAAGTCAGAACCAGGGATTCCTGATTACACCCCTAGTGTTCATTGTGTTTATAGTGAACATTCCCTCAGAGAACAGAAATCTTCATCACCATGAAATATTGGGAGAGATGTTTGTTATCTTACTGTCATTGAACTGTGGGGTTATTTCCAAACATATTTTTAGGATCCAAATATCAGATTGGTACAATTTTCATTTGTCCTGAGGTACTAACTTGCTATCCCTTGAGCTGTGGTCTCAAAGTAGTGTCCAGCCTTTTCCCAGCTCTGATTGCATTCCACATTTCTCTCCCTCCTACTCACCACCAAGTTCAATCAAACTCTCCTTTCCCTATTCCTCCTTCTTATCTGTAATTGAATGATCAATCAGTTGGTTGTTGCACTTGCTCTTCCCTCTACCTGGAATTCCTTCCGTTTAATTTTTGTCAAGCCAACTTTTCCACATTTTAGATGAAGGAGGCCATGTCAAAGGTCTTCCCTGAATACAACCAGGGCAGTCACTTGGTTGCTGTCTAGTGTGTCACCTGCCTTAAATTCTTCATTCTCTGCACAGCACTTTTCGTTCTCAGAGATGATCTTGCTACTTAAATGTTTTTACTGTCTGCCTCTCTCATTAGACAACAAACTTCCATGTAATAAGATTTTTATATATTTGGTTCACTACTTTCTCCTCATTTTCTAAAACCATGTCTAGCACATAGTAAGTGAATTGACCTGAATTCATGAGAGTGTGTGTGGGTACCACTCCAGGATCACAGCTAGTCTATGCTTACCTTCTTGTTGGTAATGTTCAAGTCTATAGAGACTCACAGGCTCTAGATTCTGCCTAAAGCAATGTGTGGGGCATCAGGGAGAGAAACCCTGAAAGTCTCTTTAACTGATAGAGCACACAGAAAAAATATGGGTAAATTAGAAAATACTTAAGGAGTAGTTGTTCTCATTCTTGTTAATGAAAATCAGTGAGCTGACATCTAAATGGTTAAGTGCCTAAGTGCACATAGCTAATAAATTGAAGGGCCAGGCTTTGAACCTAGGGTATCTGACTTCCAAGAGTACACTGTTAACTGCTATATGAAATCATAGTAGGGGCTATAATAGTGAAAAATAAATACAAGGTAGGTCAAATGGCTAAGAGAAAATGAAAATCTCTAAATGTTTAATGAATATGTAAGGATACGAATTAGGCTATAGATATCTCCTACCTGCATCAAATTAAAAGGTATCTATCTCTACCTTCTCAAGGCTACAGGGGTCTTCAGTGACTTGAAAACATCAATGGAGATGAACACATTTTGCAGCACTAGAATTTTGATACAGGAAGTCCTTGGGTATGTTCTATCCAATTTATTATCAGAATTAAGCTCTCCTCTCTGCATTCAGGGCCAGGCAGGACATGCTGAATGGATCATGTACATGTGACTTGACTGGTAAGTCAATGGAGAGGTGGAGGCTGTGAGCCTGCTTTTATTTACCTCCCATTTGTACAATTGCAAGGATTTGTTTCTTACCTCGCGGTCAGACTTGCTATCTTGGTCCCCTGTTCAGCCAGATCCCAGTGATGTCTAACAGACCTAGACTGATAATTCTAAGAAGTAAATGATGCTGTGGAATATTGATGTCAGGATCCAGAGGCTGGGAGTCATAGAAGAGAGGGGTAGTGGGTGATTCAGAAGGAGTTGAAGGCTGGCCTCTGCTGTGATTTAGTTAGGACAGCTTGCTGATTAAGGTATCCTTACTGTCTTGTTTGACCTTTTCACCAAGAAACACTGAACAGAAAGATTCTAAGGCAAAATGGTGGGTCATAGGAGGGTAAGAGCTGTCTGAGGTGGATGTTATTTCTATATAAGAAATAATAGAGAAGAAAATGCTTTAGGACTCAATTCACTAGTTAAATATGCTTTACAGGGGTATTACTCTATATTGCATTTGGACAGAATGACCACTATTTGTGGAGAAATCCATCTCCGTCAATCTACTCACCTAATCTCTAGAAATTAAGGTCTCAGAGTGTGTTCTTGTCACTGAAATTTGGCCTTTTATAGTTGTTTCTTTTCTTAATGTTCAATGGATATCTCCCTATTAAAGGCATTAACATTTCCTCATTGAATGGTGGCCAATATAAGCAACCTTAGATTTTTTTAAAACCTTTTATTGATTCTTTGTGTTTTTCAAGACAAAGTTTCTCTGCATAGCCCTGGCTGTCCTGGAACTCATTTTGTAGACCAGACTGGCCTTGAACTCACAGAAACCCACCTGCCTCTGCCTCCTGAGTGCTGTGTGACCACTGCTAGATTTTTCCAACAAAAAATGGTGGTGATAACTAGCTACATGTGTTTATATCTCCAGTCTTTCCAGTCTAGCTTCTGTATTAAGCTCTTTTACTGGAGCTAAAATTAACACAGAGCAATTCTGATTTCTATGAATTTCACTCCATTTCAAACTTATTTTACTTTTAGCTTCATTTCACTAATATGCATTGAAATGGCAAAGAAAAAAGAACAGGAGAAAGGAAGCATCTGGAAAATTAGACACAGTGCTTACATCCTTAGTCTTCACATGTCAAAGAGAGGGGCTGGAGGTTGGCTCCTGTTTGGTGGGCATTTCTGTGATGGCCTGGAGAGCAAGTATCATTACCTCTTCTTTGACAGATGAAAGCTGTGGGCCCAAAGTGCTTCAGGCCACTAGCCAGGGCTACCCGACTAATAGCCAGGTTTGATGAAGGTTCAAATTCAGATCTAGCTACTGTAAACAGTGTTTTATGAATGCTCACCCCATGTCATCTGAGGTATCTTCTGATGTATGTAAGGTGTTCATAAAGCATTACTCCATGCATCTTCATGATCTTTTCTGTGAAGCAGGAAACCTTGGCTGCATTTTTTTTTTCCCAGTGAGAAAACTTGTGTGGGGAGATTCTCAGAAAGTCTGGAAATCCTACTGTGGTGCTTGGCAATTTTATAAGGAAGGTAGATGTTGGGTCTACGAGAGGAAATGGTGATCAGTGGTGCTCTGGAGGGGAGTGTGTGCCAGGGCTGCTGTTTTCTTCCCTTGTCTCTCCCAGAACAGGAAGCGGTTCTACCTAGGGTGACTTACAGCTCCAAGTTGTACATGCTGCTTCTTCCTTCGTCTTTTACCATTTTTGTTTTTTCTTAAGGAAGAAACAAACTCAGTTTTTCTTAAGGAAAAGAACACTTTTAAGAACAGAAAACTTTTGAGTGTGTAACTGACCACATTCTCTCCAAAGTTTCTTTACATGAGTTGGAATTACTTGAATCAAATTTTCTAGCAACTAGGAGAATGAAGGACCAGACAGACCACATTTTCATGGAAAGTCTCTAGCTAATTTCAGATTCACTTTATGCATGGATAATGCATTTTTCATTAAGAATAAAAGCACAGCTCAATGGTATACTATTTTGACTTAGCCTAAGTAAGAGTATAATTTAAGCTTTTTAAAATTATAAGTTACAGGAGAAAATTAAAAAAAAAACTTTTTTTATTTTTTCTAGTGTTTTCCAAAATAGTCACTATGTCATTTGTTGTTCAATCAAGTTGCTTTTGAGAGTAAAAGTGGGTGCTATTAATAGTCATATCAGATCCCAGCTGTCCTAGGTAAACGAGGATAAATACCCAATCTATCCAAAAGGAAAGCCTCTCTTTCTCCTTTGTATTTTGTGAGAAGCCCGCAATCCATGTCTTAAAGGGCACTAGACTCGTTAGCACTCTTCACAGTGGGCCCATTGATTTTTTTCTCTGGTCTCTTCTTTTAGATCACCCATTTGCCTCCTTCTGACCCTTAGTGACACCCCTTTGTGAGTGCCTTGGTGACACTGGGCCGTCTGCCTTGGGAATGAGAACTAGGCTTACTTTGGCACTAGGATTGAGCTACATCATGCTCTGAATCTTGAGTCTGAGTCGGGGCTTTGCAGCAGTTATGCTTTCCCACACCCACCGTTTACCAGTGGACTTCCCTGCTGCTCTGTCTTTTGGAAGAATCATCACACAACACCCCTGCAGCTGGGAGACAGGAGGACCAACTGGCTGTGGATCTCTGGCTGTGTCTCCTTCTGGGAAGGACTACCAGAATACTCTTTCCTCGCCCTTGGCCCTGGGAACATTGATCTTTTGCTGGAAGGGCATTTTGCAGCTCTTGGCTTAAGATACAGGGCAAAGCTGGGTGGAGGTGGTGCACGCCTTTAATCCCAGCACTGGGGAGGCAGAGCCAGGCGGATCTCTGTGAGTTCAAGGCCAGCCTGGTCTACAAAGCGAGACCCAGGACAGACACCAAAACTACACAGAAAAATCCTGTCTCAAAACAACCAAAACAAACAAACAAACAAACAAACAAACAAACAAACAAACAAACGAGGGCAGAGGTACTTGCTGGGGTAGTGGTGTTCCCCTGCCCATCCTGTAAGCCTGTGTTCTTGGCCCTCTCACTTGCTAGTTCAGGGAGCAGACCGTATTCTCTGGCTGGCTTGAAAGTTTGAACATGGTGGCCCTGAGACTCAGGGGCTCTGTCTCTCTGCTCTGAGGGCACAGAGTCCCCAAAGATGGACAGTTATTATTATTACTATTTTTTAAGATAATCTCATAGAGAGAAGACTGGATTATCTCTAAGCCTTTGATAGAGTTCTCCATGAGCCAGCTATGCAGGATGAAACTGCAAGGCAAGAGCACTTAACTAGGGGACTGACAGGCCACCTCTGTCACTTGGTCCCCAGATCTGTACTTTTATGGTCATTGTGGGAGCCATACCCCAAGGAAGTTCTAGTCCTGAGAAGACTGTTCAGGATTTGTGACAACAGAGGACCTGTCAGTCTGAGGTTGAGGTGATGTGCTGAGCCCAGGACAACTCTTCTCACATCTGCAAAGGCTACTTACTGTATGGAAGAGGGTCTTACCTTCTCTTGTTTGGTTTCCATTTGGGGAAATCAGCATAGTGGATAATTCAAGTGTTTTCAAAATAGCTTCAATAGTAAATTAAACCATTATAGTTATGCTCCAAGTTTTTTGTTTTTGCTGGGCATGTTGTACACTACCAAAGAGACTAGTAATTAATGGTCTAAAATCTATCTTCTTTTTCTCCCTATAGTGTTGGGGGTACCAATATGTCCACTTAAAGTCTAAACTTTTCTAGTTCCCTTTGAAGATAAGTGTGACCAGAGAGTTATAAGTAGAAGGTTGTTGAGTGGGGACATCCAGAAAAACTCTTTACAGGGTGTTCATTTCACTGAGAGACAGGTTTCTTTTTGTCTTTTTTCTCTGTCTGAAATGTTGTCATTTGTTCACCATTTTAAGATTACAAATTGATCTTGAGATTGACAGCTATGCACTATAGGCGGCACAAAAAACTATGAGGCAGCTGAGGCATTTCTGGTACTGTGAGGCCTTCTGCTGAACCTCTCACGAGATTTCACATTATATGGATGAAAACCAATCTCTATTGTGTTATTTAGATATTTTGTGCTATACATAGCTGAATCAATCTCAAAACACACATGTTATTTCATTTAATCACCAGAAATTCCAAACTACACATCTTTGCAGCTTCTAGTGGGTTAAATAGCTTGTCCAGGACCACCAAACAAAAAGTGACAGATCTGGGTCATTCTGATTTCAAGTTCAAGAGCAGCTAATGTGTGACAGCAAATTCCCTATCAGTTCTTTGCAGACACTTGCTGTCCAAACATGCTTCAGTCTATTGGTTCACTGTTGCTGATTGCTCAAAGCCATCTTGAGTGGGGAGAAGTAAAGGTATTTGTATTCTTCTGACCCCAGTCCTAGGTCCCTCCACGGTCAGTCTCTCTGTCACTCTGCACCCCACAACACCTTCCTCTCTCAGATCCATATATGTCTGTTGAATGTGGATAAAACTACATGCTGTTTGAGTCACAAAGCTAGAATAATTCAAAGCAGACAAGAGATGAGTCATCAGCTGGGGCCTTGTGCTTTTCAAGCTCCTAAATCTTGTGTGAACAGTTCATTAGGTCTCTTTCTCCCTGTCCCTTTCCTTTTCTGATTAGTGGCCACATCAGCAAACATGTAGGTTGATTCATAGTTTGTACTTGTGTGCTCTTTGAAATGAAGTGAAAAACTAAAAAGCTTATGTCAAGCCCGTTCATTCACTCAAGACCAAATTAATTTTAAAGCATTTATGGGCTCTTTAATGTTTTGGGTTGTGCTTTATAAATTTGTAGTGATGTTTATGGCAGAATGTCTATTTCAAGCCAAAGCTATTACAAACTCAGAAATATAATTTTATATAAGACATTCTGGGATTAACTGCATCATAGGATGGGAAATGAATCTCAGAACTGATGGAACCTCACACTGCTTATTACACTAAATGCAATCATTTGAAGTCAACCAAAGTTCTCGGAGTCATAGGTCAGCTGGAAAGTCCTTAGCAGCCATCTGCCTAGCCTTCTCATTTTAGAAATGGAAGAGCCAAGGTCTAGAGCAGCTGATTGACATAAAGAAGATAGGGACTGGACTGGGTCCAGACCCTGGGGCCCTCAAACCCTTCATGCAGAAGATACCTATAGTAGGAAACATTTCAGCAATAGGAAACATTTGGAATGAGTAATTTCTTCTTTATCTGAAATGACTATTAAGCTTGGGTGTTACTAGTCACATTCTTCACACTGTACTCAGGGCCTTACCTAAGTCCCACAGTGCACATTGGTGCATACCCTGTGCATCTGTGTATCACACACTACTATGGACTGTTCAATTGTTGGACATGTCTAACATGACTTCCTCATGTAGGCTGTGGTTTTCTAGGTTGAGGATTCCATTTCACTCTGGTTTTGTATTCTTCACATGGTAGACACTGGGATAATGAACAATGAAAATGAATCCAGGTATAGGTGTAAGCCTCTTTAATATCCTGCCTTTAAACATTACCTTCATACTCACTGCTTTCTGCCCTTTGGTTCTCTTTGCCTTAACTCTTTGCTGAAGACAATAGTTACTTTGGAACGCTGGCCCATCTGGGATTCCTCCAGGCTTATGTGGTCTACTTGGTTTTGGGGTGTCATAGGGTGCATGGCCATCTTTATGTGTGTTAGAAAGAGTCACCCCTTCCTTAAAGAGAATGCCTTCTTCCTGGTTATCAGCCAGGAGAAATTTTAGGGGGACACTGGCCAATGACTAGGGACCTGTGTGGTACAACTAATAGAGGACAAGGGCACTACACAGTGCCTTACACCCATAGGGAAACTTCTCATGGAGGAATTAGCCGGGTAAAAAGCCTTGCAGCACAAGCTCAGAGTAAAGCTGGCATAAATTTCATGGATTTTGTTAATACCTGATAAACATAGTAAGTTGGGACGCCTGTATCAGATACCCACTTATACCAAGACCCAACACAAATATAGATATTGGTTTTTTAGAGACAGGGTTTCTCCCTGTAGCCCTGGCTGTCCTGGAACTCCCTCTGTAGCCCAGGCTGGTCTCAAACTCACAGAGATCTGCCTGGCTCTGCCTCCCGAGTGCTGGGATTAAAAATGTACACCACCATTGCCTGGTTCTGTTTTTATATTTTTTTTAATGTACCAACATTATAACTCTAGATTTGCCAACAGCTTTTCATTTCCCACCTTTGAGACAAACCCTTGTAACAGCATTGCTCTGGAACACAGCATGAGCAGGAGTCTAGACAGCACGAGCAGGTGTCTGCTGAGATCAGGCTCCATCACCAGTCTCTCAGGAACCCCTGCCCTCTGCCTATAAGAATATAGACCAACACACTGTATCATTCAAAGACCCTTTTCTGCCCCTTTCTTCTTCCGGGTGACATTCTCTCTGATTTTCAAGTTACAGACCCCTTAAGCTTCACGAAATAACCCTCTTTTCTCCAAGGGGTTGATCTTTATTTTTTCAAAATAATTTTCCTTTATATGTATAGGTGTTTTGCCTGCATGTATATCTGTGTACCACATATATGCATTGCCCGTGAAGGCCAAAAGAGGATATTAGATGTCCTGGAACTGAGTTCCAGATGGCTGCTATGTGGATTCTGGTAATCTAAACCAGGTCCTCTGGAAGAGCAGTCAGTGATCTTTAACTACTGAGCCATCTTTACACTCGAAGCTGATATTCTCAATACAAGCAGGAAGTTATCACTATCCTACAATCTGGGCAGCAGAGTAGCTCTTAACTCCTGTTAAGTTTACTAGCCTTTGATTACAAACAACCTGTGTTTGTAAAGTGTCTTGCCTATGTCCTCTCTGCATAGTTTCTTGTATTTATGTTTCACTTGGACCTGGAAGAACTGGTGATTTTGCTCAGTCTCCATCATCCACTGCTTTCAAAGATGGCAGATGCAATTAGAGCAGTGAGCTGAAATGGAACACAGCTTATGTCGGGTTTCCAGACTTTAACATCCTACTCACATGGATGCCTTTAAAAGGGGCCAATCTTCATTTTCTAGAACTTTGAGAACATAAATTTCTAGTTACTGGGACTTGAAGGTTTAGTATTTTTCTGGAGAGTAGCAGACAGATAAATGTACTTGAGGGGCACCTCAGAATTTGATTTCAGAATCAACAGAATATTCTGTACTTGAGCCCTTAACCTCATTGTAAATTTGCATTAAATTGTGTCTTGCTCAAGTGCTACTGAATGGGAACTCTCCACTTGTCTGTCTGTGTTCCTGAGCATAGGCAGTATCTCAGGATGGAGTTTCCGGAGGGAGGTGGACAGTGCTATTCCAGAGTGATCCACAGAGCCTGGGGGAGACATGGTCTACTCATGTCCTTACCACTTAGAGACATAGCTTGGATATTCCCTGGTAATCACTTCATGTCATGTGATGATATTTTATTTGTATTCTAATAAATAGAATTTACCTGATGATCAGAGGACAGAGCCAGATTAAACCTAGAGGCCAGACAGTGGTGGCACCACACCTTTAATCCTAGCATGTGGGAGGCAGAGATCCATTGGATATCTGTGAGTTCAAAGCCACCCTGGACTATACAAGATTAATCCAGTCTAAAAGAGAAACAGAGCAGGGAGAGGTGGCATACACCTTTAACCCTAGCACTTGGGATCTCGTGTCTTTGCTCCCTGTATTTGGGAAGTACACACCATTAATCCCAGCACTAGGAAGGTTGAGACAAGAAATGATATGGCTGGGCAGAGAAAGGCATATAAGATGGGAGGAGACAGGAACTCAGTCTTTTTTGGCTGAGGACTCAGGGCCATGCAATCTGAGGATTTGTGGAGATAGGATCTTCCCCTTTAGGCTGAGGAGTTGGCGAGGTGAGAAGTGGTTGTGCTTGTTTCCTCTGATCTTTCAGCACTTACCCCAATGTTTGGCTCTGGGTTTTTATTATAAGACCAATTAGGATTTGTGCTACAATGCCACATTAAAAATAATTGAACATAATGATGATGGAAGTTTTTAAAAGCAGAAAACACAGGATCAAGATTAGTCTCAGGGATACTTTGGATGTTTTATTCGGTGAATGAGCAGTTCAGGGTTAGCACGGAGAAGTAAGTACCTGTCAGGTGTTTGAAATTCTCAGGGGAAGGTGAAACAGTTTGATGTATCTTTTTAGGAGCCTCTTCTGCGACCAGATCCTGGAGAATCTTAAGAGCAATGCCAGGACAAATTGGTTACGAAGTTAATGGTTTGCTTTCCTAGGCAGTGGGATTATTCTAAGGAGTGGAAGGTATTTTTCCTCTATCCTCTGGAGAATGTATAGCAAGAACCTTATAACCAAGAAGTCTCTTCTTTACCTGGTGTGGGGTTTAAAGTGTCCACTACAACTGTGATCACTGAGGCAGGGAAGCGCAGCCTGACTTGGAGTGATGGAGGCTGCTTGGTGGAGGGAGCTGAACTCTCCACATCTGTGGGAGAGTGCTGGTGCTGTATTTCTGTACGTGCTGGACCTTTGTGCTTTTCTTATTCTTGCGGGCCACAAGAATAGAGATTCAGCTGTGTATTAAAGCTAAACTTTGAATGGCCAAGGGTCTGTCAAAAGGCAAGCCATTTATTATGAATATTTGGTTCATAATGTTCATATTGTTACCCAGACTTTAATATTTCAGCTGTCTTCTGCTATGGAATTCTTGTGTGCCCAGACCAATTGGTAAACAGTTCAGCTCCCCAGACCTGCTGAACCTACTAAGTTACTAACTGCACTGCTGAGCTTAGGAGACAAGCTGGCCAAAGCCCACCAGCTTTGTTTCCTGTGCTAATGAAGCTCAGACCATCCCCTCAGCTTGAGGAGGCCTAGTGGTTCTCCAGAGCAATTGACTGAGAACAAAAGAGGTTTTTACATATCAAGATGAGAGATAAAACAACATTCCTGATGATGCAGAGAACCACATGCCCAGGGAAAGCAAGGGCAGGCATCTTCTGTAGAAACAGACAGAATGGCATGGAGAGAGAGAAGAGAGGATGACAGAGGTTCCGTAAAGGATAAGCAGATCTTGGGTAGAGTTTTCTGAGTGTCAGGAGTGGAGAGTAGCAGAGATGTGGAAAGAAGATATAGAGGACGAAGATGAGGCCAAAAGCATGGGAGTTTAGTTGTAAGCAGGACTATGAGCTAGGGAACTAGATGGAACTGTAGTTATGGAGACAGGATTTCATCCTAGAGAAATAAAGTAGATGGATATAGAGCTTGGTATGTCTAGAATTATTCTTGCCTTGAATGCCTGGTGGAGCTATAGCTGAATTGATAGAATTTTGTCTTAGAGGAATAAAGTTAACAGACATAAGAACATAGTGTATGTAGATTTTTTTCCCCTCAGATATTCCACGCCAGATGTAGTTAAGCCCCTGGACCCTGGATACTTCCATATCTTATGAAATGGAGAAAGGTGGGCATGAGGTGAGCTGCTTAGGATCCTGGGAAACACCCAGCCATCAGCTTATTGTTTGTGCCACATGCTTCAGTCCAGCTGGACACCCCTGCCAATGTAATCTTGGTCTGGTTTGACAAGATGTGGTTGTTGGTTTATAAAAACATATCCTTGGCATGCAGTTCACATATCTTTGTGTATCTCCCTTTCTCTAATCAAAACTCGGAGAGGCATTGCAGCTGTTCAGAGGCTGAGCAGAAGCACTGGGACTTTAATCTGGAGCCCTGGTACATTATTAGCACTTGGCTCACCTTTTCATTCATTGGCTTTTTTTCCCCAGAAGAAGCTGCCTGTACAATTTCTTTCACTGAGAATGACAAATGGGCTTGGCGTTTCCCACTTCTAGATTTTGCATGCTCTGTGAATGCACTTTCATTTTCCAATTTTCAGATATAACAAGTCCAGATGTGTGTGAGTGAGAAGGTGCAACATCCCAATGAGCTCAATTTTCCTGGAGAGAATTCTGCAAGACAATACAGTGTTCAAATTGAGGGACATATAGGCGAAAGAGCAGAGATGGAGCTTCCTCACTCATTAAAATAAGTCACAATTTGTTCATTAAAAAAAAAAAGACATTATTTTGATCCATCATATTAAGACCCTGGTGGAAGCTGGGTAGCCAAGCCATGTGGGTTTCTATAACATTTGCAACTGCTTGCCCCTTGAGGAACTGAGTGCCCTTAAAAATACAGGCTGCAGTGATGGGTCTGTAAACATGGCCTGAATCTATTAAAGTGTATAAATACCAGCAAGCACCAACATAATTGGCTGGAATTTTGAATGTTGTGATTGCTTTCCAGCAAGGGCTTCCCTGAGAATGGCATTTAAAGTGATTAATCTGTCTGCTAGGATTTGGGACATGAGGAATGAGACACATACATTATAAGAATGATGCAACTGCTGGGATTTTTTGTTTTTGTTTTGAGAAGGCAAAGGCACAGGCTTTTTACACTTGGGATATTGAGACATAATTCAGAAGGGAAGGTCAGAACTTGTGTGTATAATCAGGTGGGAGGCCGCTGAGCAAGGCTGAAAGTAAGTGATTGAGAGAACAGCATTTTCTTTTCTAGATCTAAATGGTCAAGAGGAATGTCATATTCTGTGTATCTGTGTGAGTGTGTGTGAGTTCACGCATGTGCAGGTGTGCTCACACATGTGGGCACATATGGAACACAGGGTTGACCCTGGGCATCTTCCTCTGTCATTCTTCACTGTATTTTTGGTCTTTCAGTGAACCTGGAATTCAGATTCACCAGGACTGGCTTGTCAGAGAGCCCCTGGGATCTGCTGGCCTCTGCCTCACCCTCAGGACTGGGGTTTGAGGCACACCCCTCCACACTGGCTTTTATGTGGTTGCTGGGGGTCTGAACTCAAGGGAGGATGCCTGCACAGCAAGCATATTATCACCACACCATCTCCACAGCCCTGGAACATATTCTTTTCAAGGCGGATAAAGGCAGCAGGAGATGTTTGCATGGAAGTGAACTGTGGTGAGCCTTGGTGAATTTGTAGTGGTGAAATGATAATTGTAAGTAGGTACCATCTGTTTTAGTGTTATTAATAGAAATGAAAACACATTCTTTGTCATTTATGTGATTTACTATTTTTCTTAGCAGGATCAAAATGAAAGATTCTTGGTTGCATTTACAGGGATCGAAGTAAGTTGATTTTAAATCCATTTAGTAATGCCATGCATGATTTGGGGCTTTGCTTAATGCTTGGAGTCATGAGAAATAAACATCATGGATGATGACAGGGGTCCATGACACATTTTCTCTCAGAGCTCTATATTGCTATAAATTATACAGGCAACTTTTTCTATGCATCTGGCATATGATGAGAGAAAGAATCTCAAAGTTGGTGATGACAGGACTGGAGAGAGGAAAAGAGGAGAGAGACAAAAAGTGAGTAGTTAAAGATGAATGAGAGAGAGAGAGAGAGAGAGAGAGAGAGAGAGAGAGAGAGAGAGAGAGAGAGAGAACTTTCAAATGACAACATAATCAACAACACACAAACACATTCTCAAATACAACACACAAAGAACCAGCACCACAGAGGACATGGAATGTCTTCTTTGTTCTTCTGGCTTTGCTCCAGGCTTCTCTCTTACAGTACTTTTGAATATCTGAAATTTAGGCCACTGAATATTTTATTTATAAACTGAGGTCGGTGATGACATGCTCACCTCTGGCTCATGTATTTAGAACTATCTGTGATGTGATGTGTAACCGAATGTGCAGCACCTGGTTTAAAAATCACAGATGTGCAGATCTTGGAGTGACCCAGTCAGCTGCTCTCTGTAGGCAAGGAGTTCTATGGACAAGTCTGAGAGTCCAGGCACAGCTCCTTGCCCATGCTGATCCCAACAGTTCTGGTAGATTCAACAGAGGGTGGTCAGAAGACTCTTGTTGAAAGTGGTGGAACAGGAAGAGGACCCACTTTACTTCTCTGAGGACTTCAGGTGCAGACATTCCTAAGAGCCTTGAAGTGAATTGTGTGGTCTTTGCTGGCTCATTATAGCTTTCCTGCTGCTCCCTCATTCTGTTTCTTGCTTGGGTCATGTCAATCTCATCATTCTACCTCCTTCTTTTTAAAAAAATTTAAAGTTAAAATTTTATTTGTGTATATATGTGTGTCACAATGTCTGTGTGGAGGTCAGAAGACAACTTTGGATGTTAGTTGTCTCTTTCTACCACCAAACTCAGACCATTAGGTTTGCTACAATTGTCTTTGCCTTCTAAGCCATATGTATTGTTCCATTTTTAAAAATGTTAGTGAACATGTAATTCTGCACTGTCCAAAATGGTAAGTCACATGTGTCTATAGGGTACTTGAAATGTAGCCAGGATGACTGCTTTGGAAACCATATTTCAGCTTGAAAAATTTGAATTCAAATAGCCAGCCTAAGTGCCAGTCTAAGTGCTTGGTATTGGAATAGAATTTTAACTAAATATTTAAGATGAGTCAGCCAAAGGAGGATTGCAAAGGACAGTTGACAGTGTGGTTCAAGGAAGGACCGTAGGGAGGAGCATTCATGGGAATCAAATCAACCAAAAGTTCTGAGGGAGGAGGCTTCTGTGATGCTGTCAGTGAGTGAAGGTGGTCTTGGAGTACCATGAGGTATGAGAGTCTCAGGCACACACACACACACACACACACACACACACACACACACACACACACATGCACACACACAGACCACACATGCATACACATACACGTGCACATACACACCATTATTATTTTCCTCAGGGATCGTTGAAAAATGAGAATGGGAACAAGATAGAATAGAGTATTTTATTCACCTAAACACAATCACTCAAGTGTTGTAGGAGATTCAGAAAATGATGGGTTTCAGAGACTGTTGAAAGGTAAGATCACTGAAAAATATAGAAGATGCTGTTTACATGAGAAAACTCAGGGAAAGGAAGCCCTTCTCTTTTCTGATTTGGATGGGCAGGACCAAGGCAGCAGGCAGATCAGATGAAGTGAGGAGGAAATACCCTTCCCGGGTTGAATGCTGTGGGTTGAGGTTAAAAATAATTGGCACCTGGTACTTGGTACAAGGACTGGCGTAAATAGCAATGCAAAATGGTAATCTAATGGAATTGAATCTAATGCTTAGAGAGACAGAGACAGAGAAGCATCCAGCCTCACATCAGGCAGGGTCCTTGTGGGCTACGGTGTCCAGGATATGATGAAACGGGCTGAGTAGAAAGTGGAAGAGGGAGAAAGAAAAAAGGTCCCCAGGATGACAGGAGAAGCTCGTCATTTGAAAATTAGGTCATGATCAGAAATTAAGCCTGGGCCAGAAGATGAGGGGAAGGGGAAGACAGGCTTGGAAAATGGATTTTCTTGATAAGTGTAGTGGTGTTAAAATGGTCACAAGTGGCCTGAGGGGAGGAGTTACTTGTGGCAAGGTGAGATGTTTTCATACCCGAGAAAAGGCTGTTCAGGCTTATGTCATTGTCACAGTAGTTCTGACAGCTTTTGAAGGCTGGCTCTGACTTTCATTTTATATGTGAGTTTCTACCCAGACCAGTGCAACATTTCAGATGGGGCTTAAGAGATTAACCCAACATCTTCTTTATGCAACTGCCCAGAGCAATTGAAAGAAGGATTTTGGAAACCATGGTTACTATAGAGGACTAAAATTAAGATCAAAGGTGATGACTTCAAATCCAAGGAAACAGAATAGGTTTGAACTACAGCTGGCATTTGAGCATTGTATGGACTATCTGCTCATCTTTGGTGAATGCATCTCATTATGGAGCAATATCAGCAGACAGGGTGGTTCATGCAGCCCTGAGACTTAGTCAGAGTCCCAAGTCTTGGGCAGCAAGATGGAATCCTGTGAGGCTGGAAAGAAGCCAGTTTTAGAATCTGTGTGATTTTTTTTAGGCATCTGAGATTTTTTTTTTCTCTTTTTCTTTTTTTTAAATACCTTAGACTCTATTGGCAAACATGCTTTCTCTTAAATGTTTTTCCCCTGAAGAGGTTTAAGAATGAAGATTTCCAGTTGGGCAGTGATACCTTTAATCCTAGCACTTGGGAGGGAGTGGCAGTCGGATGGATCTCTGTGAGTTCAAGGCCAGCCTTGGTGAATTCCAGGAAAGGCACCAAAGGTACACAGAGAAACCCTGTCTCGAAAAACCAAAAACCAACCAACCAATCAATCAACCAACCAACCAAACAAACAAACAAACAAAACCCAAAAAACCCCAAAAACAAAACAAAACAAAAAATAAATAAACAAAGATTTCTCATGAGATGTAGTTTTTAAAGCTGTTTGGACAGAACCTCTATCTTATATTCAAAATTAGAGTGAAAACTGTTGTATATCTCCCAGAACAGGTAATAGCACACTGTGGAACTAAATCCTGTTTGACTGTGGGAGGGTTGTCCTGTATGGAGTGTGGTCAGCTGCAGGAAGAAGGGGTTTGGTGTCTCCATTCTGAATAACAAAGTAGTTCCAAACATGAACCCCTCATTCTTTGGACAGTAAGATGGGAGGTATCCTTGAGAGTCCCAACCACAGACTCTCTTTCTCCATGTACTGGCATGAGTTTGGTGCTCACATTCCCATATTCTGCAAGCCAGGCCTGCAATTTGTTAAGAAGTGACCTCCCTGTGTACCAGAAACCAGTACCAAGAGAGAATCCAGGGCATGGAACATGGGTAGAAAGGGCCTCTGGAAAGGAGGAGAAAGAGGCCCAGCTGGAGGAGCCTTTGGACAAAGCATTGTAATTAGAACATTAAAATGTACATATTTAGTTTCTCCCATATCCCTAGTCACATGGTCTTTTTATCATTCTGAAAATTTGTGTTTGTGTATGAAAAAGTACCCTTTCAGACAAGTACATAGAACACAAGTACACACTCTAACAAGTAGCTAAGTAGTGAACACATGTGTAACCCCTGGCCAGGTCAAGAGTTAGGACACTGCATTGCTATTATCCTAGAAATTCCAAGTCCCTTACCAGTTACAGGTCATATTTTTCTCCTGAAGTAACCATTATCCTGACTTTCACAATAGTCTCCTCCTTGGATTTCCTTGTGGGGTGGTCAGTTATGTCCATATCCCCCAAACACACCAAGTCCAATTTTGATCTGTATGTATTCTTTTCATTTTCTTCTTTCACTAAGCAGTGTCCATTCACCCATGTTAATGTAGATACCTATGGTTCCTTTATTTCTCCTGCTGTATAGTGCAATGTCATTGCAGCTGTTTCTCTTTCCTTTTGAGATCATGCCATTCTCAGCAGCTACTGACTGTCTGTTAGTGGTAGTCATGCTAATAAACAAATGGATTGAAGTTCAGATGTAAACATTCTAGATCACAATGAAGATCACCAAGAAAGAGTTATCAATCCCTCTCCAGATGAGACAGCATCTACAATAGAAACAAGGCTCATGGTGACTCGTGGAGCGAAGCCTAAGTGACTGTGATGGCTACTCTTGAATGCCCACTTTTTTCCCCCTTTAGAAGCAATCCTTTGTATTATTACACTCAGGTTAACAAATTATTACTGGTGGAACATATTGGTTCTGCAGACTCATTGTAAAAATCCTCATCGTTGTATGCATTGCTTTCTCTCACATTTTATATAATCCGCTAGGAGGTAACAGCATTAAGTACCTTCATTATATTTCAGATGATCATGAACTAAAAGTGGAAAGAATTTTAATGTATGCATCCATTTGTGCTAGCACTGGCAAGGACTGATGCTTAGCACCAGCATGGCATCTGTCATAATAATAATGATAATTGCTAATGACTGCAACAGCCACAGAAAACATGCTGTCATCTAGACAGAAAATGATGCCGTTAATGCAGAGTCAGTACACTGTCTCTTTTTTTTTGACCATTTTTTTTTTCCTTTTTGTGATTGAGAGGGAATGTGTGCTTATCAGCCTTTGCTTTCTTGGTGGGCCTCCCTTAGAAGGAGGCAGAGTGCCTTTTATCAGATTTTATCCTGACTCTAGCTTCAATACAAAGATATTTGCCTTGGGCACACACAGGATATTTTGGACTATTGAATATAAGATGCACTATAAGGAAATGACAAAGCAGTGATCTTCAGATGCCCGTTCTCTTTGGCATTTATCATGACAACATCCATAAGTGTGCCTTAATTAAACATCACAAAGCAATTGGAAACAATTTCCTTAAATGGCTTCCTGATGGAAAACACTTCAGTAATTTCTTCTTAAGCTCAGAACCATACATCTACTGTCTGCTTGGCATCTTCATTTGATTATCCTAACTTTCTGTGTATATCTCATTGGTCTCTCTTCAATATATCATGCTGGAGATCATGATTGCTAGGGATGGATTTAATTTATGTTGCCCCTTGCAGCAGCAATATTATATTTCATTTCTAAATATGTGCCCATTTGGACAAAAATGATGGAGTTACCCTACCAAAAGTAACTTATACCTCTCTCCATGTACTCTTCCTCTGCTTCCCCAACTTACTGCCCAATGGATACGCCTTTTCTTAGTCACCTGAAAATCATCTTTCCAGTGGCTCAAGCCTGTGGAGTCTACCTCAAGCCTCCTTTCAACCAAGTTTTTCTCTCCATGTCCTTCTTACCTACTTCTCTACGTATCATTTTCTCTTGCCTGGGCTCCTCAATGTAGCCTCCCCTTGAGTACCCTTATTTCTAGTCTTGTTCTCTGCAACTTGGTTTCCATTTGTTTCTGGGCCTTAGTGGGATCATACCACCTGATTTAACCCCTGAAATGATTTAATTGTTGCCCTTGAGATCCTTATCCCACAGGGCACGTCATGGAGAGCCTCTGTCCACTCTCTTGCATCCTCATGGTACCCTTGCCCTTGCAAGCACTGGGCTCCTCAGGAACTGCTATGTCCACATATAGCCTTCTTCTTTGCTATTGGAACATTTATTACCAGTTACTTCAATTGCTTTCGTGTAGACTATGCTCTTTGGTGGAGCTGTGTCCATTTGCTCATCATTGTGTCCCAGCACCTGACACTGCATAGCACATTGCTACTGCTCAGAAAAGATTCACCACCCAAACAAATGGATGACATTCAACACAGGATATCTGAGCTTTGACAACAAGGGAGTTCTGTTAGGATCCTGTACATGTGTAGCATCAGGGGGCGCGGGCAACTACGTGGTCACGCAATCTGTGCCTTAAAATGTGGGATGCAGACACCACCCTCTCTCTCTGTTCCCTCTCTGCTCTCTCTCTGTACCCTACTTTGCCCAGCTCCTGTCATCTTTCTCTTTCTCCAGGGCTGACTCTCCCTTCTATCCCCTCCTTCCTCCTAAAGCTCTCTATAACTCTGGCAGTCGTGGCTGTGGCTCATGACTTTTCCGCCACCAGCACTGTTCATCCTATCCAGTCCCCTCTATGCTGATGGATCAGACTTCTTTTGCCTTTCACAGTAAAGTTTTTAGGCTATTCATATATTATATACACATAATATATACATAATATATTATGAATTTCATTTGATATATTACAAAAGATTATCCATAGGAAAAATAAATGTTAATAATTCAAAGTTTGCTATTCTAAGGATGCCAGTAATGCAGTTTAAGAATCAAGCTGAATTGGTCAATGTAGCAGTCTCTGGTCAGGGCTTCAGGACTTTCCTAGTGGAAAATTTCTCTGCATCCAGTCTCAGACTCTCAGGGGCAGACTGTGGATGGCCATACAGTATGGACGGCAGCATTAGCCTGTCTGATATCTCAAATGGAAGGTAGAAAGCACTTTTCACATTTTGCTCACTCTCTTACCACATGCTAAGATTTCAAAGCATATGTGTGTCTTCTGCCTGTCTCAGGATGTGATTCAAAGAAAAGGATGTTAAATAAGGAATATATTTTGGCGTTGAAAAACCCATATTTTCATGTTTTCCAAGTGTTATTTATTTTAATTAAAATATAATTACATAATTTTTCTCATTCCAACTTCTCCAGTGTCAATTCCTCTACTTCCTCTCACAACTCTATCCCCTTACTCTATCTCAAATTCATGGCCTCTCTTTTTTTTATTATTACTTACATATATTTGTGTTTTATACATAAACACTTAAATACAAACTTGCTGAATCTTTTAGTGTTGCTTGTGTGTATATGATTTCAGGACTGGCCACTTGGTACTGGACAACCAATTGGGACTCATCTGCGGGGAAGGCTGATTCTCCTTCTCTCAGCAGTAGATCTTTGTCTAGGGGTGGGGTTTGGGAGATTTTCTCCTTCTATATTAGCATGTCTGTGTGTTGTCACTGTTAGGGGCTTGTTTAGGTGGCTATCTTGTTGATATCCTGCGTGTAGCTTCTGTGTCATTTCTAAGAGATATAATCTCACAGGATTCTTCCCCATCCTCTGGCCCTTAGAAATCTTTCTGGCCACCCTTGCAAGATGTTCCCCAAGCCTTAGGTGCAGAAGTTGTGATGTTCACAGACCTATTGAGGCTGGACATCCAGTAATCAGTTTCTCTGTATTCTGACCAGTTGTGGTTTTCTGTGATAAGACTAATATTTTATATTTGTTAAAGCTTTTCTTTCTTCTTTAAAAAAGGATTTATTTTTATTTTTATTTATGTGTGTGCTTGTATGAATGTATGCTACTGTGGGAATGTCCATGGAGATCAGAAAAGCTGAGCTTGCAGGCAGCTATGAGCAACCTGACACTGGTTCTTGGAACCAAATTTGCACCTTCTGGAAGAATAAGAAGTGCTCTTAACTACTGAGCCATCTCTCCAGAACCACAAAATACTGATTACCAGGGATGTTATCAGGGGCAGGTGGATCTCTGTGAGTTTGAGGCCAGCCTGTTCTACATAGCGAGCTCCAGGACAAACAGGACTACATAGAAAGATCCTGTCTCAAAAAAAAAAAAAAAAAAAAAAAAAAAAAAAAAAAAACCCAAAAAAAAAAAACAAAACCAAAAAAACAAAACAAAACAAAACAAAAACAAAAAAACAAACAAAACCAACCAACAAACAAAATCTTTATTGATCACGTAGGCATAATTCCAGGTATTGGGCTATAAGCATGTCAGTTATAAGTAAAAATCCCAGGTCTGGACTGCCTAATGTCCCTGATATTGATGTTGGGCAATCCAATCTTGCCATCTATCTAGTATTTTTTGACCTGGGAGTAATAAATAATACTAATACTTCTTCCATGCTGGAAGTAGGGCTTGGTAGGATCAAATAGAGAAATGAGAACAAAGAAAGGATCTGATAGTATTTTGATGTATCTAGCAGATGTTTGATATAGTACCATTTTGAATAACCTGGGCACTCCGGTTCCTGTAGGCCATTGACATCTATGCTTCCTCATTTCTATCAGAGGGAGCATGTGGCTGAAGGGGAAGAATAGGCTGAGAGTCAGAGCACTGCTGCTTAAATCCCCAGACAGCTTTTGTTTGAACTTACCAGCCACCTTTCTTCTTTGACTTAGAGAACAGGGCTAGTAATGAGGCAATGTTTCCAACCGACTCAATAATTTCTTACACTGAATGCACAAAGAGTCTAGGAACCATGATTTCCTCTCAAGGGTAGCCGTTTGTGAGTAAATTCCAGCTGTCCACCAGTGTGCTCAGCAAGGACAAACATTCCAAAGATTCAATAATGAATCTGCTTGGGCTTTTGATCTGGGGATGTGTGTGTGGGTAGAGGAAGTGCAAAGACAGGAAAGACATATATCTGGCTGAGGCTGTTTACATTTTTTATACCTCACATAGAGGATCCAGGCTGGCAGATTCATTCTTTTCTTTGTGCTACTGCTGATTTTCTTCCTCTTCCTGCCTCTTCTCCTGCACTAGTGCCGGCTTCATCTTCAAACAGTGATAATGGCAACAAGGCATTGGTGGCAGCAGTGCCATGAACTCTTCATTCTTTTTGTTTCCATGACAAGGTCTCATGTTGCGCAGCTGGCCTGTAACTCACTATGTAGTTGAGGATTCTGAATTCCTCACCCTTGTGCCTCCACCTCTAGAGTATTGGGATTACAGGTGTGGACCATCACACTCAGTTTATGCAATGTTAGGACCGAATTTGGGACTTTGTGCATGCTTGGCAAGCACTCCACTAATGGAGGTATGCATTAGGCTAAATAAACCCTTCATATGAGTTTGAAAAACTTGTGTGTTCCTTTGTCAGTCAGGCAGTTTGAAAGTTGTGGTTTCTATTCTCTCCCTCTCCCTCTCTCTGTGTGTGTTGCAATTGGGCAGTTTGGAGGAGGATTTTGAACTGGAAGTAATAATTCAAAAGTTGGAGCCCTGAGTTAGTCCTCTTGTGTTTCCATAACAAGAACCACAGATGGTGTGTCTTATACACCAGACATTAATTGTCTTACAGTGCTGGAGGCTTGATGTCTGAGATCAATGTGTTGGCAGGGTCAGGCTCAGATCTTTCTGAGGATTGAGACAAAGAAGCTGTCTCATGCCTCTTCCTAGCTTCTGGGACAATGCTGACAGTTCCTGACATTATCCGGCCTCTGTAAGCATTGTCCTGGTCTTTCCTTCCATCTTCATATGTTCTTCTCTCTGTATGTGTCTGTCCAGATAACTCTACCTTCACCTTTTTGGAGTCTACATAAACAGTACTATGTCAACTGTAAAGACTCTATTTCCAAATAAGTTCACATTCTGAGATACTAAGGTTAGGATTTACTATTTTCTTATGGGTTCAATTCACAGCAGGTTGTAGAAATAGATGAAATTATCAGGAAGAAGCAGAGAACTGAGAGAAAGAGAAGAGAGTTTCTAAAACATGCTTAATGCATGAGATGAATTATGTGTAAAAGGAGGCCGGGGCTCTGGCAGTTGAGTAGTAAAGGCCAAGGCTTGATCTCAAGTATGGTGACACCAAGTCTTCCCTGGGCAGCCTTTCAACACTCATTCCATGATAGGCTCATTGTAAATATTGTGTTCACACTGAATGAAGGCAAAACTAATTGCATGCATATAACCTTGATTCTAGAACTATCAATAGAATTTAATTCATTTGCTGACTTTTTCATTTTAAAACCATCTAGATGTTCACATCAGAGAACTTAATAGATATGCATCCTGAGACAATCCAAAGCTCCCACCTAATAGACACTAAAGAGAAAATGATCACAGTGGCCAAGGCAGCACATGTTGTGACTATGAGGAGTTTTAGACTCTTGGTTTCCCAGTGTCTAGAAATTGCATATGTATCAAACACAACTTTGGGATAATGCAATCCTTTTTATCAGTTTAGTAATATCTAGAGATATAACGACTTAAGAATTCTCTGAATAAATTGTGGTAAAATACTTTCCCGTAACGGAAGGAGTTTTATCTGGACTTAATAATTTAAAAGATGTAATACATTTATTTAAGGAATCTAAGAATAACTTACTCCAAAATTGTTTCTGACACATCTGAGTGAAATCATTGTTTATGGCATGTAGGTATCTAAATGACTTAAATTTCACTTAAAAAATTAGGCAGCTTCCCTAACTCTTGTTCTCCATGTAAAACTTTAAGGAGCAATAGTCATGTGACAGGCAGAGCTGCTTCTTCACTGGGATTGCTGTATTTCTGCACTGTCAGTCTTGTACATTTTAACACTGTGCAGTGGGCTTTAATTACTCACAAATGTACCACGTATCTCCTTTTTAGTACTCATCACAAAAGATATCACTATTTACTGTGCAATGAGATTGAAACACTGTGCTTAGTTGCAGAACCATAGACTCTACAGAAGAGAGGCCAGAGTTCAGGTAAAACAATGGGGTGGTGTCCTATTCTCTGAGGGTTATTTAGTGGAATCTGGTCTGAAAACTAGCTTGGATCAGAAAAGAGATAGGTATGAGAAAAGACAGAGTTTGGGTTTAGTCTAAAAATCCACATAAGAAAGCTCCCATGTTGGGTGATAGTTTCCCAAAGATGTGGGAAACCATGAAGCCTGGTTGAAGGAAAGGTCTTGTGATTTGGCAGTTGGAAGCTTTTGTGCAGCCCAGGAAACCTCTTTCGGCACTTTGGTCTGGGCCCTTTGAGGCTGCATTCCTGGAAGCAGAGAAAATCAGGGGCAGGAAGAAGCTGAAAACAGAAGGAAGGCTGGTATGGGACTAAGTAGATCAATTCTGCCCTTCCATGTGACTTTTAGATTGGAGGGAACCTCAAAAAGACTGACATGTGACAACTGTTTACTTCATTAAAGACAGTAGCAATAAGCTACCATTAAGAAAGACTACATATTCATTTTAGTTATTTCTTTCTCAAAAGGAAGTTTTGTTGGAGTTCTAAATTCTTCCATATTTTGTAGCTTTGTACCCTTACATGATGTGATCAGGCACTCCCCTTTGTGGTTAAGCTTAAGGGTTTCAGGAAGCTCCCAGATGCTATCACTGTGACAGTGTGATTCTTGCTTGGATGAAAACAGAGGAACTTCTGACAATTAGCACTGTTAGATGTGTCCTCTGAATAACAAACTGAGGTCAACACACAGGGACACAGAGTACTGGGCCTTTCCTGGGTTCTGGAAACCTACTTGGAGCCCTGTAGAGAACTTTTTGGCTTCTCATATTAGGCCTGGGTACTGGATACAAGTACCAAAGCACATATGAGGAGACTCTGCCTGGGCTGTGGGAAGGGAAAGGGCTGTGTTAGTTGTCTACTTCTGTGTAACAATGCTGTCACAAGCCTCATGACTTAACACGCATACACATTGTTACCTTAGTTTCTATAAATCAGGAGATGGTCAAGGATTTTCTACTTCCATTGCCAAAGTATCTTTCACAAGACAACAATCAAGGAATTGGTCAGGACTTATTTATCATTTAAAAGCTCAACTACATTGTTAGCAAGATTCATTTCTTTGAGGGACAGTGGATAAGATAGCCTCAGTTCCTAGCCAAAGTGTCAACATCAGTTCCTTGCAATGCAATTCTCCTTAGCACGACATCTGACTCCATGAAAAAATTGTAAGCCAAGAAGAAAATAAGAGTCTATTACCAAGACAGAAGTCACGATCTTATCTAACTTCATCATGGAGGTAGTATCTCATACTTTTTGCCACATGCTATTGGGAAGAAGTGAATCACAAACTTCAAGTATTCTCAGAGGGAGAACATTACAAAAGGACAGAATTCCAGCAGATGGGAATTCTGGGGTCACCTTGAGGCTGCCTGCCATGGAGAAGAGGGAAGAATGGCAGCCATCTGCTGTTTTCTCCTGGTTGCTATCAATTCATCCTTCTAGCAGCTATGTCTAGATTTTCCTTTGAGGGACAGCTTTCTTAATTTTGCTAAAGATTTCTGAAAGTTCCAGAGTAAATATATGACTTAAGGCCACAGGCCAGGGTATCACGTATTTGGGCTCGTTGTGGTTAGTTTGGAAGTATACATATGACCTACCAAGAGCCAGTGAAACTTCCTTGGAAACCCTGGAAAAATATGCTCCATATTTTAGAATGACAGAAAACAAACAAACAAAAAATTAGAGAGGGGCTAGGAGCTGAATGTGCTGATATGAAGTCAAGATTGGAGATGACAGTGTGGGAGAACCAAGAGTCATATGGAATCCTGATGCCACTGTCCAGAGAGTTTTGAATTCAGTCATAGCTCAAGTGAATTATTCCTAGAGTGCTCAGTTCAGCTTAAACCAGGCTTTCTGTGAGCTGCACTCAAAGTGTATCTTATGTTGGCCTTGAACTTCCTAAGCAGACCAGTCTGGTCTTGAATTCATGACCCTCCTTGCTTATGTCTCTCAGATGCTCAGATGTGTATGACAGCATATCTGGCCCACATCTCTTTTGAAGACAATTTCTTTCCTCATTTTAATTTTTATTTGTGGGGCGTGTGTGTGTGTGTGTGTGTGTGTGTGTGTGTGTGTGTGTGTGTGTGTGTGCTTGCCTGTGGAAGCCAGAAGAGGGCATTGGATATCCTGGTGCTGGAGACTACATAGGTGCCAGAAACTGAGGTTGGGTTCTCTGTAAGATGAGCAAGTGCTCTCAACAACTGATCCATCTTTCTAGTGGCCCTAAGCAACTCTTACAGTTTTTTATAATTTTTAAAAATAATTAATTTTGTTGAGAATTTCTTATATGAGTGCACTGTATTCACATTTCTATCCCTCCCTCTTCCCCTCTAATTCCTTGTTTCCCCACTTATATCCTCCTCTGTAATCCATGACCTCTTCTACTATAGTTATTATTTTTACACACACACACATGCACACATACCCACACACACCCTACTGAGTCCAATTAGTGTTGCCTGTGTGTACATATGTATAGAGATAACTCATTGGGACTGGATAATTGGCTAGGGGGCTCATCTCTGAAGAAAACTGATTATCCCTCCCTCAGAAGCCACTGACTGTCTATAGATCTTCAACTAGTTGTGAGGCTCTGTGAAATTTTCCTATATCTATGTTGGCATGTCAGCTGTTGTGGACATTGTGTAGATCTTGTGCAGGTAACTGCATTGCTTAGATTTCATAGATTTCATCTCTGTCCTGTCTTGAAGATACCATCTAACAGCAAATGTCCTGGTCCTTTGACTCTTTCTATCCCATCCTTTATGATGTTTCCTGAGCCTTAGGTGTACAGGTTGTATTGTAGATGTCCCAATCATTTTTGGGCATATTGTGGTCATTTATTTTCTGTATTTTAACCAGTTGTGGATATCTGTAGCAGCCTAAATCTGTTTTTTTTAAAAGTTTCTTTGTTAAGGAGTGAGAGCCACACTTATCTATAAATGTAAAGCTAAGTATTTAGTAAACAAGAAAAATGGTAGGTATATTCTCCTCTACAGTCTATTATCTCTTTAGTCATGGGTTTCTTGGCCAGGTTTATAGCACCAGGCATGAGTTCTCTTCTATTTAGTGGATGTTATGTCCATTTAGGCAGCTGTTGGCTATCTCCATGATGTAAGTACCACTATTGCACTAGTCATATCATCCACAGTTTTATTTAGTGATAATGTACATTATTTTATAAAGGATGATATATTTAACGTATAGAGATTTTCCTAAATTGAGGCAAATAATGTTTCATCCAGTTATGACACAGTTATATTTTATCAGTTACTACATTGCTTCTGTAATTTCACTTTTACTCCAGTTTTCACTTTGGTTTTGCTGTATTTTTAGTAGTGTAGAGAAATACAAGGGTATTGGGATGCTAGAGGTATATAATTACATTTCCTACAAAGATTTTCTAAATGCTAATCTGCTTGTTAGTTAGAATTAGTATACTTTTAAAAAGTAGTACTCAAGCCAGCTGTGGTACTTGCATAAGATCTACATGAAATAAAGCCAATCAAAATTCTAGCATAGACAGGAGGTGCTCTCCAGTTCTACCCTTTACTGAGGAGTTAGCTACTGAGGGAGGAAGAATCATATCTGCATATCAAATGTGTTGCTCTGATTGGTCAATAAATAAAACACTGATTGGCCAGTGGCCAGGCAGGAAGTATAGGTGGGACTAACAGAGAGGAGAACTGAGAGAACAGGAAGGTGGAGGGAGACACTGCCAGTCACCACCATGACAAGCAGCATGTGAAGACGCCGGTAAGCCACAAGCTTACAAGGTAAGATTTATAGAAATGGATTAATTTAAGATGTAAGAACTAGATAGCTAGAAGCCTGAGCCATTAAGCCAAATAGTTTAAATAATATAAGCATCTGTGTGTTTATTTTATAAGTGGACTGTTGGTGGGACCGGAGAGAAAACTCTCCAGCTACAGTTTTCCTATGCCCCATTGGATGGTCCAATGGTAATGCTCATGAATATATTAGCAGCACTAATTGGACTTAGTGGGTTATCAAAGAAAAAGATACAAAGCTTGGGGGGGGGCGTGGAATAGAAGGATTTAGGGGGAAATTTCAGGAGGATATGATTGTGCTTTTTATATGTATGAGTTACATTCTTAAGAATAAATAAAAATTATTAATACAAACTGATAATGTAGTTCAATGTCTTTCTTGATGTACATTGTTCCTTTATAGGTCCTGAAACCTTCCTTTTGATTTTTTTATAATATGAATGAAGGGGCTAATTTTAGCATGTAGATTTATTTAAACTCATGTCAGTCTTTTGTTGGCTTTGCCCGTGTGCTATTTGCTGAGTGAGTGAACAAGTTTTATAAGTGGTGGGGGCACATGTAAACTGATTGAGTTTTAGAGCCATTAGCAAGAAATAAGCAGATGTATAATTTAATAAGCCATAAATATATGGGCTGTTATTTTTATGATGCAGTCAATTAGGACCTAAAATCTAGTTCTTGAATATGGTTCACTTATTTTCAGCAACAAGGCAGGGTTAACACTTACATTGCAATTATTAAAGGAATTGTAGTACAATTTCAAATATTAGCTCAAATATATTTAATAAACACATTGGACACCTATGCTGAATGTATGCTACAATAAGTTTTTCAATCATGCTGTAAATACCATTGCACAGTAACTCTCTATGACTAAGACCAATAGTAATTTATCAATGGCATATTAAAGAATACTGTATGACTCTTTCCTATAGTAGAGTAGTTTGGGCACTGTGCGTAGGTACACACTCAAGAAGGTAAGTCAACCTTTTGTCTTACTGTGAGAGAAGATCATTCTTGGGCAGGGTGTTGCATGTTTGGAAATTGGCCATGTTCCCCTGCTTAACTGAATGTGGAAGGAGTAAGCAGAATGGAAAAGTGTGGCTGTGAAGAGAAACACATACATGAATCATAGTTGAGGAGTTTCATTATGGGCAGTGTTAGATGTGCCAACTCAAGATCAATGCTAAAATATGGTAATGGCCAATAATCATTCTGGAACATGTAGAACATGCTAGAACTATAAGTTGAAGAATACAGTTAACAGATAGTTTCCTTTCTAATTTGTGAATGAAATAGAATATTTGAAATTGGTACTGATGGCTTTCTGATTTTCATAGATTTAAATAAGGGAACAAAGGAATTGGTGATAAGTTTGGGGAAATACATGACAATACAGATTTCAGTGAAGTGATATAATTGTTCTAGATCTTTACTTAGATTTTAAAACAGGGATGTAATATTTTAGAAAGATCCAGAAATGTGAACAAAGATAAACTTCAGAGGAACTGGAGGATGGATATCATTCAGGGTTATGCCATACAAAAAAGAAATGCCCAGGGTGAATCTTGATCCTGGGAATGGAAAGAACTAAACATAAATGTGAGCTAGTTCAGAGATATGGTCTGTGCTAGATAAAGGTTGTCTTAGTTCATGGGGGTTGTGATGAAAAATGCTTTACACTGGAACATCAGTAACAGAAATTTATTTCTCACTGGTACTGGTAATTCAGTGTTTGATCAGGAGCTGTTCCTTATAATGGTGTCCTCTCTGTTTCCTCATGGAGGAATGGGGGTAGATCCTCTCAGTTTCTATTATAAGGATACTCAATCCATTCATGGGAGCAAAACCCTTATGGCATAGTTATGTCCTAAAGGGTCTACCTCTTAGTATTATCACACTTCAGATTATGTTCTAATATTTAAATTTTGGGTAAGGAGGGGGGTGGGGGAGAGAAAATAGCTGTGATACTTTTGGTATAGCAATATCAAAATCATCCTACTACAACTCAAGTCGGGACAAATGAATAGGTTTTTTTAAATTGCCTATTGGTTGGCTAATTATTCTTGATAGTTCTTTTTACTTTTTTAATATGAAGAAGATATTTTTATTTGTGTATCAAGGATTCTTAGTTAACAGTTGGTGTCAAGACAAAAAAGGTTTGAAAAGCAATAGATAATCACTGTTGGCTTCAATCTCCCTTGATTATTTTACAGAGCATTTGATGGGCTCCCAACTGAAACACGGTGTGTCCAGATGACAGAATCAGGGCTCCCTTCCATTGGTCCTCAGTGTCTTTTTTTCTTTTTCTTCATTTTTTTTTCTCTACTAGGAACTGCTGTGCTGTGCATGGCTCTTCCTTGGAAAGTGGCTCTTCTTTAATGTGTTTCTTTTTATCCTTCTTCTTTACAGATGGCTCCTTTTCTACAACCAATTCTTTCTCCTCTGCTGCCTCTATCTGCACCTCCTCCTCTAACTGTGATAGTTTTTAAATGTGGTCAGGAAGAAAAAACATGAACCAATGAGAGGTTCCAACCACAGGTGTCTCAGCAGATTCTAAGGTGAAGCAGTTCCTTTCAGAATAACTCCTATGTCCTCAGGTTACACCTGGACTCCGGTTTCTTTTTCCTTTGTATTACACCCGTTGATTTCCCTGGTGTGCTTGTGGAGGCAAGCTTCTCTGTCTTCATGGTCATAGGGAGGGATGATAGCTGTCCTGACTATGGGAGTCCTGGCTGGGACATTTAAATATTATATATATATATATATATATATATATATTAGATTGGATAACCAAGATTTTTACCATGCAACTCACAAGAGGGTATAGTGTACAGTGTAGATATACTGGGCTTCATATCCCAGACAGAATGGAGTGGAACAAGTGAGATTTCATCAGAGAAGTCTAAAATTTCAAACTTTGCACTTATTTCTGGGTTTTTTGATTTAGTGTTTTGGAACTTAGATTGACTGTGAGTAAATGAAATCCAAGAAGGGAAACTCTGGATGAGGACGTATGCTGTATCCCAAGATACCCTGTACTTGGTAATTGGGAATAAGGTTTAGAGATCAAGGTGGCTGTGGCCTGAGTTGGCGGTTATGGATATTACAGCAATAGACATGGATACATTTAAGGAGGACACACAGGAGGAAGAAACGTCATTCAAGAGGAGATGGAGCTGAGGAATGGCTGGGGAAGTAAGAAGAGACCACAAGGCTCTCATGTTCATTCTTTCAGGAGTAAAGCTGAAGCCTGTGGCAGGCCCCAAACCTCAGAAATCTCACTTAAACACCAGCCCTTACAGTTCATTTTTTTCCTTTGGACTAAGGAAAGAGTGTGCTAGACAAGCTGAGGTGTAGACTCTATTATATGTAGTAGAATTTCAAAGGAAGGCAACACTAGCCTTAGTTTTTCCCTTTCCTTTCCTTTCCTTTCCTTTCCTTTCCTTTCCTTTCCTTTCCTTTCCTTTCCTTTCCTTTCCTTTCCTTTCCTTTCCTTTCCTTTCCTTTCCTTTCCTTTCCTTTCTCCTTTCCTTTCTCCTTTCCTTTCTCCTTTCCTTTCTCCTTTCCTTTCTCCTTTCCTTTCTCCTTTCCTTTCTCCTTTCCTTTCTCCTTTCCTTTCTCCTTTCCTTTCTCCTTTCCTTTCTCCTTTCCTTTCTCCTTTCCTTTCTCCTTTCCTTTCTCCTTTCCTTTCTCCTTTCCTTTCTCCTTTCCTTTCTCCTTTCCTTTCTCCTTTCCTTTCTCCTTTCCTTTCTCCTTTCCTTTCTCCTTTCCTTTCTCCTTTCCTTTCTCCTTTCCTTTCTCCTTTCCTTTCTCCTTTCCTTTCTCCTTTCCTTTCTCCTTTCCTTTCTCCTTTCCTTTCCTTTCCTTTCCTTTCCTTTCCTTTCCTTTCCTTTCCTTCCCTTCCCTTCCCTTCCCTTCCCTTCCCTTCCCTTCCTTCCTTCCCTTCCCTTCCTTCCCCTTTCCTTCCTTTCCCTTCCCTTCCTTTCCCCTTTCCTTTTTTTCCTTTTCTTTTTGAGACAAGGTTTCTGTGTAACATTCTTGGCTGTTCTGGAACTCTGTTTGTAGACCAGGCTGGCCTCAAACTCACAGAGATTTGCCTGTCTCTGCTTCCCAAATGCTGGGATTAAAGGCGTGCGCCACCACTGACCAACTCAGCCTTAGTTTTAAGGAAATCTTGGGTTTGGGGGACTGTGGTAGGGTTAGGGTTAGGGAATTCTACAGGCCTGCCCTTGTAGTTATTTTAAATTTCAGCTCATATCATAGAAAAGGAGCAAGCTAGTCCTGGCACCTTACACTGGCCAAAAAGAAGATTGCTTAGAAAGGCGAAAGAAGAGCCCCTAGCCCTTAATGGATGTGGGTCTGGAGAAGGAAGGCTGCTGTGTAGATGCTGAGAAGAAAAATGAAAAACAATTCTCAGAGCTCATAAGAGCTTAGTGCTTGCCTGAGCAGTGACTAGAGGATGGAGTTGTGGGAAGGTAAACTTATGAAAGGCATTAATTAAGCAAAAGGAAAATGAGATGTTTCAAGGCACAGTGTGTGGGTAGCCGCAGCAAGATGGAAATTACTATGTGAGATGCCCACACCTTCCCTGTCCAGAAAGCTCTTTTGTCAGTAGGGTCTCTGCTTCCAGCTCCTGTGGTAGGATTATCAGTTCCAGGCTGACCCCAGCAGAGGCGTTCCTTCCCCATCTGTGCCATGAGGTAGGAGGAGACCAGGGTTAGGAACATTGAAGTGTTTCCTCCCAGGCTGTCAGGAGAGAACTCTGCAAGGCATGGGTAAAGTTGGTGCCTCCCTGTTGAATGGACAGATCCATGAAGGTCATTTGTCAAAGGACAAGTAACTCTTCCCAAGAAGAGGCAGGTTCCTGGATGAAATGCTCCAATTTTCCTAGCAGCAAGCCTCACAGATTTTATCTCCATCCATTCATCCCTGCCCCCTAGGACTGGAGTCCAGGGCCTGAGTCTCTTGATTCCTAGGTTATAACCTTTGCAAAGCTTGCATTCAATAACAATTTTATGTCTTTATATTTTCATCCCTGGATGGAGGATAGTAAAAACAGCACACAAGTACGGAATTATGATCTTATTGAATAAAAAAATGAAACATCTGAAAATTGAGCATCTTGTCACTAGGCAATTGTTATGTGTTTTGAAGATTATGACCTAATCAGAGCCACCCAGGTATTCTGTGCTGGAATTTCACAATAAGACTGGATGTCTTTGAATGCACTAGTAGGAATTATTTATAGAAAAAAACCCCACTGAATCTTAAACAGAGAGCGGAGTGGGGTGAACTCCAAGTCATTCTCAGCTAAACCAAGAAATTTTACACAATTTGTTCCTGTTGATGTGGGTCATGAAACTGGGTACTATGCAAGGTCACTTAAACAGTAGTACTTAACCTCAAAAAGCAGGACTTCAGAAAGAAACATGTTGGCTTTAAAAACTTTTTTGAGACAGGGTCTCCTGGTATAACTCAGCTATGATAGAACTTTCTATGTGGCTCAGACCTCCATTGACCTGCTTTTGCCCCTCAAGTGTGAGGGTTAAAGGTGTATATCACCACACAAGGTCCTAAACAGTTTTTTAAAAATTATATGGGTGAGATTATAGAATAAAATAGTTCTTCATCTCTATATTTGAAGATTTTAATACTTTTTTCCTTGAAAAACAGGCTTTTAGAAATAAAAATATCCACTTTTTTGGATTATGATAATTTATGCTGTTATGTTATTATGTTAGATAATTTCTCTGTTTTTCAGAATATTATAATTTTAGAAAAAAGGTAAATCATTATCAACTTAAAACTTTTTTAAGTTGACTACACTAAAGTGACAGATATTATATGTGTCCAATATCAGTGACAATGTTCATATTTTAAAAGGGTATTTCCAAAGCCTAAAATGTTTTGATAGATACAGTACTTAAAATCTTCACTTTCTACTTTTGAGTCATTTTTACATGGCTATGTTTTTTGGGTTTCTTTTGGTTATTACTCTTCTCTGGACCCTGTGTTCAATAGTTTCAGCCAGGTAGGCGAGATGAGCCCGCTGGGGCCACGGTAGCAAGTCTACTGCAGCAACAAACAACCACTCTCTGAGTGGACTTGATGTCTGCTCCACAGGGAGAAATTCTTGTTTGGTGTCCTAAACCTGGTCAAAAGTCCAAGGCTGGGAGGTCATAGGCCCTAGTGGGGAAGCTACCACTGTTGTTTTGTTAAATAGACATGATATTCCTGTCAAATTGCCTTCCAAATAAGCATGTATATTTACAGAGTACAGTGCTTCTGTCAGCTTTGGTTAGAGAAGCTTCCTTTTGCAGTGATTGGTTGGTAGTGATTAGAGACTCATAACTGGTTGAAGCATTGAGAATAAAGGATTGCTAAGTGCCCAGCCATAAGTGGACCATTTATATTAACCCCCCCAAAGGCTCAGGGAATGTCAGAAAATAATGGACAGAAGAATGTAAGAATTGCAGGGGTGAGCAAGATGGCTAAGCAGGCAAAGGTGTTTGCTGCCAAGCCTGGTGACTTGATTTCAGTTCCCAGAATCTACATGGCAGGAGAGAACTGACTCCCCCCAAATGTTCTCTAACCTCCACATACATGCTGTGTGCTCGTGTGTGCGTGTGTGCATATTGTATATACATGCTGTGTTGTGTGTGTGTGCATGTGTGTGTGTGTGTGTGTGTGTGTGTGTCTGTATGCACAATAAGTAAATGTAAAACACTTAAAAGAATGTAAGAGCTGGATGAAGATGGGGGAATAGGGGTGTAATACTGACTTGTAGGCATGATACGAGTGTTGCACTGTTGAATTCAAAACGGTTGTGCTTACCTGTAAAGGATCTATACAAGACTGAACCTGTCAACACCTTTTCATGGGTGGGGGAGGGGCTCTTAGTAGCCTAACCTTCTGTGAAGATGTATTTGCAGGTAATGATGGGGAAGTGGGCGGGGGTGGTGGTGGGTTGCGGGGATAACAATAGACTTTCTTCAGTGATGTAGCCATGGGCAATTTGCCCATGCTCCTGCAAACAAACTCTTACCTACTCCTGTAAACAATCCCGATAATTCATAGGGATGGACACACACACACACACACACATACACACACACACACACACACACACACACACAGAGAAAAACACACACATATATACACACATACACACACACACAAACACATACACAGACACAGACACACACAGACACAGAAAAACACACACATATATACACACATACACACACACACATACACACACAGACACACACACAGACACAGAAAAACACACACACATATACACACATGCATACATACACACATAGCATGAAAGTGGAAGGGGTTATTTGGGGAGAAGAAAGGTATTAATGGGAGTTGGAGGGGGACAAGAGAGGATAATGTGGAGTGAAGATGAATGAAATTCATTCATTATATGTGTGTGCATGTGAAAATGTTATAATGAAACTCACTATTATTATTATATAATTAATATATGTTAATAAGAAAGTTTATAAATAAATGTTAAAAGAGAAGGGACTTTGAATGGTTTTTAGAAAACAAGCCCAGTGTTGGCTCTGAGAGGATGCCAGGGTTGCAGCCATCTTAGAGAAGGGTTGGATGGGGGCAGCAGGCCCTGGGACAAATTGTTCTAAAAAACCCACCGGAGGAGGTGCTGCCCCTCCGCCCCTAGACCCAGACAATTAGGAGCTGCCCAGTGGACATTTCCTGCCCTAACCTAAAGGATATATTATAACACAACTGTCATAATAAACAAAGCACCAGATATGTCCTGTGGGGTGTTTTCTATTGTTATGGATTGTATACCATAGCTATCAGAGGGAATGAGTTTCCTGCAGATAAAGATGGGAAGTCTAACTACCAGAGGAAATGGATCTGCTGGCAAAAATATATACAATAACACAGATTGATAGAGGAGATAGCAATTTTCTTGCAGCTGCAACTCTCCAATCAGTTCAAACCAAGTTTCTCTAACCTGAAGTGAGCACCAATCCTGAGCTTGTAACTATCTAGAGTTGGAATTCCCCCAGATCCCTTACCCTAACCATTATAAAAACCCTGCTTGATTGCTATTTAGGGTCTCTCCTGCTCAGCTCCTGCATCAGACAGATGGAGAGACCCAGGCTAACTCGCAACAATAAAAAGACTCTTTGCTGGATTTGGTCTCTTGGAGGTCTTTGAGGGACGCTGGGTACAACAGGCTACATCATCCTCCCCAACTTTGCATAGTGGCTTGTTAGAGCAAGTATAAAAACTTTTAAGTGGTTTGTCAGCAGCCCTCCCTCTCCCCCTCCCCTGTATGTGTGTTGGGAGCAAACCAGTAAAGCAGTTCTTTTAATTGTTGTTTCCTGCTTCTTGGACAGTGCTGACATATTGTACTTATTGAACAAATAAAACAATGACTGGAAAAATCATCTACTTATTCTAGTCTCCAAGCAAATAGTTTATAAAATACATAAAAAGACAAATTTGGAATAATCTTTGTTTTGTTTCTCTTGAGGAAATGGACTAAAGGCATAGTCCTGTCCAAAAGAAAAAACTCTCAGGGAAACCAAACTTTTCTAAGTTGCTTCTATTATGTACTCGTACCTAACTGGTCTCATAAAGCATGTGATACTGGTATCTTCTTCATGTAGTCTCCTAACCCAGAAAGAGATGCTGACATCAGTCAATGACATGCATGTTGTTCATAGTTGGATCAAGGATAGATTAAGTATGTCCAAAGGAAAAGTTATCTTAAGTGGATACACACACACACACACACACACACACACACACACACACACACACACAAACACACACACTTAGACAGGGCCTCACTATGTAGTCCAGAATAGACTTGAACTCATAACCTTCCTGTTTTAGCCTCCCGAGCTATGTGCCACTGTGTCTGGTGTTAAGTAGATTTTATAACAGATGTATTTCTTGTTTATCATCATTATGATTTGGCTAGGGGTGCTGCTCATTCAGTCATGTGTGCTGAAGGGATAGCTACCATCTTGAACACTAAATAATCTCTAAAGTAGCATTGGAGATGGCTTCTCCAGATTCACTTTGGTTTTTAGTTTCTGGATTGGTGGTTGCTCAGAATTCATTGGTTGCAATGTACTCAAGGCCCATTTACCATTAGCAGCCAGGAAGTTGAATGCCAGGAAGGTGGAAGGTAGGAAGCCAGAAATGGCTGTTAAGCAGCATTTATGAATATGGCAATTGTCCACTCATCATACACACTTCTTTCTTCTTCCTAGGAGATTTCTGACTTTGATAGTTATCTACTTCTTCCTCCAGGCTGCTCATTCATTTTGGCAAAGGTGACTCCATTTCCTGTTCCAGGAATGGACTTAGACACATGCAAATCATAAAGCCAAGTGGTCCTTGCTGTGATTGGTTTAGGAAGGAGCACAATTCAGGCCAATGGTGTGTTGCAAGAATGTTCCTACTTATTGTCCCATGACATTCTCCTAGACACACCTCCAAACACCTCCACCCCTTATTCCCTGGATGCCAATGAGAAAGATGGAAATTGAGATGAGACCGAAAAAGAGAATCAGTCACACTATGAAGCTGACACCAGGGTACATGAATAGATGAAAAGTCCTTGGTGAATTATAGGTCATTGTATCAGCCACAGTCTCTTGGCCCCCAAACTGTGCTCAATGCTTTAGATTCTTTGAACTGAAGTCTCTGTTGCCTGCAGCCCCAAACATCTGCATTTCTATGCCCCTTAGCTAGAGGTTCTGTCATCTTTCCTCTTTGCTTTGCAGCATCTGCTTCCAAGTTGGCCTCATTGTAAGTACCTTCCTGGCTGCCAGTTTCTTTCTTCTCACGGTTAACTTGGAAATAGAATATGGACTTCAAAGGTCTGGTAACATATGCGTCCCTCCTCTTTCCTCAGTTCATGACCTTCAAAAATGGTCCAAAATTTACCTCTGCCAGGTTCCTCTAGCTACTTGGACCACTCCTCACCTTCCTTGGCTAGAAGCTTCCAGTCTAGTGGTAACAGGGAGGCAGGCTTTTTTGCTTGTTGAAGAAATACCTGGAACTAATTGGGAACAGGTAAGGAAGGCCCCATCTCCAGACTGGGCAGACCAGTTCTATAGCCCCTAGGCCCGGGGGCACATTCTATGCCCCTCCACCCATCCATTGGAGCCCCAGGTACCAGGCAGCTGCCTCTTCCCCCACCCCCTCTCCAAGCCAATCATCCCCTGTAACACCAGTGACCACTGGAGCCATAAGACCACCTTGTACTGATTGGGAATAGGTAAGGCCCCATCTCCGGACTGGGCAGACCAGGTCTCTATCCCCTAGGCCCTAGGGGCATGTTCTGTGCCCCTCTCCCTGCACCTGAGCCACTGCAGCCCCAGAGACTAGGCAGAAGATTCCTCCCCCATCCTACTTGCAAATCCAATCATCCCCCATGGCACCAGTGACCACCAGGGGCATAAGCCCACCCTGCATGGATTGAGAATAGCTGCTTCCTGAGTCAGAGCCACTAGCACTGATTGGACCAAGAGCTCCGATTAGACCAAGAGCTCCCATAGGACCAAAAGAGGCTCCCTCAGACACAGACAATGCTCTTGCACTGAGTGGAGGAAGAGATGGGTAGACGCCTGTTAAAAAATACAGTCAACAACATAAATATCAATATGACACTACCAGAACCTAGTGGTTCTACATCAGCTGTCTGCATCTACATCTACATCTGGTGGGCCCCTCCATTGAGGAAGTTCAGTGTGGGACACTTAAGGACTACAGCAGAACCCCTTCCCCTTACAGGTGTAAAAGTACAAAAGTCCATATTCCAGTAGGCAAAAAGGTTTTATATTAAAAGAGATATGTGATGGAAAAACTAAAGAAGGACTTAGAGAGGGTCTGCAGCATCCAAATTGGCTAAGTGGGTCATGAGAACCAGAAAAGTAGAAGTGTATAATAAACTAGATAAGATGAAGGACACAGCTGCAACCACAAAGAAGTCTACACGAGTCTAGGGACTGTATTAAGTTTAAAAAACACAGACTGCTCTTTGGGTCATAAAGTTCTTGTGGGTGAAGGGATATGTCTAGCGCCGATTAATAATTGTGTGCTTGCTATTTTTTTAAAGATGATGTGATTGAATTATTGCCAAGCTCTTGTTGTTCCTTGTATGACTTGATACTTTTCTTTTCTGTATATAAACTACTGATTTACAGAAGTAAAATTGCAGCAGATTCAAACCACTTCTGAGTGTGTTGTCTGCCTGTCGTTTGCCAAATCCTTGCCTTCCTGACTACCCAAGCCCTGGTTCTCCTATGGTCATGGTACCCCCAGTGGGCCAGTCCATGGCAAACATCCCAACACAGAAGAAGCAGAAGAAATCAACCTTAAGAATGACTTTAAGAAGATGATAGAGGCCTTTAAAGAGGAAATGAAAAATTCTCTTAAAAAATCAAGGAAAAGACAAACAAAAAATTGGAAGAAATCAATAAATCCCTTAAAGAAAGCCAAGAAAAACCAAACAGGTGAAGGAAACAGTTCAAGACTTGAAAACCAAAATAGAGGCAATAAAGAAGACACAAACTGAGGGAATGCTGGAAATGGAAAATCTGAGTAAACAGACAGGAACTACAGATGCAAGCATAACCAACAGAATGCAAGAAATGGAAGACAGAATTTCTGGCATTGAAGATATGATAGAGGAAATAGATTCATTAGTCAAAGAAAACACAAAAGCCAAAAAGCCATAACACAAAACATACAGGAAATTTGGGACACCATGAAAAGACCAAATATAATAATAATAGGGATAGAAGAAAGAGAATACCAACTCAAAGGCACAGAAAATATATTCAACAAAATCATAGAAGAGAACTTTCCAACTTAAAGAAGGAAATGCCTATGATGATAAAAGAAGCATACAGAACATCAAATAGACTGGATCCAAAGAAAAATTCCCCTTACAACATAATTATCAAACCACTAAACATACAGAATAAAGAAAAAATATTAAGAGCTGCAAAGGAGAAAGGCCAACTAACATATAAAGGCAGACCCATCAGAATAACACTTGACTTCTCAATGGAGACTCTGAAAGCCAGAAGGTCCTGGACAGATGTTATGCAGACACTAAGAGACCATGGATGCCAACCCAGAATATTATACCCAGCAAAACTTTCAATAGCCATAGATGGAGTAAACAAAAAATTCCATGATAAAACCAGATTTAAACAATACCTATCCACAAATTCAGCCCAAAGAAAGCACTAGAAGAAAAACTCCACCCAAAGGAAGTTAGATACACCCGTGAAAACACAGGCAATAGATAACCCCACACCAACAAATACCAAAGAAAGGAAACACACAACACTCCCCCCCCCAAAAAAAAACCAAAAACCAAAACCAAACAAACCAAAAAACCAAACAACTAGGAATTAACAATCACTGGTCATCAATATCCATTAATATAAATGGTGTCAATTCACCTATAAAAAGTCACAGGCTAACAGAATGGATACAAAAACAGGATCCATCCTTCTGCTGCATACAAGAAACACACCTCAACTACAAAGACAGACATTACCACAGAGTAAAAGGCTGGGAAAAGACTTTCCAATCAAACGGACTTAAGAAGCAAGCTGGTGTAGCTATCCTAATATCTAAAAAAATAGACTTCAAACTAAAATCAATAAAAAGATATTGGGAAAGACATTATATATTTATCGCAGGGAACATTCATCAAGATGAAGTCTCAATTCTGAATATTTATACCCCAAATACAAGGGCACTGACATTTGTAAAAGAGATATTACTAAAGGTTAAATTGCACACCAAACCCCCCACACTAGTAGTGGGAGATTTTAATACCCCACTCTCACCAATGGACAGGTCTGCCAGACAGAAACTTAACAGAGAAATAAGGGAAATAACAGACATTATGACTCAGATGGACTTAATAGATATCTACAGAAAAGAATATATCTTCTTCTCAGCACCCCATGGAACCGTCTCTAAAACTGACCACATGATTGGTCACAAAGCAAATCTCAACAGGCACAAAAAAAAGAAAAATTGGAATAACTTGTATTTTGTTGGACCACCATGGCTTAAAGTTAGATTTCAACAACAACAAAAATTACAGAAAGCCTACAATCTCATGGAAACTGAATAGTGCCCAACTGAATCAGCAATGGGCCAAGGAAGAAATAAAGAAAGAAATTCAAGATTTCCTAGAATTCAATGAAAATGAAAGTACAACATAACCAATGTTATGGGACACTATGAAAGCAGTGCTAAGAGGAAATTTCATAGCACTAAATGCCCACATAAAGAAGATGGATAAATCTCACACAAGAGACTGAACAGTACAACTGAAAGCTCTAGAACAAAAAGAAGCAAACTCACCCAGGAAGAATAGACACCAGGAAATAAGCAAATTGATGACTAAAATCAATAAAATAGAAACAAAGAGAACAATACAAAGAACCAATGAAACAAAGAGTTGGTTCTTTGAGAAAGTCAATAAGATAGACAAGCCCTTATCCAAATTAATCAAAAGGCAGAGAGAGAGAGAGAGAGAGAGAGAGAGAGAGAGAGAGAGAGAGAGAGAGAGAGAGAGAACCCAAATTAACAAAATCAGAAATGCAAAGGGAGACATAACAACAGACAATGAGGGAAACCAGAGAATTATCAGGTCATACTTCAAAAACCTGTACTCCACAAAATTTGAAAAATCTGAAAGAACTGGACAATTTTCTGGATAGATACCCCATACCAAAGTTAAATCAAGACCAGATAAACTATTTAAACAGACCATCAACCCCTAAGGAAATAGAAATACTCATTAAAAGTTTCCCAACCAAAAAAAGCCCAGGACCAGATGGTTTCAGCACAGAATTCTACCAGGTTTTTAAAGAAGAGCTAATTCTATTACTCTTAAAATTGTTCCACACAATAGAAACAGAAAGAACATTACCAAACTTTTTTTTTTAATGAGGCTACAGTTACCCTGATAACCAAACCATACAAAGATGCAACAAAGAAAGAGAATTACAGACCAATTTCCCACATGAAAATTGATGCAAAAATACTCAATAAAATATTGGCAAACCGAATCCAAGAACACATCAAAAAATTATCCACCATAACCAAGTAAGCTTCATCCCAGGGATGCAAGGATAGTTCAACATACAAAAATCTGTCAATGTAATACACCATCTAAACAAACTGAAAGAAAAAAAAACCCACATGATCATCTCATTAGATGTTGAAAAAGCCTTTGACAAAATCCAACACCCCTTCATGATAAAGGTCCTAGAGAGATCAGGAATACAAGGAGCATACCTAAACAGAATAAAGGCAATTTACAGCAAGCCAATAGCCAACATCAAATAAAATGCAGAGAAACTTGCTGTGGATATCGCTCTGCATAAATAAAATGCTGATTGGCCAGTAGCCAGGCAGGAAGTATAGACGGGACAAGCAGAGAAGAGAATTCTGGAAACAGTAAGGCTGAGTCAGGTGCCAGCCACTGCCATGAGTACCTACATATAAGATACTGGTAAGCCATGGGCCATGTGGCAAGGTATAGCTTTATAGAAATGGGTTAATTTAAGATGTAAGAACTAGATAGCTATCAGCCTGAGCCATTAGGCCAAACAGTTTAAATAATATAAGAGTCTGTGTGTTTATTTTATAAGTGGGCTGCGGGACTGATGGGGCTTGGCAGGAGCTGGAGAAAAACTCTAGCTAGAAACTCAAAGTGATTCCACTAAAATCAGGAACAAGACAAGGCTGTACACTCTCCCCATATTCATTCAATATAGTACTTGAAGTTCTAGATAGAGCAATAAGACAACAAAAGGAGATCAAAGGGATAGAAATGGGAAAGGAAGAAATCAAACTTTTTTTTTGTAGATGATATGATAGTATACATAAGTGATCCCAAAAAATTCTACTAGGGAACTCCTACAGCTGATAAACTCTTTCAGTAATGTGGCAGGACACAAGATTAACTAAAAAACAAAACAAAACAAAACAAAAAACCAGTAGCCCTCCTATATACAAATGATAGATGGGCTGAGAAAGAAATCAGAGAAACATCACCCTTTACAATAGCCACAAATAATATAAAATACCTTAGGGTTACTCTAACTAAGCAAGTGAAGGAACTGTATGATAAGAACTTTAAGAAACTTTCTCTGAAGAAAGAAATTGAAGAAAATATCAGAAAATGAAAGATCTCCCATGTTCATGAATAGGTAGGATTAACATAGTAAAAATGGCAATCTTACCAAAAGCAATCTACAGATTCAATCCAATCCCCATCAAAACCCTAATACAAAAAAACAAACAAACAAACAAAAAAAACCAAAAACCAAAAAACAAAAAAAAACACCTAATACAATTCTTCAAAGACTTGGAAAGAACAATATGCTGTGGGATGGTCTGTATGTCAAATTGCTCTGATTGGTCAATAAATAAAACACTGATTGGCCAGTGGCCAGGCACGAAGTAGGTGGGACAAGGAGAGGAGAATTCTGGGAAGCAGAAGGCTGAGGCAGAGAGACACTGCCAGCCGCTGCCATGACCAGCAGCATGTGAAAACGCTGGTAAGCCACCAGCCACGTGGCAAGGTATAGATTTATGGAAATGGATTAATTTAATCTATAAGAACAGTTAGCAAGAAGCTTGCCATGGCCATATAGTTTGTATGCAATATAAGTCTCTGTGTTCACTTGGTTGGGTCTGAGCGGCTGTGGGACTGGCGGGTGACAGAGATTTGTCCTAACTGTGGGCAAGTCTGGAAAACTCTAGCTACAACAATACTCAACTTCATATAGAAAAACAAAAAACCTAGGATAGCTAAAAGAATTCTGTACAATAAAGCAACCTCTGCAGGCATCACGATCTCTGACCTCAAGCTCTACTATAGAGCTATAGTAATAAAAATAGCTTGGTACTGGCATAAAAACTGACATGTGGACGAGTGGAATAGAATTGAAGACCCTTATATTAATCCACACACCTATGAACATCTGATTTTTGACAAAGAAGCCAAAAATGTACAATAGAAAAAAGAAAGCATCTTCAACAAATGGTGCTGGCATAACTGGATGTCAACATGCAGAAGATTGCAAATAGATCCATATCTGTTACCATGCACAAAACTCAAGTCCAAGTGGATCAAAGACCTCAACATAAATCCAGTTACACTGAACTTGATAGAAGAGAAAGTAGGAAGTAGTCTTGAGTGCACTGGAGACCACTTCCTAAATATGACATCTGTAGCACAGACACTGAGAGCAACAATTAATAAATGGGACCTCCTAAAACTGAGAAGCTTTTTTAGGGCAAAAGACATGGTCAATAAGGCAAAATGACAGCCTACAGAATGGGAAAAGGTCTTCACCAACTCCAAATCTGACAGAGGGCTGATCTCCAAAATATATAAAGAATTCAAGAAACTAAACATCAAAATACTGAACAATCCAATTAAAAAAATGGGCCACAGAGCTAAACAGAGAATTATTAAAAGAATCTCAAATGGCTGAAAGACATTTAAAAAATTGCTCAACATCCTGAGTCATCAGGGAAATGCAAAACAACTCTGAGATACCATCTTACACCTGTCAGAATGGCTATGATCAAAAACACTGATGACAGCTTATGTTGGAAAGAATATGGAGCAAGGGGACCACTCCTTTACTCTTGGTGGGAGTGCAAACTTGTACAACCACTTAGGAAATCAGTATGGTGGTTTCTCAGAAAATTGAGAATCAATCTTCCTCAAGACCTAGCTATACCACTCTTGGGCATATACCCAAGGATTGCTCAATCATATCACAAGGACACATGCTCAACTATGTTCATATCAGCATTTTTCATAATCACCAGAACCTGGAAACAACCTAGATGCCCCTCAACTGAAGAATGGATAAAAAAAAATGTGGCAAAAATACACAATGGAGTACTACTCAGTAATAAAAAACAACAGTATCATAAAATTTGCAGACAAATGGATGGATCTAGAAAATATCATCTTAAGTGAGGTAACCCAGACTCAGAAGAACAAACATGGTATGTTCTCATTCATAATTGGATACTAGGTGTAAAGCAAAGGATAACCAGACTACAACCCACAGCTCCAGAGAAGCTAGTTAACAAGGAGGACTCTAAGAAGGACACATAGATAGCCTAGTGAAGGAAAAATAGATGAGATCTCCATGAACAAACTGGGCATGAAGGGAGGGTAATGGAGGGCTAGGGATGGGGGATGAGAACATAAGGGAACTGGAGGTTTGAGCTGGAACAAGGACAGAGTGGGAGAGCAATGAAAGAGATAGCATGATAAATGAAGACATCATGGGAATAGGGAGAAACAGGGTACTAGGGAACTTCTCAGGAATCCACAAGGATGACCCCACCTTAGACTACTAATAGTCGAGAGGGTACCTGAACTGGCCTACTCAGATAATCAGATTAGTAAATACCCTAACTGTCATCATAGAGCCTTAACCCAGTTATTGATGGAAGCAGATGCAGAGATCCATGGCTAGGCACCAGGCTGAGCTCCAGGAGTCCAATCGATGAGAGAGAGGAGGGATTCTATGAGTAAGGGACATTGAGATCATGATGGGAAAATGTACAGAGATGGCCAGCCAAACTAGTGGAAATGCATGAACTGTGGGCCAATAGCTGTGGAGTGCCCCATGGTACTGGACTAGGCCCTGTGGATAGGCAAGATAGTTATTTAGCTTGAACTGTTTAGGGGACCCCCAGGCAGAGGGATTGGAATCTATCCCTCAGGCATAAGTAGGCTTTTTGAAGCCCAGTGCCTATGGTGGGATACCTTACTCAGTCTTGGTGCACGGAGGAGGGGCTTGGACTTGCCTCAACTGAATGTACCAGGCTCTGCTGACTTTACATGGGAGACCTTGCCTTGGAGGAGGTGGGAATGGGGGGTTGAAGTGGGGGGGGGAGGTTTGGGGGCAGGAGGAGGGAGGAGAGGGGGAATCTGTGGTTGGTATGTAAAATAAATAGAAAATTTCTTAATAATTAAAAGAAAGAAAGAAAAAAGAAATACCCTTTTTTCTTGCTAAACTTAATTTCTCCTACACACTGGTTCAAATCAAGCAGCCCATCATGCCAAATGCTATGAGACACAAAGGTCAGTAGAGTTGACCTCTACTGTTTTGGCTGCATGTACTGTCACTGACTTAATGACTTGCTCACTTGAGCCCTAACTCAGGGCTGTACTATTCAGGCCTCATTTAGCTGATTGAAAGCTGCCACTGGCACATTCCATCAACTCCCTACATGAGCTGATGAGTGACAGGGGATCTAATTTTTATGGTACTTGTCACAGCAAAAGACAGAAGTCCTGGCACTAATTTGGCAAGGACATGTTTTTTAGATCTAGATTTTAATGGGCACATTTTAGATGAATTCAAATACACATTTTGTACATATCCCAGTCTGGCTCATTTAACACTATAAATGTAAAAAGCTATGCCAAAAGTAACTTACCTCAAATAGTTTGGGAAAATTCAGGAACAAGATAATGCTAGAAGTATTAGAGGAAAAAGAACTATTCTAGGAGCTGTATACAGGTGGAGGGACAGTGGTCCTCCTGATGTGACTAGACAGGTGGTGTGGAGCTGGTCTTTTCTGAATTATTAATACTTTCTAAATCACACCACAGAATAATTGGACCTTTTAGATTTACTGTCCTTGCATCCAACAAGGGCAAATCCAGAAAGATTTCTGGCAGTTTCTATGAAGTCATTCCAAGATTGACAGTTGCTTTAGGGAATAAAAAGACAGCATGTGCCTGCTCTTCTTTTTTTTTCTTTTCTTTTTTCTTTTTGCCTTTTCTTTAGCTCATTTTATGTAGTCATACTTCTGTAGCAGAGCTTTCACTAGTACAATTGGGGCTTGCAAATGGTTGGAAGGATCGCTGCCTCAATAAACATCATTTACAGAGCAGAGGAAGAAAGGAAGAGACAAGCAGCGAAGAGAAAGAACAGAAGGCTGTTATCTTCTCTGTTTGGCTCTCTCTCATCCAGAAGCCTGACTTTCCGGCAGTGAAGAAGGGAGGTGGGTCAAATTATGGTAATTAGGATCTTATGTGGCAGCTCATGATTTGCATTTCCTTCATTTCATTGTTTCTCTTTTTGTTTGCTGGAAGACTAAATAATACACTTCTATGTTTGTACCAAAGAATTTTCCTTGGGATTCCAAAGAGGAAGGGTCATTGTGCATATTCAGGCTGTCTTTTACCGGAACTGTTTTCAGCGGGATCGAGGCAGGTGTCTGAACTGAATCAGGTGACTGGTTTCCAGCGAACTTCAGAGACTTCAGAAAAAGATCATGAGATTGTAAGGATCTATTATGCAGGTGCTGACCACCTTGTTTGTGCAGTGGATTATTAAACGTTGTTTATTTTTCTTTCTGCCTCTTGCTAGACATTTTACTTTCTGAGAGACTCACATTGTAGGAAAAAGTCCTAAGGAGATGTGCGGTTCATTTACTTATCAAGTGGAGGTCACAGTAATTTCTCCTGTCACTTTTCCAAGTATCCTTTAGTTCAGGATTCTGGCTTTTTCTTATTTACTGTGAGATGTAATTGTCAGCTTCTCACTGACTGTCCTTTTCTGCCAATCAATCACCACATTTAAGTTCGCATTATATTAAACAAGAAAGGGAAAAAAAAACTGCTTAAAATGAGGAACTGAAGGGTTGGTGGAAAGTCCTTATAGTCTGTTTTAACAGGAGCATAATTCCCAGCAGCTATTTTTGAGAAGAAGCTATCAGAGAAATACTGGCTATTGAATTTAAGGACTCACACCTGGCACCAGCTTCTTGACGAACATCTACTTCTAAAGTGTAAGCACACACTGAAAGCCCTTCATTCTCCTTTGCTATCAGCACGAAGCCTGTAGTGCCAGTGACTCAGTATCATTCTCCCTGTGGAAAATTTATGCAGCCTACAGTTCATTGCCTTTTCTTAAAGGCCTGTGGCAACTTTGCCCATACTCTGATTCTGATTCCAGTCACTGATGGCAGGAACACTAATGCTATTCATCATGTGCCAGTAATGGTGGTGCTGGAAAGCAGCTCCAGGGCTGGGTCATCTTGTCTACCTTCTCATTTTGTAACACATCCTAAAAAGGATTCAATTGACTGCTCCTACATCTGTGGGCTATTTAAACAAGATCTGGAGAAAGAATGCAAACTATTTTTAAAGTAAATAATTGAAGTCTAATGTCCACCATACTTCTGTAGCATATGTAATGAAGAGTGCAGGTTTATGTGAGTGCTTAAATGAATTTACAAAGTGACGGAACACTCATTTCATCAGTGCCCAGCTCTGAAACCAGAACCAGGAACCTTATTGTCTCTTGTCTGCCACACTCCTGTTACCTTACATTGATTTACCTCAATTTCTTTGGGCTCCACATTATCCTAACAAAGACAGCACAAAAGAGGTGAGTTCCTAAAGAGAGACTTGGAAGAAGCAAACAGTCTTGCTCACACATTTCCATCATGCTTTGCTTGCATTTCAACAACCTCTTGTCATTAAAGACATGACTGCTTCATTAGAGTCAAAATGTGGAAAGCCCCCAGATCTACATAGCTCAGCTCCTGTCTGGGCCATGGTGAGTGTGGGTCTATGTTAGTGCTGCCTGGCTATTTTGTTGACAGTTCTAATTCTTTAAGGGTGGGATCAAATCATTCTTTAGAAGAATTGATTACGTGTGTGTGTGTGTGTGTGTGTGTGTGTGTGTGTGTCTGCTATTGATTCTCACTCTGTTATATTACTATGCTTGACAATATCACTTTTTCACCACTGACATCTTATTAGAACCAGAGACAGAAATATCACTAGACTGCTTTCAAATTTTCTGCACAATGAACAGCCCACTTTCTGCATTTTGTTCTCTGTAATGTGATGTTAGCCATTCTGTTCATTTTCATTTTGATTTAAACACTTAGTTTTCTATTATAGACATTCCCCATTGCTCCTCTGTCTGATACCCTCAATTTCTAGGAGGCATCATAAGTCTATATGCTTTATCTGCCACCCAGTGTGTTGTGGTTCTGGCTATATCTTACACATGACAGCAAATAACAGGATCAGATTCAACTCCACAGTCAGCTCACAGGGTAGGCATCAGATTTGCTTCTGTTGTTCACATATTTCTCTGTGCAGTCAGATACTTACTTCCCAAGGCAGATTTTTTTTTCTGATTATATATCTAAATTATTTATTTAGTATTTTAATGCATACTATTTTCACTACAGAAGATGATGCTGAGTTTCCAAGTCTTTTCCCTATGGAAGTCCATTGATGCACTCAGGGTTATGCACGATTACCAGAATCACAGGAATAATTTCTCTTCCTTTGTGGTCAAGAAAGTACACCAGAATGTGAGTGAGTGACAGCAATATTATATGAGTATCCTTGAATTCTCCATAACGTTTAAAATCACAGGAGACAGTTTACCAACTTCAGTACTTATCTTCGGTAGTTTAAACCAATCGTTCTACATTTCAAAGCCGGTGATCACAAGCTCAGTAGAGCCCACAGGGACGCGGGTCCTATTTAAATCATGGAGATTTAATTTTATTTTTTGAATGGAAGATGGAACTTATTTTAAGATAGTTAGTTTTTCTAGTGCTCCTCAAGTTATACAAGAAGGCATTAAAAATATGCTAAAAGATACATAGATGCAGGATTCAGTTTGCCAGCTCTCCAAAATCTTTCAGCATATCCAAGGATCATCTCATTGATTTTGCTCTGCAAGTTACTGAAGATGGAAAAACACAAGAGACTGTCCAGGTTTAGTGAACGAAGGGCAAAGTGACAGCAGTAAAACATGTAAAACACTTAGCAGGAACAAAATGTCTGGAGACTCTCCCAAGGGCGTGTGTACAGCCAGGTACCTTCTTCCTCAGAAACAGCAGAATCGGAGCTTGAAGAACAGGAAAAACCAATAGGGGACATTTACAGTCATGCATCGTACTGTCCCAAATTGAACTACCATAAGCAGCAATGACAGAGGAAATTAATTCATTTGTAACTGAGTTTGGATTCACAGAGAATTCTGGTAGGTTCAAATGGAAGAGAGAGACATGTGACTTCTGGTCCAGGTACTAGAATGGGTTATCCATTTAGAATTTTTTATCTGTGTTATGAAGGGCTGTCAGCGTTCTAGCTGAGGAGGAGGCTAGAAACACATACCATTTTCTACTTTCTTTCTCAAGAACCTGCATGCCTTTTTATTAGTTGGGTGATTGGAGATAGCAAGCCTCTGTAATGGGGGTGAGGGAAGGAGAAAGAGTGAGCAAGTCAACAGGATGTCACTAGTGGGGACAGTCTGTCTTTGACTCTGAGAAGCAATGTGATGCTTTCCTTACAAACCTGCTACTGAATATTTGCTGTTCTGAACTTTTTAAAGGCATAGTACCTCCCTATAAAATTCATAGCAATCTCCAGTGTGACTAAATCCATCCAGACACACTCTTAGGATCCTGGGAACATAGTATCTGAAGGAGAAAAACCTGGAATTGTCTTGTAGCCACAACAAAGGCTCTCTCTTTCTTTCTCCCTCCTCCTTTTCCTGTCCCCCTCCCCCTCTGATTTTTTTTTGTTGTTTCATTTTTTGAAATAAGATTTTTCTATGTAGTCCTGGTTGATTTACTATTTACTGTGTTCTTAAATTTGGAGCAATCTTTCTGTTGTGGTTTCCAGAGTGATGGTATGCATTGCCATGCCTACCCTGGAAGCTCTCTTAAGAGCTGACTTGTAGATGCCCTAGTCTGATAGACCATTGCAATCAAGGCATACTCAGGATACAAAGTCCTGTGCTGCTGGGGGAATAATACTTTCAATCAGGGATTCTACCCTCAAGGTCCTTAAAATTAGTTAACTTTTTTTATTTTATGTGTATGTCTGTATGTCTGTGTCAGTACACGCTACATGGATGTGGGTGCCCAAGGAGGCCAGAAGCGGGTGTTGGATCTCCTGGATCTGGACTTGTGAGCCACTTGACATGAGTGCCAGGAACTGAACTTCAGTCCTCTGGAAAAGGAGCAAGCGCTCTTAATCACTGAACCGCTTCTCTAGCCCCAGGCTGCTAATAATAATAATAATAATAATATAAAAAATTCTTTGGCAGAAATGACAGTAGTCCAAAGAAATTATGACTGCTAAGGGTGACAAGGGAACCAGCAGTTCAGGCTATCCTCCGGAGATCCAGAGAAGACATAGGCAGAAGGACCCTCACAGAGACCACACAGTTGAAGGCTAGAAATACCAAGAGGCTTACAATAATGAGAGAGAAACAGTTTCTTCCAGGGTTCTAATGCTCTCACCCTGAGAATGTAAATTCTGTGATGAATTAAATTCCTTAAATTATGCCAGAATTAGCTCTGTCAGTAGAAATTCTGCCCACAGGCTTGGTTCTAGGCCCTTTAAACTTTTCTTTGTCCTTTTGTGTTTGTTTTGTGAGCAATCAGAAAGTTTCCCTGAAGTCAAAGACATCTGAGCCAATGACCCCCACTTCCTTAGACTAGGGCACACAGTGGTGATTGCATGGTTATTGGAGAAAAATCACCTCAGAAAAATGGCTCAAGTTACAGCATCAGGAGGTATAAAAGAAAATGTTAGAGAAACCATAAAATGTGAAACATAAAAACAATAATAAAGGCTAGAATTTGTGTAAGATCCCCCAGAAAGCTCATGATATTCCATCTATGTTTATGGCAAGAGTGTGGAGAAAGACAGGTGACTTGACATGCAACCATTTGAACTGTATTTTAAAGATATGAATCCCCTCTTTATTGTCCTATCTCATTTGATGTCTTTATGTAAACCTGGGAAATAGAATGGCATATACTTCACACATACTCCTCATTTTGTAGATCAGGAAAATGGAACTTGAAAACGTTATATGATTTGTCCTTAATTATCAGTGACCAGAAATCTGTCTTCCAGCAACTAGCAGGTGTAAATTTCAGTGTGATAGGATGGCCAAGTCTTTCCTGTTCAACATATTCTAGAAAGGGGAATTCTTTAATGGTCTTGGTATCCTGCCATGATTCAAATAATAACAGAGATGACTCTGGCCTGCTGTAGGCTCCATGAACTTCAAATGAGAATAAGATGTGATTCACAATCAAGATGAGGAGAAGGGTCCTGAGACAAGATACTATAAAATGAAAGAGGTGAGGGAGAAGATGAGAGGGAAGAACATTTCAGAATTGAAACATGAGGATGGCAGAGAGGAGGCAGGAGCCACATGAACTAGGGTTATGCCTCTGGGGAGTTAAGTTCTCTTTATGCATTCTCTTCTAACACCAGATATTTATCAAGAAGGTGGGTAGGGGGCAGGAGACATAGGGAGGGTGGGAAAGAGGGAAGGAGGGAGGGAGGTCTATTTATGGATAACAGTGCTATTAGTGAGCATCTGAAAGGAGTTGTGTGTTCTACTCTTTTTCAACCTATCTCAGTTCTTCTGTGCTTTTCTAGTGTGTCTTATTGTGATGTATGTTTTCAAATTTAAATGTATTTATTTATTATTTGTTTACTTAAAAGAAAGTCTATGAATACATGAAGGATGCTCAACCAAAACATGGTAAGTGCTTTCAGTGTCGGTGGAAAGACAAGTTTGTTAAACTCAGGAGAGATGCCAGTGCCCTCTTATAGGGGTTTCAGATGTGACTTCAGCACTGTGCAGTGTTTTCCTTGTTTACTTATTTTAGACTTAACCCACAAGCCTTGTGTAAATGTAGTCTTGTGGAGAATGATATATGGAATGAATGAAATGCCGAGGACCATGGAAGTGGCCAATGTGACTAGATAACTCTCCCTCACGCTGGTGAAGATCCTCATTCTAGTGGTCATCTGCCCCAGTGGTTGCTGTGGGAATCTTCAGATTTCAACAATTCTTACAACTTCTCACAAGAGGAAGGCAGGGAGAAGGCAGCTTATTCCCACTAAACAAAGAAAATAATGAATGCTACAGACAGGCCTTGGTCTCTAAGGGGCGTGAAAACTTGAACTCCAGACTTGGCTTATCTTCTCACATGCAGAATTTAAGATTGAAATAGGCAACTTTCTCGAGCATATGAAAGCAATGATAACAGAAAATCTGGTCTTATGACTCTGTTGGATGAAGCCTTATGACTGATGGAGAAGATGAGGCATTAAATGGAATGTGGCAAGAATGAGCTGGGTTAATGGAGGAGTTAGTCTGAGGGGCTGGTGCTGGCAGGGTTCAGGATGGTGCCTCATTGATGTCTTCTGAGGAACAGTCTGGAAAGCCCATTTGATTCCCTCGGCACTCATGTCTTGAACTCTTGTGGTCATGTTGGAAGTGAATCTGCTTTAGTTATTAGATCACACATTGATTGATCTGAATTTAGTTATTAGTATTAGACCATACATTGATTGATCTAAATTGTGTGCCAAAGATTCTAGGACTAGGACCAGGAAATCTGCTTAAGAATACTTTTCTGAAGGAATCACAATGCCTCCCAAGTATGAGTAGTAAGAAATGGTTTCTACTCTTGCAAGTCATGATGTACAATTTGTACAAGTAGATCAAATCTTGATTGAGTTTCAGGGCTTAAAAACCCAACGAGAACAATTTCAAGGGGGATAATTGTTATAGACAGAATGCTGTGTTCTTCAAAAGTGTGTTGAATTCTGAACCCTCAAGGCAATGGTAGAGACTTTTAGGGTGGTTCAGTTAGGACTGGAGAGCCTCATGGATGGGATGAATGGTCTATGAAGAGAGACCCTGGAGAGCTCTCTAACTCCCTTCATGCCCTGTGCCTGTGAAGATGCAGTCACAGATGGTCATCTATGAGTGAGGAAGTGGGTCCTTACCAGATGCTGACTCTGTTGGCAACTTGTCTTGGATCTCTTAGCCTCTGGAATTGTTAGAAACTAATTTTTGTTATTTTAAGCCACTTTTTGTGATATTTTGTTACAGTATCCAGACTAATACTAAAACTATCCCAATCTGCAGTTTTCATGATCCCTAAAGTTCCAGAACTCCCAACTGCATTAACAATCAGATGACATTAATTTCCTGCCACACAGCTGCTTTGTGTCCACAAGTCACCTGAATTATATTGAAGGCAATGGCAAGGTCTTCCTGTAATTGGGCCTGAGAACATATGCAGAATAACTTGGCTTCAGTCACAATTTTTTTCCTGAGAGGTTCCTAATACCACTGTGAGGACGGCTTATTTTGGGATTGGGAAACTGTTGTAAAGCCTTGTGGTTAACAAAACAAAACAAAACAAAACAAAACAAAACAAAACAAAACAAAACAAAACAAAACAAAACAAAACAAAACAAAACAAAACAAAACAACCAATTAAGAATAATCAAACGTAAGTAGAAGCAGCCTGTAGTAGCATGGGTGTACCACAATAATTTCAAGTTGCAAACAAGCCAGGCTGTACTCAGGATACAGGCAAATAATATAAACTATTGAAAGCTATTGGGATCCAGCCTCTTGATAGCCTTCACCCACAGTTCCAGAAGTGATGTTACTGGTGGTGGATTAATCTGAGGGATTCACTAATAAATCTATGTACACACTTTAGTCCATGCACTATTCTTCTGAGTTAGTTCTCTCTCTACACAGCTTCTATTCTGCTCTCATGCCTAGCTCCTTTCTTGCTAGATTTCTCTCTACATTTATCTGCTGTTCCCTCTAAATGCTATCTTGATTCCTTCATCTTAGCTCTGCCCCATTTTGGTCTTTCTCATCTTATTCTTACCCGCCTAGTTCTTCCCAGTCAGGCTCTTTCTCATCTCCCATCTTGTCCTTCTAGTTCTCCATCCAGTTCTCCAATCAAGTCCCCCAAGTCTCTGAAGTTTATAGTTATATACCCATGTAGTAGCAGTGCTCTGGCTAAGGCAAGGTCACCAGGCCTGAATTCTTACAGGGTCATAAAGGTAGATAAGAATTTTCCTCTTATCTACCATTAGGCTCTCTTTTACAACCCAAAAGGGGAGTGGTAAAGGGAGGAGGTCAACTAAGAGCTAAAATTGGTTAATATATCAGAAAAAGGGAATTTATGTGCTCAAACTATATTTCTAGAAGTGGTTAGGTAAAATGTTAGGAGTCTATAATGTTAGTAGAAATACCACTAAGACTGTATAAGAAAGGAATGTCTGGGCTTAATTTGCACAAGAAACAAAGCTATGCACCTAATGTTTGCCTGTCTCCTAGGCCTAGGAAACAGGAAGTGTTTCAGGAGACTCAGTGGTTGGTCTGAAATGCTTTGTCCTATCTGCCTTCAGGCTTTGGATGCTAGAGAAGTATATTAGATAAAATACACTGTTAGAAGTCCTTGGGGAAGGTATGAGAGCACATAAGAAATTCATATCAGGAAATAGCTGATATATTAAAAGTTGAATAACACCAAATACTCCTTGAGATTTGAGTTCCTCTCGAAGAATTTCTTGATTCTTTGAGGTGGAGCTTTACCACATTCAGCTGAATTCCTACTACAGTCCTGTGGCTCATAGCAATAAATAATATTATTTTATTTTCCTTTCATTTTCTCCTTCTACTCTTTTACATTTTTAAAGAAAATACTTTTAAAAGATTTATTTATTTTTCTTTTACATATATGAGGTGTTTTTTTTTTTTTCTCCTGGCATGTATGTAAGTGGATAACATGTGTGCAGTTCCCATGGAGGCCAGAAGAGAGCATTAGATCCCCTGGAACTGGAGCTATGGATTGTGAACACCCATGTGGGTGCTAGGAATTGAACCTGAGTTTTCTGCAAGATCAGCCAGTTCTCTTAACTGCTGAGCCATCTCTCCAACTGCTTAATTTATTTGTCTCTCTGTGTATGTTCCTGCCATAGCATGTGTGTGTGGGTCAGAGGGGAGCTTTCAGGAGTCAGCTCTCTGTGTGTGTGTGTGTTCCTTCCATAGCATATATGTGGGTCAGAGGGCAGCTTTCAGGAGTCAGCTCTGTGTGTGTGTGTTCCTTCCATAGCATGTGTGTGGGTCAGAGGGGAGCTTTCAGGAGTCAGCTCTCTTTTCACCATGCTTATTCTAAGATTGAACTTAGGCCATCAGTCTTGGCAGCAAACACCTTCATCTGCTGAGCTACTTCTTTCTTCTTTCTCCTGCTCCCTCTCTTTCCCTGTGACAAGGTTTACCTCTGTAACTAAGAATGGCCTGCGGCTTACTACACAGTGCAGGTTGGCTGGGAACTCATAGCTATTCTCCTGCCTCAGCCTCCTTAATGCTGCTATTAGTGACATGAACCAACACCAGCAGTTTTGTCAGAGAATTTTCTAGAATTTTCTGGTTGGTTCTGAACAACTTTGGAATATTAGCAAATAGATAATTTTATTTCTTTAAAGACCATTTTTCTAATAATACAAATGCATCCATATGATCTGGGCAATTGAATTAATTATGCAGTTAAAACAACGAGGAGAACTAGGCTTGGATTAACCATATTTAACAGAATGATTAGTTACATAAGTCTTCAGGATTTACATGAAATATACACACATACATGGATGTGATTTTGTCTTGCCTTATTGGACCTTGAATCTTTATCTTAGCATGTTTAATGTAGCACCTGTTATTTTCAGTTCTCTTACTCCTTTGCCTACAAGCAATTACACAGTGGTGCTAGAGATGATAATGAGGTCTGTTAGTGATAATACATGCCTCAGCAGTAGATTAAGAGGGCCGATTCTATGATAATAATAACAACGACTTCCATTTATGAAGATTACACCACACCAGGTGTTGGGTTAACCACTATGTATTCATTAACAATGTGGACATGGGCTACTCTGTTACAGGTGCTGTTAATGTTCTGGGTTCTGAAAAATATGCTACACTGATACAATTAATTATTATACTAATAAAAACTGTTACTTCACACCTCTGCTCCATGTCCTTGCATCTTTTCTTTGTGATACCTGAATTTTGCAAGAACATTTCAGTCTGTCAGGAGGTAGGGTGGCTGGACCATTGTGCTAGGGAAGAACAATTTTCCAGATTAAATTGCTTCCATTATAGCTGTGTGGCTTATTTTTGGGTGCATATTCAATGCCCAGGCAGCATGAGCTGTTTCCAGGAAAAGAAGGCTAGAGGCGGTGGGGAGCCTGTCTGTAGTATACATAGAATTACAGAAGTGGGTAGTGGAAGGAGAGTATCCAGAAAGAGTGGGGGGCAGAATAAGGGGTTTGTAAGCCCTGCTGAGTGTGGAATTGACTCTGGACAGACAGAAAACTATGATGGTACTTACTGGCTACATGATGAGATTTAATGTTCAGAAAGGAAAACCTATCATGACTGGAGAATGAGATTAGAGGAGCAAATAGAGATTAAGGAGAATGCTCCTGGAATTGCCCAGCTGATAAGTAATGAACTCCAAGACAAGGAGAAAGGTGGCCAGATCTGCAAGACACCTCTAGGGAAAGAGCAACAGAGTTTATACACCATGTGAGAGCAGATTGAAAGAATATTGATGAAAATATTGCCAAAAACAAGAGGAGGGATTTAAAAATTTCCCCTAGAAGTTAAACAAATTAGGGTTAAGATATGTTAAATTTGGGAGACCCATAGGATAGTCAGATGGAGGTGGACAGAAAGTGGTTGGAAACTGTTCTAGAGCTTGATCTGGATAGGGAATGGGGAATCAGTTGCTTGTTTGCCCAGCACATGCACAGATCATGGTTTAGACTTGGGCAGAGCAGTGAGCAATAGTCATTTGCATGTAAGGGGCAGACAAAGCTGGAGAATTAGATGGAATCAGGTGTGAGAGCAAAAGGAGAGGATGACCCAGAGTGAAACTTGGCAACTTCAGTTACTCGCCAACAAGTGGGAGAGGTGAGTGAGGGGAGGGGCTGAGAGAGTGGAAGGGGCCAGATCATATGGTATTAGAGGGAGCACATAGAAAGGACTGAGTTTAACTTGTTCAGTGTTAAAATTACATTTTAAAAATGTGGTGACAAAACTCCCACATAATCCCAAACTTGACATTTTACCTATATTTTTAAGTGAAATGTTTAAGTAGTATCTGCACACATTATGCAATGGATTTCTCCAACTTTTTTTGATTTTGTAAAATTGAACTCTATACTCATTGAACAACTTCCTTCCCCATTACCCACCAGGTAATTATCATTCTATCTTCTCTGAAAGTTTGACAGTTCTACATATATGTGACATCATATAGTATTTGACATTTTGTGGCTATATTTTTCACTTAGCAAAATATTCTCTAGTTTCTTCCACATTGTAGTAGCATGTGACTGTTTCCTTTCTGTAAAGCTGAATAACATTGTATTATGTGTGTAGTCATTGCTTATCCTTCCATCTGTCAATGGACATTTGGATTAACTTTACTTCTTGGCTATTATGAATAAGTATGTGCATATCTCTTTGAGATTGAAATAACCTCTTGGATTACTTTAAATGTATACTTAGAAATACGATGACTGAATCATATAACAATTCTGTTTTAGTTTATGAAACTGCCATGTTGTTCTCCATAGTCTGTGTGTGTGTGTGTGTGTGTGTGTGTGTGTGTGTGTGTTTTAATTTAATTTTTTTGAGACAGGGTTTTATAGAATCCAGAAAGGCCTTGAATTTGTTATATAGCCGAGGCTGGCTTGAATCCCTGATCCTTGCCTTTTCCTCCCAAGTGCTGGGATTACAGGCATGAGTTACTATGCCTGTTGTCTAATTGGTACTTTTAAATTATGTTACTGTCTAGTTTTGAGTAGGAAGAACAGGAAGATAGTTACTTTGCATATTAGCTACATACTTGTTAAAGTACGTGCAATGTACTTTACTTATTACCACTCAGAAGAGCTTTAATTATTGTGCTGTGAAGTCAAAGAGCAGAAATGCTCACTAGGTCACACAGTTAAGATCTGAGACTCATTCAGCTCTCTTGATATTCAGAAGCCAATTTGGCATTTCATTTCTATTTGAGAAGGGGTCCTTCTTCCCAAGTTCCCAAACAATTCATGAAATGTTTTTCATGATTTGTAGAGCACTTTGTGAACAATAAGGTTGTATTTAAGAGGACCAAGAGCCAGTAATTGTATCACTACACTCATGAGTCTAACCTCCAATTCTTAAATAGTCCTGTCTGCCTAAGCAGAATGCAGAGGCAGTTCATTCCTACTCACTGTTGACAGCACTTCAGGTTCACACCACATCGAGTCTCCCATCTTCAGCTTGGTGTCTGCACTGTACCCGGTTGCTGTTACTGTCCAGTATTAATGAGTAGTTGCAAACTAGCATAGCTTCTGTGGAAGTTGATAGACATGTTAATTATACCTTATTTAGATTTCACAGTTGCATGATTCAGATTCTTCTTTTCTGCCAAATTTTGAAAGATTCACTGGCATTGTGGAAATGCCAGTAAACATAGTTAGTATATTAAAATGCAAGCAATGGAGGAACTGGCCATGCAGGGATGGTGAACTATTATCTTGGGTCATCTGACTTTAGGCCTAGAGTCTTGTGGCCCATTTTCAGGGCTTTAGGTAGAGTCAACAGCACACATAGTTGTCCTCCTTTGTGGTTATATACTCTGCACCTACTCAGCACCTCCTTTCCAGTATATGAAAGTCTATATAGTACAATAATATCAGAACAACAAGTCCACTGAATCCTGATCTTAGCTGCTGGCTACAAATACCCTCAGTGCATGGCACTCTTGTTCTTGGTGTTTGTAGTATATCTTTGTATGAGAGTGGGATGAAGGCACATGGCTTCACAACTTCTCAGCTCTTACTGTGGTATGGGTTGTATAGATGCTGGAGACACAGCTATAAACAGGGTCGAGACTGTGAGAGGGGGAGGGAGGGAGAGGGACAGAGGGGAGAGGGGGGTGTTAGTAAACTATTTGGCAGTTGTACCAGCTTGTGATGAGGGCTATGATTAGGTTAAGGATGAGACACAGAAACATTCAAGAAAGTGGTAAGACACAGTCATTGATGAAGAATTAGGGTAGAGAAAGTTTCCTGGAGGAAGTGCTATACAACCCAGTGATTCTTAGATTTAGAGTGCATTAGATTCACCTGGGGGAGAACTGCTAAAATCATGACTTCTACTTAATCCTTTACCATTTAATTTTATTTATATTGTTAAAGATTTTGTACAAGAATATATTATATGTTGGGTGTATTTTACCTCATACAAAAATTATAATTTCTGAGCCACACTTAGAAAGCTTTTTAACTCGTCCATTAAATAGAGAATAGGGCCTGAAACTTTGCTTTTTCTAAGGTGTTTCCAATCAATGTTAGTTTTGTCTGCTCTGGGACTACAAGAGATTTAAGAGGTTGAAAGAGGACAATGAGTGTGGAAGTGTGCATTTGTGCTCACCCATGGGAGATGGGGCATGGGGCAGGGTGATGGTCAGAAGAATATCCCAAAGGAAACAATACAAAAAGGCTTGGAAATAAAAGAAATCATGACATGCACAGAGTTAGAGTTTAAGAGAAATGTAGTAAAAGGTGAAAAATTTATACGAGCTGAAGAGAAACCAGAGTATTGTTTGGCTTGAACTGTTTGGGGGCCACCCAGGCAGGGGGATCGGGATCTGTCCCTGGTGCATGGGCAGGCTTTTGGGAATCCGGTGCTTGTGGTGTGACACCTTGTGCAGTCTTGGTGCAGTGGGAAGGGGCTTGGACCTGCCTAGGCTCAGTATGCCGGGCTCTGCTGACTCCCCATGGGAGACCTCAATTTGGGGGATGTGGGGTGGCTTGGGAGGGAGGAATGGAGGGTGGGAGGAAGGAGGAGATGGGATCTGTGGGTGGTATGTAGAGTGAGTAGAAAATTTCTTAATAAAGAAAAATGAAAAAAAAAAAAAACAGAGAAAAGTAGTGAAGGTAAACGCAGAGGTCGTTGTGTGAAGGAGTTTGGGCTTTCCTCTAAGGTAATGGGCAATGTAAAAGAGCTTTAACCAGGTGAGCGACACGACGTGATATGTGTGATTCAAAGGCTGCTCTGACTTCATTAGGATAACAAGATGGAAGGGGCAGCATGGAGCAGGAGATAAGAGGACAGTATAATGTTCCAGGTGGGCACTGACAGGGACTGCAGAGATGAGGAGAAGGTGTCTGTAGTACTATAGGTGGCCGCAGATTCTTGGCTCTCCCTCTCATTGGGCATTTCTATCCCCTCCTCCTGAATCCACAGAATCAGGAGTACTGCTGTGCTGGACGCAGGCTTAGGTCCTTGGTCAGTCAGCCTTTCCTTTCTGTCTCTTGCAATATCTGTTTTTGGATTTTTGAACTGCCTTATGACAAGGCTGGCACTCTTGCTGGAGAGATCATGCTGAAAAGCTGCAGAGACATAGATTTCTAACTTTCTGATCACTTCTGCCAAGGTGCCCAGAACCACTTTATTGGCCAAACCATGAACTGAAAGACTACGTGTGTTCTATTCAATGCTATGGGGAGCAGAAGAGTTGCTATAGTGCCTGGCCCCTGATGTCTTGACCATGATTGCTACTTTAGGACACTGAGTTTTGGGGTCATTTGTTCTATGATAATAGCTGGAGCAATCTCTCTTTCTCTCGGGCCCGTGGTGCCAGCAAGATGGGCAAGTGTCATGGTCTCCGTACTGCCAGGAAGCTCCGCAGCCACCGATGGGACCAGAAGTGGCATGATAAACAATACAAGAAAGCCCACTTGGGCACAGCCCTGAAGGCCAATCCGTTTGGAAGTGCCTCTTATGCCAAGGGAATTGTGCTGGAAAAAGTAGGGGTTGAAGCCAAACAGCCAAATTCTGCCATCAGAAAGTGTGTCAGGGTGCAGCTCATCAAGAACGGCAAGAAGACCACAGCTTTCATGCCCAACGATGGCTGCTTAAACTTCATTGAGGAAAATGATGAAGTTCTGGTTGCTGGATTTGGTCGAAAAGGTCATGCTGTAGGTGATATTCCTGGAGTCCGCTTTAAGGTTGTTAAAGTAGCTAATGTGTCCCTTTTGGCCCTGTACAAAGCCAAGAAGGAAAGACCAAGATCCTAAATTTTGACAGCGGAAATGCAATAATAAATTTTCATATTCTGAAAAAAAAATAACTGGAGCAAGTTCCAATCATTGAATCACAATGAACATAAATATTAAGTGGCAAACAGAAGAAGCAAGGCCTTCCAAGCAGCAAGAATTCTAAAGAAAGAGGAAGTGGATGTGATATGAGAGAAGGAAAAAGGAGAGAACTTTGAGTAAGAGGGAACAGTGGTCAGGGTTCAATACTGCAGAAAAGGACTGAAGAGCATCCTTTGGACTTAGTGGCACAGGCATCACTTGTGACATTTGTGAGCATCTTGTACACAAGCCAGAGACAGTGTGCAAGTTAGGAAGTGGCAGCTGAAGTGAAAGTGACTCTGTCAAAAAGTTTCATGGTAAAGAAGGAGGGTAGAGATGGAGTGAGAAAATATTTTAAAAATATTTTTAAATCATTAGACTCCAGGACATTTCAGGGATATGGAGAATGTGCAGGAAAGTGTAGGGGGCACAAGGTCCTTGCATTCACAGATAAGCACTAGAGAAACCAGGAATGTTCAACATGCAGGGGTGTCTCTTCAAAGGAAGAGATGTATACCTGTTTTCTGTCCAGAAGGCTAGGAATGGATGTAGTTGACAGCCTGGTGACTTGTGCTACCTGTAGGGCCAGGAAAACTGAGTCCCCCAGACTGTTATGTTTACCTCAGACTCTACTTCTCCAGACCTTTATTTTGAACATCGCTTCTCAGTCAGTAGAACCCATCTTTATGGAAGAGGTCATATGTAGAGAGCTGCGTGCAGCCGCGCCTCAAAGATGGCGCTGGCTTCCGCCTTCCACCCTCCCAACGGTGAGTGCTCTCTGTGATAAACAACTCCTTATTTGGCTAAGGCTAAGGATTTGGCTTGCTTCTGCGTACCTGGACCTATCCGCAGTACCCACGTGGCAGATTGGGGTTGGCTGCCCAGAAGCTATTTAGGTTGTGGGTTGGCTTTCTCCAGGGTCAGAAGTCAGAAGATTGTTTCAAGGTTCCTGAATAAACTGCTTGGAGAAGAGCCTGGTGTTGCGTCTTCCTTGCTGGTCGAGGCGGACGCGACAAGTGGTGGCCCGTATGGGGAGCCTTTACCTTCCCTGTCTCTTGAAGGCTCAGAACTCTTCGCGGTCAGGGCAGTGCACTGGTAAGTCCCCAGGTAAGGTAGGGATCCGCAACAAAAGCGGGGATATTGCTCTTCTCTGTAGACAAAGAGAGAGCGAAGAAAGTTCGCATTGTGGCGAACCGAAAGTAAATAGGTCGCGGATGAGCGAACCAAAAGGTAGATAAATTTTAGTACTAATTATGGGCACCTCTTCTTCGCATTCAATTTTTTTGGCTCTTAATGAGCTGCTCAGATCAAAGAACTTAAAAGTCAAGAAAAGTACCTTAGAGAGATTCCTAGAGGAGTGTGACGTTGTATTTCCCTGGTTTGCAGTTTCACAGATTAATAAGATTGGTATTAAAGCCTGGAAGTCACTCCCAAACAAAGGTGAAGTCAGTGGCAATCTTACCAAGATCTTACAGGGCCCTACAGAGCCTTTTTCAGATCTTGTAGCTCGCATGGTTGAGGCTGCAGGCAGAATTTTTGGGGATCCTGACACAGTCATGCCCCTGATTAAGCAACCGATTTATGAGCAATGTACAAAATAATGTAGGGCTGCCATAACCCTGTATAAGAACAGGGGCTAGAGGTATGGATGAAGGTTTGCCAAGAACTAGGGGGGGGGCCCTGACTAATGCTGGTCTAGCAACAGCTGTGGTTCAGCTAACTCAAAATAAAAGAGGAAGTTCAGGTGCTCGCTTTTTATGTTGTTAATGCTCTTAAGGTATTAGAAGCAGCTGGACCTATTAAAAGTTCTAGCCCTGTTTGCTCTTTATTTCAACAATTACAGCAGTTGATTTGGCAAAGAACACTTCCCTTTTATCTTATAATTTCACATATGCAGCAAATTTATCTAAAGAATTGTCTAGCTATCTTTTAGGTAATTGGTCTGGAGAATTTGACAATATGATGGAGCAATTGAGGATGGCCATTGTCACTGTGAATTCTACCTGAGTGGACGCTGGACTGGCAGAGGGACTGTCCTCGTGGAACTCGATGACCATGAATCATCTTAAGGAATGGGCAGGCATAGGGGCTTTAGCTGGCCTTCTGGTGCTGGTTTCTCTGGTTTGCCTATGGTGTATCTGCCGGCTTAGGATCTCTCAGCGTTGCAATGCAGCCATGATCATTCAAGCCTTTACAGCTGTCGAGGCGGGCCAGTCCCCTCAAACATGGTTGGCCACCATGAAGCATTAAGTTCCCTAGCACAGGATGCAAGGCTTAAGCACTGCACTTGGGGCCCATTGCATATCGGACCCCAAGGAGAGCACGCCTGATTGCATGTGGGTTGATACCTCATGTCCCACCTCTGTGAAAAGGGTATCGGACAGGTCTGGCACTAGGGTGGCTGATGCCTGAGTGAGAGTCAGTACAATGTCCCTGATTCATTCTTATAGAGATCAGGCCTCTACTCTTGCCTGTTGCAATAAATAAAAAAGGGGGAACTGTAGAGAGCTGCGTGCAGCCGCGCCTCAAAGATGGCGCTGGCTTCCGCCTTCCACCCTCCCGATGGTGAGTGCTCTCTGTGATAAACAACTCCTTATTTGGCTAAGGCTAAGGATTTGGCTTGCTTCTGCGTACCTGGACCTATCCACAGTACCCACGTGGCAGATTGGGGTTGGCTGCCCAGAAGCTATTTAGGTTGTGGGTTGGCTTTCTCCAGGGTCAGAAGTCAGAACTGAAAGTGATTTCAGAGACTGTTAGAGTGCTATATAGCCTGCTAACCTCTTTTTTTTTTTCAGCATAATATTTTAATTGATTATTTGGGAGTCTCACATAATGCATCCTAATCACATTCAATTCTCCATATTCCCAGGTCCATGTCCCTTCTCCTGTGACCTCCCCCAAAGAAAAGAAGAATAAAAGAAAAAATACCAAGTCCAATTTGTGTTGCCTATATACTCAAGTGGAGCATGGTCAAACTCCCAGTGGCCAGCCCCTTAAAGAAAACCAAGTCCTTCCCACCCCACCCCATCCAGAAGCCATCAACTGTGAAGAGCTACACTTCAGGATCCCTATCACAATTTTTAAGAGTTGTCTTAATGGATTCCTGTCTAGATTGTTTCTTTTGGGGGAGTGGGAGTAGGGAGAGAGGTTCTCACAAAAGCCTTCTATGTTTCTCATTCTCAACTGTGACTCTGTAGTCATAAATACCACTACAAAAGAAGCTGCCTCTCCCTTTGCAGTCAGTTACAGCACAAGTCATGGACATGCTTTCTGGAAGCCTTACAGACCACAGATATCATCATGGTCCTTGGTTACAGCATGGACCATGGAAACCATCATAGCCCTTGGAGGTGGCAGCACAGGTCATGGACCTCAATTTGGTCTCTGGTGGCAACATTGGACACAGGCCTTAACATTGTCTCTGGCAGCACCATATACTATGGACATCAACATGGACTCTAGTGGGACCAGAGGCCATGGACATCCACATGGCCTCTGTCTGCAGCATAGAACACCATCATGGCCCTTGGTGGCTGTCTAACCATTTGAACCTGGTTTTCTAGGAGCCTTGGGAGTAAAACCTCAAATTTGGCTCATTTCCAAACTTTAACAAGTAAATAGCAGGGATCCAGTAAAAAACATCCAGACAACACTGACCTTTGAGAAGTTGTTGAAGGAAAAAGACAACAATATTTCCATATGTCAAGGCAGAAAATGAAGACAAGGGAGGAGACTGCTTTTCCTCCAGCCACACAATAATCTCTAAGACCACACGATAATCTGTGATGTTGTACGTAAGCTCTTAGCATCTTCTCCCCTTGGCCTAGACATACTGAGACTACTAGAGAGGATCATGCTCTTCAGAGGACATGGGAACAACATTTCTTTAGATGAAGGGACCCCATAGAGAGTTTGCTAAACTGAACACCATTTCAATTTTTAAGTGGGGGTTTTCATAGTTGAATGGCAGTGGGGTGAGGGGCTAGTGGTGAGGAGTTTCAGCCAGAATTAGGTTATTTCTTTCTCTCCTTTTAAAAGTCTGTTCTGGTGATTTATAATAACATGGCACTGATAACACCTTTTATCCTGTCTGTGGAAAAGGAAACCAAATAGAAATACACAACAAAAGTGACACACCTAAATACCACTATAATCATTTTTGTGACTATTGAAATGGCACTCTCTTGTTCTTTTATGACGGAGGTTCTCAAAGTATGGTTCTGGCAATAGCAGACCCTGCCAACTCAGCCCTTGTTAGAAGTGCACGCTCACAGGTCTCACCCTAGACTTGCAGAACCAGAAACTACCAGTGTTGACCAGAAGAGGTGGGAGCTCAAAAGCCACTGGCTGAGTGTCAGGCCTGCTGATCTGTGAGGACCCCTGGATAAGACAGACATGAGTAAAGATGGAACAGTTAGAAATTCTCCCTCCTGGACAAAGATTTTACAGTGTTTCAGACATGGGATATTTTTTCTATGCTGCATGTAGTGATCTAAAGGAACCATTCTATACACCACTAAAACTATGTGTACCAGGCTAACACATCATATTTTCAAATGCACTTTTCTTATCAATATGGGCATATAGTTTTAGTAGTAGCCTAAACAACTTTGGGCTCCCTGAGGGACTTCTTACTTGTTTATATCTAGGACATGTCCTGCATTCAGTCAATTAAAAACTCAATGACATTTATATTCATCATTTTCATTTTAAAGGTCTGGTACAAACCAGTCTGTACACCTGAACTTGAAAATATAGGGATAGGCTATTTTGGAATTAGGTTTTTTCCTTCCAAACAATGCATTTCCAGATTCTGATATAAGCGAGACACCTTTTAGAATACACATGGACAATGAAGAGCCAGAAGGAACATGAGCATGAATTTCTTTATGTTCTGATAAGCTGAGAAAAAAAGATGTAAGAGAAAGTTCAGAGACTCTAGAAGAAGAAATCCTGAATAAGCCTTTTATGTTGCTTTTATTCAAAAGATTTACATTTTTAAAGTTGGTGACTAATGTAATAAAAGGTTCCAGTTAAATTATTACAGTAGCTGCTTGCTTCAGGGCAAGTAGAAAATCTTTGAGGTTTTAAATTATGTTCTTCAGTCTAGCATGAGAAGATATTTCAAACTCCTGCAAACTATTTCTAACATTATAGAAAGTTGTACTCCCTAGCTTTTCTCTATCTGGTTCTTAATTCTCACAAAATTATGGTAATTATTTTTCTTTGTACAAAAACATTTTGTATTGGGGCACAAATTGGTAATACCAAGAGATAGGAGAAGCTCCAGTTCTCTTGGGAATATTATCTGGTTAATAGGCTATGAAACTGATAGCTGTGTTTAACTGCCTGAGGTGCAGCATGTGATGGTTAACCTGAGTTTTGAGCCTTGGTGGCATGGAACCTCTGACTTGTATGCTTGCACAGGGCCAGACCCTTGGAATCAAACTTGCTCCAGAAAAGCCAGCCATTTGCTGTGATGGCTTTACCCCGGTAAAGAGGCTCACTGTTGGCCTTGCATCAAAGGGGAGGCCAAGTAAAAATTTTACACTGCAGATCTGCTCTAATGTATGAAGATATGAAGACTTGCATCCTGAAGAGGTCTTTAATCCTGCATGCTCTTTTTACTGCAGAGATCCTCAGAGCAAATGCCATAAAAGGAATATGATCAGAAAGAACCAGCTATAGAAAAGTACTTGAATAAGTTGGATCATATCTTGATTCTAAGTAATCAAAGCACTCTTTTTTCTAAAGAGTGGATGTTTTAGAAAAACACTGGGGCACAGTGACACACATTTGTTTAGGGGCTCCACTGAGGTTTAATCACTGCAAAGCCGAGGGGTGTATTTGACCTTGCTGTCCAGATGCTTTCATCTCCCAGTGGAAGGAATGGAAATAGGTAGTGAAGTGGTTACAATTGGATTCTGAATTGGCTGCCAGTGGCCAAGTGCTGGCCACACTGAGTTTTAGGTGTGTGCACTGACATGTTTTATAAGTGTTTATGTTGGCTTCCACATCAGTACATTGAGGATTCACCGTTAAGGTTAGGGGATGGGTCACATAGCAAAGGCTTAACAAATTTAGCATTTTTGGCCAATATCCTTTAAAATTTCATTTATGAGAGTTCTACAAAAAATAGGAGAGGGTACATTACATCCTCTCCCATTTTCTCTTCCTCTAGCCACCCTTCTCTCTTCCCATGTCATTTCCCCATCATCTGCCAAGAGGGTTCTGAAGATGAGCTGACACTGGGTGTTTGGTGAACAGAGCACGGGCTGCAGGCCAGAGGCTTGATTTCTCTCCCTGGCTTCACTGCTAACTAGCTGCTTCACTCAGGGAAGCGGTCTGATCTTCTGGTTAGTTTCCTAGGGCGGCTGTAACAAAATACCATAACCTGGTGACTTAAGCAACAGCAATTGATTGTCTTAGGGTTCTGGGGGTTAGAAGTCTGAACCAGTTTGGTTCACTCTGAAGGTTTCCAAGGAGAAGTTATTATACCCTGTGTCCTAGCTTCTGGTGGTCTGGTGAAAATCTTCATAGTACTCTATCTTGAGGAAGAATACTTCTGATCTTTGTCTTCAAGTTTACACGGTGTCCTCCTTGTGTGGGTATCTCTGTCCACATGTTCTTTTTTGATGAGGCAGGGTTTCACACTATGGCTCCAGTTGTCTGGAACTCAGTATGCATCTCAGGGTGGCCTCAGACTCATGGCAATTCAGTCCCAGTCTCCAGAGTGCTGGGAACACAAGCATGAACTATCATGCCTGGTTTACATTTCCTCTTTTTATATGGCATGGATTAAGAGCTCACACAGCATCATTGCAATCTTAACTAATTTCACATGTGACAGCCTTATTCTCACATTCTGAGGTTTGGACTTCAACAAAGGAAATATTTTGGGGAGACACAATACCAATCAGTAACAGCAAGGGGCAGAATCAGAATCCTGTGAATGTGGCTATGCCTCACAGTTCTTTAAGAGAAGCTTGAAGTCTGCCTCATGTATTCTCAAATTTACCTAACAAGAGAACTGTAACTGCAAAATCCTGGAGGCTTCATGCTAAGATTACATGCCCTCTTTGGGGTTGCTGATCATGAATATGGACAACCAGGGCTGACTAGCCAGACATAGGTAGTCTGTCTTTTGTCTCAGGGCAGAACTCATCCAATCCCTTCCCTAGTGGTACCCTGATGTCCTTGACTAGCTTGCCAGGTGGTGGTGCCTCACTGCCCTGACAATTCCTGGGTGAATAAGAAAACCATCAGGGAATTTCCCTGGCTCAGAGGCAGCTGGCCTGGATGACAGGGAGGCTGGGCAGCTGCATTTTCATTTTAACAGCTGTGGCCCCATGCAAAGGACAAGGGAAAGCCCAAGGGGGAAATGGCTTTATAAAATTTTAATAAATGGTAACCCTGCCTCAGCTTCTCTTTGTATTGCTGTCAGAAAGCACATCTCTTGTAAGCTGACATCCTCATCAACAGTGATGTCAAAAGCACTCTAAATCAGGTAATTACCCAATAAAGTTAATGTTACTCAAATTGCAAAGAACTTAAATTAAAAATATATCTGATTGCAGGATGGAAGCCTGAGTCATGAGTCTTATCCACCAAACACTGTAATCTGCCTGCCTGAGAGTGGGAAACAGCATGGGAAAAGAGGCTGCCATTAAAATTCTGGAGGTGAACCCACCCTCAGGAGGAAGAGCCCAAAGAATGCTTTCTTCTCTACCTCTAGGCAGCAGGGGAATGTGATTTTTGCTTTCTTCCTTATCTGTCCTGACATTTCCATCCTCTGTAGTGCAGCTGTGCTGTCTAACACAGCCACTCTTTCCCGTGGTGAATGAGCTGAGGAGGCAATGGGACCAGAAAGGACTCTGCTGCTGAATCTGAAGTCCTTGTGGGTTGTCATGAGGAGGCAATCTGAGCTCCATATCCTGAGAGCTTCCTGGCTGCCAGACAACACATAAGGCCATAAGGTTTGAGCAGAATGAATGAAAGACTGGATCAAAAGACCCTCTGTTAGGTTGTAGGGTCCAAGAGGGTGATGCTGAATGAGGGGTTCCTTTCAGACAAAGGTCTTTAATCATGGTGGCTGCACATCAGTGTCTGAGGTAGGGAACTTCAAGCCAAAGAGACTAATCAAGGTGTCTTCTATTAGAGGTCTCTGAGGGGATAGCAATGAAGTGGAAGGACTTCATCATGAAGAATCATATTTAGTTAATATGTGGCCTATGCTACCTGACAAGCGTCACTTTTTCTCTGAACAGGAAATAGGGACTTGTGGGACATGAAAGTAGCCAGAATGCTTTCAGCCTCTAGGGGGGCAGGTGCGTGTTCTTGTCCTGGTGGCCATCTGAGGGCCAGGGTTCTAACAGGTTCTAATAGTGACTAAGTCAGTATTCAGTAGGATGACTTTGACAAGTCAGTCCCCTTTTAGGTACCTCCTCTTTTCCTTCTCATCTGTCAAATAGAGGTTACAAAATTTGCTTCTTTCCTCTGGATTGAGATAATACCAATAAACAAAGAAATGCTGTAATTATAAGCAGTTATTTATATGATTAAGTAAGCCAACATTAGCCAGTAGAGAGCTAAAAAAAAAAGTGACAAAACCAAAACAAACAGGTATTGAAAATAAAACTGAAGGAAAATTTTGGATATAAGGAGAAAGAATTCAGTCTTGTAGAAGAGTAGGGAAATCTTGCAGGGATAAGGGCTGTGAGTAGCCTGAGCAGTTTTATTAAGTACAAAATGGGGGCAAAATAGCAATATTCATTGGGCTGAAATACTAGTTTTCTTTTAAAAATATCTAGTAAAATACTCAAAATATAGTATAACCACAATTGTACAACTAGTCTATTATTTCTGAACCCTATAGACTGGACTAATATGACATATACTTAATGGAGGCAAATAATGTCTCAAGTGGTAGCAGCATCTAATGAAATGAGCTCGGTCTTGAGCAGACAATGTGACTCCGACACAGACAAATGAAGAGAAAACCACCTCTGTGACCTTGCTCCTATGCCATAGTCTCTGTGAGCTTACATGCACACCAGTCCTGTAGTGTCTGGAAGACACTGTTTCCTTGGAGTCCTCCATTCCCTCTGACTCCCAAAATCTTTTTGCTTCCTCTTCCACATGGCTTCCTGAGCCCTGAGGGGAGAGATATGTTTGATGAAGATATCTCATTTAGGACTGATATTTCTATACACTGTTCAGTTGTCGGTCTCTGTATTGGTTCCCATCTACTGCAAAAAGAAGCTTCTCTGATGATGGCTGAGAGAGACACTCATCTATGGGTATAGCAGAATACTGTTAGGAATAATTTTATTACTATGTTTCTTTAGCAGAACAGTAGTATTTCCCCCCTAGACCCATGGCCTATCCAGTTTCAGGTTTTGGGCCCCAAGTAGGAGTCAGGCATGGGTTCCATCTCACAGAGTGGGACTTTAATTCAATCAGAAAGTGGTTGGTCACTCCTACAACAGCTGCACCACTATTTCTTGCAGGCAGGTTACTGTTGTAGATTGTAGGGTTTATAGCTGGGTTAACAGTTAACTGTTCTCTTCTGGCAATGTGTTGTTATTCTGATTTAATTCAGTAAGCATGGATTGAGGGGTCACAGGTAGAGCGAGACAAATTAGGTAGATATGTTACCCATCTTGTGTGGATACATGAAGCAAGAGGATAAAGAGGTGGATTTTCATTGCTCTTAGCTGCCTATGAAAACTTGATGGTAAGATCCTGTTACTGAAGATACCATACATATTAGTCACAGAACATGGAGACATCAAATTGGTACTGACCAGAAAGCTTCTTCTCTCCTGGCCAGCTTTCATAGTATTGGAAGGTTCTATATAGGCTGCTGGGAGGAAAGTTATCAGTAGTCTTATCCAGCTGTGAATATAGGCTGCTAGAGGAAAAAAAATCATCAGCAGTCTTACCTGACTATGAACCTAGTGACTACAATAATGGCCAGTGTGACGAGATAAACCAATGGGTGCAATAGTGGCATGAGATAGCCAGTTTCTTTCTGATTGGGTTTATGGACCATTCTACAGGAAGAAACACGTGCCTGGTACTATAAACTGCCCCCAAGAGCTCATGGTTGGGGAGATAACAGTTCCATTTATTAATCTACTACTACTACCATTCTAGTATATAGACACAGTATCAAATTGCCCTCTAAATTTGTGTCCCTGCCTATAGATTAGTGAAGCTCTCAGACATTGTAAGAGAAGCTTCTTTGTAGATGGCAGTTAATATTACTATTCACAACTGGTCCAAGAGCAGAGAATAAGTGCCAGTGGAGTGCTCAGCTACAAATGGGACCTCTGTATCACCTCCTTTCTCAAGGCTCAAGGACCATCATGGAAGGAGGGGGAGACTGTAAGATGCAGAGGCCAGGGAGGATTGGAGGGAAACTGTCTTCTGCACATGGCAGGACCTCTACACTTAGGAACTCACAGCAGCTGTGGTTGCCTGCTTAAGACTTGTACAAGATGAAGCCAGTCAACATTCTAACATGGAAGGGGAAAGTGTTCATGAGCCTACACCCCTAACTGAGGAGCTATGGATGGCTGATGAATTCTCAAGGAGGGAGGGTTAGTTTTCTTTAAGGATGTGGCCCTTGATAGGCCATTCATACTTCAGTAGATGACCCAGAAGTGTATGGCCAGCACAAATTCACTCCACAAATTTTAAAAGAAAGAAGAAATGAAGTTGGGGGTTAGGAAGGTGAGAGTAGGTCTGGGAGTTAAAGGGAGAAATAGAAATGAATATTATAAAAATACATCATATGAAATTCTCAAAAATTAATACACATATTTTTATGAAATAGCTTTTCATGAGGAGGGCTGGGGAGGTTATGTTACAGAGATGAGTTACTGAAAACTCTATACAAACAAAAGATTTAAACTATTGAAGAAAGGTTTATTTATCCTATAAATATTTGTTGAGCTCCAAGCCCTTGACAAGCACTGTTCTAGGTCCTTGGGAACTCATCAGTGAGCACAAAGAAGATTCTCATGTTTAAAGAACTCGTTATAGCAGAAGAAGAAGGCAAAGTTGAATGAAGAGACATTAAGTTGCAAAAGCAAAGAGATTTTATTAAGAAGAAGATAACAGCTTTAACACTGGAGGGGATCTCAGCAGCAGTCTAGAAAACAGGTTGTACCTTTGCCTTTCCTTCAGAGTATGTGCTAGTGGCTCTTACATTGAGGATGATTTTGAAACTTTTTTCTTGCTTAGGTGAAAGACTACCAGGATTGATTAATTATGTCTGTCGTGGTTGTGAAAGTGGAGAACTGAAGCATCTATGTTTCATAGTTGTCACTCCCAGGTCCCCTGTTATATCTGTGCCATTCTGGTCTGTTTTCTTTCGGTCTTTTGAGAATGTTATAAAGCTCAACAAGGAAGAAGTATTTATAAAATATAGCATTCATGTGAATGTAAAAGTTACTTGGATATTTTAAATATTAGAGTTAATGGCCAATTCCTTCAATCTTTATAATTTTTACAGAAGATTGCAAAGAGGCAATCTTAACAAAATCAAAGTAGCTACTTTTGCTTGTTCGCTTTTTGAAAAGGCTTTACTTTCTGCTCAGTCCTTAATGAGACCAAGAATAGATGCTTGTTGACCTCTTTTCTCCTCACATGGGGAGCACTCCTGGACATCCTTCAGCTTAGCTTTTAAAGTAACCTGAAGCCTCTATTGTATTCACTGGTTGGATAGAAAAAGTATTTAATGAGAAACTCTCGCAATGTTTGAAATGATATCCACATATCTACTTCTTTCCCAAATGACAAAGAACATTTTCATTCCTGTATTAATTATTGACTAATACATGTGTTTGATAGTTTAGGGGTTTCTTCAGGAAAAGTAGGCTGGATGTTTTGCCCTGGTACATATGTACATGTGAATACTGAGATATATATATATATATATATATATATATATATATATATATATATATATATATATATGATGTTGTAGTGGATTCACAATTGTATGAAGGACTGCAGTCAACTAAACTAAGAGTGCTGCAGATTCTGGAAAAAGGAATTTTCAGTTTGACAGAGATTGGCAGCAAACATGTCTTCTAAAAGGAGGTCTGCTGTTTTGTTCATAGAAACAAGTTAATCCAGTTGCTTTGTGCCAGGGGCTCTGCTAGACCCATTTCTTACCATCTGACAATTGCCAGTTGTGGAAAGTCAACCAGCTGCCAAATTAGGAGATTCTGTCTGCTGGGGAGTTCTGTATAAGTGACAAGGAGACACTAAGGGCCCTTGGGATTTTTTTAAACTTTCTTTTTATTTATTCTTTGTGTGTTTCACATCATGCATCTTGATCCTATTCATTTTATATCCCCGTGTATCCACCCTCTGCCCTTGCAGACCACCCCCCCCCTATAAAATTTAAGAGAAAAAAGAAAAAAGGGTGGTGGTGGAAATCTCATCATGGAAGCTGTAGTGTGACACAGTGAGTCACACAGTAAACCCCTTCATTCATATATCTTTACTTGCAAGTGTTCCTTACAAAGAGTCATTGGTCTGGTTCGAGGCCTCTGGTTTCTGCTACACTGTCAATGCTGGGCCCTCCCTGGGACTCTTCTTGGATATCCTGTTGTTGCCCTGTGCCTTGAGAATTCTTTGCATTGATATCTCATATAGCATAGCTGCAGAACACTTCAGCTGTGCGCTGAAGGAGGCCCAAGTTCAGATCTGCCGATTTCACTATGGAAATACAGGTGGTGAGAGTTGTTTTCAGTCCCCAGAGAGTATAGTGTGAGTTGTGAGTTCAGTTCACAGAAGGTCAATGTGATGTTGACCTCTTATGTCAGCTTTTTCTCACTGAGGAGGAAAGCATTTCCAGCAACTTCTAAGACTATTTTAGTCAACTGACCAGGTCACTGCACTCAATGACAACATAGAAAAATGAAGATCAAGATGAAGAAGCCATATATTTCCAGGAAGAGGAGAGAAGACAGAAGGAATGCTTCTGTCCCAATCACTTCCTCCTCCCTTTCCTCCCCTCCCCTCCTTTTCTCCTCTCTTTCTCCCCTCCCTCCTTACCACTCTCCTCCCTTCTCCTCTTCTTTGAAAAATTTCCAAACTAGAGGAATGAGAAGAGTGTTTGGATGTCCACTTCAGTATTTCACAAATAGTCCCCTTGAAGACAGAGGGGAAGGCATCACAGCTCCCTTTTCTTAGCTGGAAAAGTCATTATCTCAGAGATTCAGGGGTTAGAAAACAAGATGCCAGGAGGTGGGGAAGACAGGATTGGAAACAGAAGCTATGAGTATTTGCTTTTAAGCACAGATGAAATCACATAATGTTTCTTTCTATGGTTCTCCCATTTCTTTAAAGGTGATACCACATGAAGATAGTGTACACACAAATTATCTTACATGTGGGAGAAATACATAAATAAAATCTGATAGTGGGATTGATCAGCGAGGGAATTGATGCCAATGAACTTGTAGCTTTTATTTTCAACCCAACCACACAGATTTGGTAGGACAGTGTGGTCATTCCATATTCAACTTTTACATCTTTTCCAACAAAATCACTCCTTCCTCATGATAAAGTTGTGAGGTTGATTTAATCAATGTTTTGTATTTTGAGAGGCTCAAAGGAAAATACTTAAATATATGAGGGAATAGCAAGTGGTATAAATCAGAATATTTTATGAAAATATTGAAAACCGTACATAGGGCACATAAAAATAATTTTAGAGGCGACAAAAATGTAAACTTCACCAGAGACTACCTAGATACCAGGTACAGAGACTGAAATCAGCTTCCCTGGCTCTCACCCAACAGAGATGATCACGGGCTGTTCACTTTGAGTCTCTGACTGTCACCTGACTCTGCAGGCTGTCTTTCTTGGAAACACTTCAGGGGTTTGAGGCCCCCAGCATTGGTGGTACATCTTTCCCGCTCACACCCTGACTGCAGGGCCAACTATCCATCTCAGCCTCATCTCACCCAGCAGCTCCAGTCCTGACAGCTTCTGTTTGACCTCTGCTACTTTCGCTACTGAAGGCTTAAACTAGATGACTGCAGAGTCTGCACCGTGGTTACCTTGAAAAATGTCACCTTCATCACATCCTTTGCCATCAGAACGTAATGACTTCACACATAACTTAGAGACATCCACTGGTTCCTTTGGCTTTTTAAAAAGAAGCCTCAAATTTTTTAAGATAAAGGTAAGTAATTATAATACCATTTAGATTATAAACTGCTAAATACAAGTAATAATGGAAATATGATAGATTTTTATGCTAAAACCCCTTGAAGTGGTTTTCCTTTCCAAAAATATAACTTCATATGTTTTTAGTAGAATTTTCTATTACAAAATCATATTTTATTAGTATGATTGCACAGCAATTATTAATTTATTGATTGATATGAACTAATATTAATATTATTCTGTTTTGTATGATTTTCTATTATTCTCTCAAAACCCTCATTTTGAATGAGATAGAAGTAAGACTGAGGGAAAAGGATCTTAGTGAGGGAAATTTGGGTGTGAAGTAGAGGAGAGGATGAAAGCAGAAAAGGATAATGACAAGCTCCTGACCTTTATCTTAGGAAACAGACCTTGAAGGTCACACATAAGCATAATCTGAAGTATAGTGGTGGTTATAGCTGTGTGCCAAGGAATCCCATATGGCCTTCTCATTATGGGGAGAGAGGACAAAGCAAAAATGGCATTCTTGGGAGAGAGTCAACTATAGTTTTTTAGGCAAAATTCAACCCATTTAGTATTTCAGGTTTAAAGTTGAAATCAGTATAAATTTATATATATATATATATATATATATAATATAGAAGGTGGGAAAAATTAACATCAATTAGAAGCAGCCCCCAACTGGCTGAACTTTTCAAATAGATCTAAGGGTCTCACAGAGGATCACTTTCTGCCAAACTGGTATCTGGCAAAACCTTGCATCTGTGAATTCAGATTTTCAAATACAGTCATATCAGATCTGATGACCCACTCCCTCATTGTCTCCTGCATCTTATGTTTCCTTTCTTCTCTAGAAAACTAAGATGCTAACTGTTGTGGAATATTTAACTATGCAAAGATGTATTACATTTGTTTATGCTGTGGAATATTACTTTAACTATGTAAAGATGTGTTACATTTGTTTCTGCTGCATTTGTTTAATTATAAAAAGATGTGTTGCTGTTTCACCTTGCCTGCCTAGGGTACCTGACCGGTCTAGTAAAGAACTAAATGGCCAATAGCTAGGCAGAAGAGGGACCGGTGCAGTGGCAGGCAGAGAGAATAAATAAGAGGAAAAATCTAGGCTTGGAGAAGAAAAAGAGAAGAGAAGAAAAGAAAAGAGAAGATTAACTAAGAGAATGAGGGAGAAAAAGAGGGAGATGCCCAGGTCCAGCCAGCCAGCAGACAGACAGACATGGAAGAAGCAGGAAAAGTAGCACATACAGAAAATCAAGGTAAAGAGATCTAAGGCAAAAGAGAAATAGGCTAATTTAAGGTAAAAGAGCTGGCCAAAAGTTAGCCTAAGCTAGTCTGAGCATTCATAATTAATACTAATTCTCTGTGCCATGATTTGGGAGCTAGTTGGTGGCCCAAAGTGAAAGCCTGCTACAGCTAACTGTGGTAGTTTGAATGTAATTGGCCCCCCTAATCTCACAAGGAGTGGCACTATTAAGATGTGTAGCTTTGTTGGAGTAGGTATGGCCTTGTTAGAGGAAATGTGTTACAGTGGGGGTGGGCTTTGAGGTTTCCTATGATCAGGATACCGTCCAGTGTCTCAGGCAACTTCCTGTTGTATGCAAGATGTAGGATCTCAGCTACTACTCTAGCACCACATCTGCCTACACACCACCATGCTCCCTGCCATGATGATAATGGACTGAACTTCTGAAACTATAAGTGAGCTCCCTCAGTTAAATATTTTCCTTATAAGAGTTGCTGTGGTTATAGTGTCTCTTCACAGCAATAAAAACCCTTACTAAGACAGTAACAAAATTCAACTTCACCATTCATAGAAATTATTTTATAGTAATTTCAGAGGATCATAGATTTCTGCCCCAATTCAGGAACTTACAGGAGATTTTGTTATACAATGATGTTATAGCAGAAAAGACACCAAAGCAAGCCACAATACAGTAGTTTTAGCAAATCATGACAACTGATTATAATGAAAAGGCAAGACTGTGATGGAGGGTTTGTTGTTGTTTGTTTTATTTTTGTTTTTTCAAGACAGGGCTTCTCTGTGTAACCCTGGCTGTCAAGGAACTCATTCTGTAGACCAGGCTGGCCCCAACTAATAGAGATCCACCTTCCTCTGCCTCCCCAGTGCTGGGATTAAAGGTGTGCACCACTACTGCACAGCCATGCAGGAGTTTTAAATAAGCTTTCAAACAAGTCTCTAGGTATGGTCAGAAGTGTGATGATTTGAAAGGTTTGATGTTGTCAAGGAGATGTGGGAACTTTTCAGGAGGATGGGGCTTCCTTCAATGGACCACAGAGTAACCTGATCTGTATTGTACATAGATGATGGAGAGGGGAAACAGAAATGCCTACTGAGGGCCCTGATGCAGGAGAGTTATAGCAATAGCCTTTGATTCTAGTTTAGCCCTGATGCCACAGGCTGTAACAGGAGATGCAATGGAGCAGCTTGTAAGAACTTTGAAGTAGTGGTTCATTTGCACTTCTGGTATTGCACTTCTTATGCTCGCAACTCAACCATCAGGTAAAGATGAGGCATGGAATGTTTTTGTAATTTCTTCAGAGAAATGACTTTCTTTGAAAAAGTTAGGTTGAAAGGAAAGCATAATTACCTTTAAAAGTCATGGCAAGAAGCAAGGATGAATGCTTCATGCTAATGCACTCCCTAACCAGTAAAAACCATTCCCAAGGTATATTAAAATTGTAGGTGATCTAGTTATCTCTTCATAGATCAGCAAAACTACCATAAAGTTTTTGGCCAAATGGTAAATCAACAGAATTATACAGTCCACACTGGGCCTTAAACTCTGGGGAAAAAACCATCTAATCACTATTTCTGGCATGTTTATTCATTCACATTCTTGATTTGCTTTGGGTCAGGGAGAGGTGTTGCAAGAATCCCTTTCTGGTATCCAGGTGATTCTTTCCCTGGTTGTTGAGCCAGCTCAGGGACCTGGAAAGAGCACAGCCTATGAATCATTTGTTCTGCCTATTACTAGGTGAGGACTTTAGGTCAGATAAGGAATCTTTCTGAATCTTGGTATTTCTTTAAATGGAATAGAATAAAAATGTCTTCTGCACAAATCTTTGAAAACTATATGAAACAATGCATACAGAGGCCTTTGTAACAGAGGCTAGCAAAGCATGCATACTAATGTTTCTTTAGAGCTGAGTTTCCATATCTCTGAGCTCTACTACATTTTGGAAGCTCTAGCTTTGGAATTGAATCCTTATCTGGTTATCTTTGCTTTGATATGTATCTTAATTCTCTAACATCCTTTGTCTTGACTGGGATCCATGTCTCTTTTCTGTCCTCTCCTTCGCCCCCTTATCTCCTCTTCACTTATGTGATTAGATAACTGCTGCTCAGAGACAGGTTTCTCAGCTGCCTGTCTGCACCGCTATCAGCATTTAAGAGCCTCCATTGCACACAGCATTTCTTCAATGACCATGGCATCTCAATTTCTACCAGTCACACTGTTGTCAAGATGCCGAGTCCCACTGCTTTTCTCTTGTCTCTTGTGGTTGGGTCCTTACTTTTCCTCCTCTTACCTGCATTTCCTGTCTTCCTCTTCCATTCCAATGAACATGTCAAGTTTTAGATCCTGGATCTTAACCATCTCACTCCAGGTGAGATGATATGAAACAGAATTGTTTGCTTGCTACTGACAATGTCCTGTATTTGTATCCTTGGAGCATATTAGACATGCAGAATCTCCTAAACCAGAGTTCACATTTCACAAGATTTCAAGGTGGTTGACAGACATGAAAGTTTGCAAAGTACTTTGCTATCAGCAAAGACTTGTAGCTAGATTAGAAAGCAAATCTCATGATGCTCTACAAATGGCTGCTTCCTAATATGGCTTGCTGGTAGTTATAGTAAAAGGACTAGAATATGTTATTCTTTTCATCCAGGGCTCAGGTTTTGTGCTTAATGGCTGAAGTCCAAGCTGAGTCAAGGTATAATTAAATGAAAATTCAGGCAGGCTACTGATTTGAGGAAATTCATTGTAAGACTATTGTAAGGATTATGTCCTTAATTACCTCACCAGACTGCAACGGTGTCCCAGCCTAAAAAGCAGGCATGCCCTCTCTCCCTCTCTTTCTGTATCACCTCTCCTTCCGTATTCTCTCTCCTCCACATGGTCTCTCTCTCTCTCTCTCTCTCTCTCTCCCTCCCTCCCTCTCAATAAAGCTGTAGAAACCTAACCATGGCTCGTGACTCTTCCACCACTGCAACATCTGTTGGCATGGCTGTGAGTACCACCGCTTAATCAACAACTGTTCTACCAGCTTTTGAATCAAACACATCAAATGAAGGGATTATGCATTCTTGAACTGTGTAATGAAGAGGAAGAACTCTTGATATGCAGTTTTTTAAATCTACAGTGTTTCCTTTCTTCATTTCCAAACGTAAGTTCCTCTGGAAGCAACACCTGAATACATAGCAGAGCACAGTGGTTGTGGGCAAAATAGGGAAGACTTTGAGGAGTGTCAAGTACTTTGAGAGACATGTTTGAGTGGGTGGCCCTTTCTCCTAAAATTTTCATTCAAAATGTCTTTGTGACAAGGTCATTATTATTCTTTTCTGTTTATTATTATTCTGTTTCTTTTATTCAAATGCATCCTGCTATGGTTTGATAACAGATTCTCCTCAGGTGCCTGCCCTGAGGAGATTTCTACCAGGGTCCAGAACAGATGCTACAGGCAGCTGGGATACTAATTTGAGGGATAACAAATGAATCTAAGCACATTGAGCTCTTTAGTCCATTCACTTTGTTCTTCTAAATCAATTCTATCTACAGAACTTCTTTTCTGTTCTTATACTTAGCTCCTCTCTGTCCCTTCTGCTGTTTTCTCATTGTTCTAAACTTAGTTCTTCCCATCTTCATTCTCAACTTCATTCTCCTCCAAGCATCCACATCTATCTATCTATCTATCTATCTATCTATCTATCTATCTATCTAACCATTCATTAACAGCTTGTTAATAAAAACTACAAAGTAAACTCTCAGGGACAAGTATTCTGATAAGAGTCACACTTGGCAAAGACTTAGTCAGCTTAATTGGTGACTGACAACAGCTGTAGGTTGTAAAAAGTTCTGGCTATCTCTTAAATGGGTTACAAGGAAAGAAATTAAACCAATGAGAGATTTAAGGAAAAAGCAAAGAATATGTGTACTATTTTATGTGATAAATAATATCCAGATATGGTTAGTCAGTTAACAGCCTTTTCTGTTAATCACCTGGATCTCAGGACCTATACATAATTAGTCTACTGAGTCTAAAATCTTGCATTAAAAACTGGTGTAGAAATAAATACAAAGTGTTAATTGTTTTTTGAATCAGAATGGGGGAGGAGCCTGTGGAGGAAGCTTAGGGCAACATAGGTGCTGTTGATCTCTTGAAGGACTAAGATATACCCAGGCCAGACACCTGCACTGTCACTTCCGGTTCACTATAATTCTTCTGAAGAGTTTTGATCTAACAAGGCCAGGCACCTGCAATTCTGTTTTGTGAAAGTTCTATGAGGACACTTTGGCCAATTTTGCCTTGTCAGTGGCTAAGAATGGAGAACAAGACCTCTGAGTGTCTATAGTCTACATGGAACAATAGACCTAGTTATGAAGCATATTTTAGTATGTTTCTAATTATAGAAATTGTATAGTTAAATAAGAAACCGTCTTCTAGACTATCCACAATTATGTGTACCCATAAGATAGAGATGTAATCATGAGATTACATGTACACATAACATGGAAATGCATGGTAAATGGGGAGATATCATAGCTGTTATTGCACAAGAAGTTTACAACAAGAAACAGCCAATTCATTCAAAAGGCAGTAATTCCATAACACCTTGCGTGATGGTTTCCTCCAACAGAACCTGTGGTTCTTATAGGTTGACCTTCTGAGAACTAGTTAGTTGTCACTTGCTGTATACTCCCATGGTCTTTTGCTACCAGCAGCTCTCAATAGTTTGAATCTGAAATGCCCCTATAGGAATCACATTCTGTTTTCCTATTCTCCAGCTTGTGGCACTATTTTAGGAGGCTGAGCCTAGCTGGCAGAATTAGGTCACTTCTGGTGGGCCATTGAAGGCTATACCTGGCTCCTAGTTCTGGTCTCACTCATTCTGTTTCCTTATCTGATTTGATGTGAAAGGCCTCTACCACATGTTCCTACTGCCCTGAACCCAGCTGTCCCACCATGCCATCTCTGCCTTGAGGGACTAAAATTCTTTGAAGCCACGAGGTAACACACACACACACACACACACACACACACATACACACACACACACACACACGCACATAAACACATTTTCTCTTTAAATTGTTTCTGTCATGAAAGTAACCAAAACACACCCAAGCCCTGCCCTTTTCCTTGTGGGTATGAGAGCTATAAGAACAATTATCACAGAAATCTTAACCCTTCTTCTCTAACATCAAACAACTCACATTCTGATGAAGAAATAGTCTTAAAGCATGTGCTATGAAAGGCCGATCTAGGCTGTGAATGATACTGAAAGTTCTAGGTGGCCTTTGCAGCTGGAGCTCACCATTTCACTCTTTTATATTGTTATTTAGATGACTGAAAAGAGAACACACAGCATGTCTCTTTTTTCAGTTTTGAACATACTAATGTTCTCCATGTTTCTGATGTACCATCTATTAAAGATGACTTCAATTATTTGTGCCAATATCAGTTTGACCTTATCTTGTCCCGGTAGTACACCTGGGTCCTCTGTCATCTTATACTGTGATGGGCTCCACGTTAGGTGCAAGTAATTTTTTTTTTTTTGATGAGGCTTGGGAGATGAGATAAAAGAAAAGGCTTAAAGTTATTAGAAATAAATAAAAGGAATGGAAAGGATGGCTCTTGCAGGAGTGAAAAGGACCAGAGGTCAATGGCTAAGAAGACTGAAAATGTCTCCAAGCCACTTAATAAATCAAAAAGTGGGAGAACTTATATTTAGGTGAAATTGTTGCTTCTCTCGCATAGCAGTAGTGGTGGTTAAAATATAATATGTTACATTTAAGACTTGGATAGGACATTTATAAACTGTAGCACTATGCAGTGACTATCATTACTTGTAAAAATGTCACCAGGAAATTTATGATGTGACTATACCCTAGAAAAAATGCTATATGAACTTTTCAAAAGTAATGATGACTTGAAAGTGTATATACTTTGAGAAAGACTACCAAATGTTCACATGGTCCAAGTCATTTCTTCTTATATGAGGGAATTGAGTGAGGGGATGAATGCTTTCTTATTGTAATAAGGGACTTTAGTTCAATGATTAATTTAAAATGAAAAAGAGGGGGGCTCATAACGGGTGTACCCATTCCACGTGCACTATTTGGTTCCCAGTTTGACCTGACAAAGGGAAACAACAACAGAGTAGATCAATAAATCAAAGTTTGGTTTCTGAAAGTATAGGTAATTATCAATATTAGATTAAAGCATGTGGACTCCTATTCAAGTAATCATATCCCATCTCTCCAGCCAACTTTCAGTGTGGTCTGAGGAACTATTAGCATTAACATTTCCCAGGAACTTGGCAGAAATGCAGATATTCAGGCTCCAGTCTCATTTGCTGGATCAGAAACTGTGGCCTAGCAACCAAGCCTTTTATAGACATCTTTCCCATGATTTAGATGCCTCCCAGTCTAAGAACCACTGCTACCCAGCAGTCTCTGGGAATGGTGAGAAGTCTTGAGTTTCATCTTAGCTTTGCTATCATTAGCTGAATGACTTTGACAAGTCCTTGATTCCATGAACCCTAACTTTCTTCTCTGCAAAATATGGGTCATCTTTTGTGCTCCATGATATGCTGTTGGACAAGAGAGATTAGATAAGCTCTTGTTCTCAAACTAGCTGCTCAAATTACTCTATTTCTCTTTCCTTTCTTGAAGCTGAATTCCTGATGAAAAGATGTCAGAGTTAGGAGTTATCAATATTATAGAGAATTAAAAGTGCCTTTACAGACTTGGGAATATTACTCAATGAAAATCAGATGTTCTGTGTAATCTGTTGTGCTGTACTATACAGAACTAGCCATACCTGAATTGAGATGAACTAATGTATAAAATACACATTGGATAAGGACAATATGGAAAAATTAACTTAAATTTGTATATTGTTGTAGGCTCTTGAGATCTTGTTCCTCAGGTGATGGCATTATTTTGGGAGGTTCTGGAAACTTAGAACATAGAATTTAGCTGAAAGAAGTATGTCACTGGAGGTAGGTCCTTGGGAGTATCCTGTCTCTAACTCCTTCCTATGTGCTCTAATATGAACTGCTTTCTCTTCCATGATGGAATAAATCCTCTGAAACTATTAGCAAAACAAATCTTTTTTTCTTTTTGTTGGTTTTGCAAGTATTTTGGCTGTAGCAAATGAAAAATTCTTATAAAAATGAATACCAGAGAAGTGAAGTCACTGTTGTGATTAAACCTGACCATACCTTTAGAAATTATTGATAGGAGGAATTTGGATGAGTTCAGAGAAGGTGAGAAAAAGGCTAAAATGCGATAAGTAGAGTTTTATGGGCAGTTCTTCTAGAAGATCAGATAATTAGAGTGCCAGTGGGCATAAGAAAAGTGAAAGTCTTTTGCAGTTTCAGATGGGAATTAGACTCTTTTGGAAATTGGTATACAGGTCATGCAGATTACATTCCGGCCAAGAATTTGTCCAAATTTTGTCATTGTCCTGAGACTTTGCATGGAGTTGAGTTTAAAGATGACAGACTTGTTCATATGGCAGAGGGAATTTCATATATGACCAATTTTTGAGTTGTGGCATGGCTATTGTTGGATGCTTTTAGACAAATTTATAGTAAGGACTGGGAATAAAAAGAAAAACAGAAACTCGAAAGGATTGCAATTTAGGAAAGATGGTATAAAGTTGGGACTAAGGAAGGCAGTTTCTATTTTTGGTTGTGAGCCTAGCCTTTAAAGGCTGAGCCATCTCTCCAGCCCAGGAAGGCAGCTTCTAAAGAGTCTAGTCCATGAAAGAGAAGCCAAGTTATTTGCATCAGAACCATAGAAAAGATACTTTGAAGGTCCCACAGGAATTAGTACTTATGCACTCTAGGTTTAAAGGTTTAAAATAAGTAAATAAATAAATGAATGGTAAATAAATAAACTACCTTGGGAGAGAGTGTTTCTTAAGTGTTCTGCTCATGCAGGACCACCTAGAAAGTTATTTTTCTGGGTTTCACCTTGCAATATTCAGTCATCCAGGAACTCAGAGGCTGCTGCAACTATGGCCCAAAGAGGCATGGCTACTGCTGGAGCTGATGGTAGAACATGGTGTTGGTTGTATGATGCTGGTTTTGCAGGCATGCAGAATGCAAGAGTTTGGACTCAGTTTTCACAGAAAGGCATGGGAGGTTAAGCAATGTAGTCAGGCTTTGAGAGGTCAATGTGTGAAGTTGTGGGTTGAAGGCCAAGCTGCAGTTGAGAACTCAGGAAATTAGAGATGCAGGAATCTAGAATATTTGCTGAAAAGCCACAGGTAGGGAGTAGAACCAACCCAGGAGAGAGGATGAGTGTCAAGGTCACAGGGGCAGGAATGCCCAAACCCATTGGTGCTCTCATACCACAGATGCCAGGCATGGAGCTATGGATTTAGTGTTTGCCTGGCAGAGATTCTTAGTCTAAGCCTTTGTTCTGCTTCTTTGTAATAGGATCATTTATTCTATGCTATAGTATCTTTGAAATAGGTAACTTTCTTTTTAATTTTATAAGGGTTCACAACTAAGAGTTTGCTTTGAGTCTCAGAAGAGATTTTGATTTGGATTTTTGAACAACATTAGGACTGTCAGTATTTGAGTACTTTTCAAGATTGACTGAACGAATCTTGGATTACAAGATCTTCATGGGTGTTTAGAGACTGGGGCAGACTGATAGGCTATATCATCTACAGACACATGTCTTAGGGACTTGGTCTTCAGTTGGTGGTGGTATTTTAGGATCTTCTGGAAACTTTAAGAGGTGGGATGTGGCTGAGGAAGAACCCTGGGGTTGGGTCTTTGGGAGCAATGTTGTCTCTAGCTCCTTCTCATTGTATTCTCTGCTTTCTAGATGCCATGATGTAAGCTGTCCTATCACCATGGGCCACATCCTGTGGAGCCACAAGCAAAACAAATTTTCCTTTTTTGTTTTCTCAGGTATTTTGATAACAGAACATAAAGTCTCACTAACACAGAGTACACATCAAAGTGAAGTTTGGGATGACAGTAAGCTAAGTACATCATCTTTTTGAGACTTTAAAAATTTGTATACTGGGGGGCTGGAGAAATGGCTCAGTGGTTAAGAGCACTGGCTGCTCTCCCAGAGGACTTGGGTTCAATTCCCAGCACCCACATGGCAGCTCACAACTGTCTCTAACTCCAGTTCCAGGGGATCTGACACCTTCATACCAACACACATAAAATAAAGTTAAATAAATAAAAAAAAAATTGTATACTAGGAAATGTGAAAGCATGTGGTTCACACCATATGTCTGTTTGGTGATACTGGTCTAGATGTCTTACGGTGGTGTTACTTCATTGTCTTACTGGCAGACCCCAGGACAAAGGAAGAGCCATTCGATAAGAATTGTTAGTTTTTGCTGGAGAGATGGCTCAGAGGTTAAGATCACTGACTGCTCTTCCAGAGGTCCTGAGTTCAATTCCCAGCAACCACATGGTGGCTCATGACCATCTGTAATGAGATCTGGTGCCCTCTTCTGGCCTGCAGGGATACATGCAGACAGAACACTGTATACATAATAAATAAATCTTTAAAAAAAATTGTTAGTTTCTTGGTTGCAGATCTCCACACAGTTTTTCCTCATTATTTATCTTTGTAGTGTTTTGTAGCTGCGAAGAGTTCCAGAGGGTTTGCGTCAATTATTCTTCATGATACATTCATATGGCAGGCCACTGCTGAATTTGGAACCCCATTGGAGAAATCTTCATGGTTCTAAGTTCAGTGGATGTATGTGTGAATATGCACAAATGTGTGCATGCACATACACACACACACACACACACACACACACACACACACACACACACACACATACACATACACACTCACATGCATGGAAACATGCACATACATACACACACACACACAGCACATGCACACAGACCTGCACACACACACACACACACACACACACACACACACACACACACACACCATTAGGCCACAGAATGATGAAACTATTTTGAAAGAACCACAGACCAGAGGCTTGAGTGGGAAGCAAATGCAGATTGGAGCTGCCCTTTGGTAACTGAGGCTGTTAACAATGCTCTTAATGATCACTGACAAACTTCTGTGTAACTTGCATTGTGCCTGCCCCTTCCATGGTGCTTTCCTGCAGGCAGACTCTAGAGACTTGATTACCTCTGCAGACATTTAGAGTTCTTATTTTGTCTTTCTTTTTTTTTTAAAGCCCACTCTGTCTTCCTCCACTTAATGAAAGGCAAAGAAACAGCAGTTCTCCCAGATGTCTGTTTGTCCTTGGCTTGATTTTAAAATTGGCTGTGGAAATCATCTGCCAATCAAATACATTATAGAGAGAAACTCAGGAACTACCTGAGTTGAGATGTTTCAGATGGCAACTTCTTATTTGCACTTCTTCAATTATTCAAGACAATACAGACCTGCTGTGATCTTTAAAAAGATTTTAGGATTACAGGAACCTGCAGTTTGTGTTTTAAATATTTAGTCTTATTTTACAAGCTCACTCTTATAGGAGACGCAGACTCATTCCAATAATGGAAACAAGCCCCTCTGTGTGGGGATGTGGGACTGGTGATCGGAATCTGTTTCTTGGCTTTCTTGGGGGATGGTGCACTGTGAAAAGCAATCCGTTACATGAGCAATGGGCCAGATGGTAAAGACAGACGGCTCCAAGCCTGGAGAAGCGCAGGAGAAATGGTTTCATTCCAGTTATTTTCTTTTTGGTGGGGAGGGCAAGTTGGTACAGAAAGTTTTCAGTTAGTGAAACTCAAATAAACAGGGTTTTGCCAGATATTAGTACAGTAGAAGCAGACCAGAAAGAGACAGAGGCCTACTTCTGTCTGGATTAAAACAGAACTAGATGTCAGTCTCTCTGCATAGCTTGATGGTGACTGGGTTTCACCTATAGGGCTCTCTTCTCTTTCTACTTGGATGGCACCATTTTGATACAGCAGTGCTACATTTTTAAAAATTAAAAGTCATATTTAAATTAAATTCTAGCAGAAAAATACATTTTGCGCACAGCAGAGGAAAAAAATTCATCACAATCTGGAGCTGGCATTCAAACCAGGAATGTTTTTTTTGTGTGTGAATGAATGTTTCCCTGAATGCTAAAACTGAGTATTTTATATTATAATGGGTCCATATTTCAAACTGTTTAAGATGTCCTTACCTTGGGACAAAAGATTGGTTTTTGTTTTTCGGAAGACATGGTAAGCTGTGAATACTTATTCATCCACTAGAAACTGACTATTTTGTATTCATATTTTGTATGTGCTAAACTGTATCTGTTGATATTAGGACAAACATCATTAGGTTGTGACAATAAAGCGATCAAGGGTGGGAGTAAAGGATGGTTAGTTAAAAGTCAGGAAGAACTCTAATATTTGTGAACTTGTCTTGGCCCTTAGTGAATTCCTTCATATCATCCATTTTGTATTCTAGAAATTATTCTTATTTGTATTCTAGAATTATTATTTTTAATCTTTCCAAATAGTGCACTTTATTCAATTGTCTACTTCCTCCAGGACATCTCCATACCACTCCAACCTCTGGTCCTATCTCAATTCTGTCCTAACTTCAGTTACCAAGCTAATACAATGTGTACATTTTTCTTTTTCTCTCTGACTCACTCGCTTACTTTCTGGCTCACCTCTACTGTTTCCCTCTCTCTAATGTGCATGGGAGAGCGAGAACACGGGGGCGTTGGTCTTCTTTTTGTGAGTTGGCTTTGAAACAACTTCCTACTTCCCAGCTGTGTGTTTCTTTTCTCCTGTCATTCCTAGAAGACTGTGGCTCCCTGAGTTGACTACATGAGTATCCTCAATTCCACCCCCTCTTCTGTGCCTTCTTCCTCTGTGTGTGGATTCCAAGGCCACAACAAGTTGGCAAACAGAATGTGAGACACAACAGAAATTTCACAAGTCCTTGGGATGTTTGGTTGACTGTTCTGTGTCCCTGTTATCAGAAGGACAAGGTACAAGAAAGCCTGTTGCCAGGCAGCAGTGGCATACGCCTTTAATCCCAGCACTTGGGAGGCAGAGCCAGGCATTTCTCTGTGAGTTCAAGTCTAGCCTGGGCTACAGAGTGAGTTCCAGGAAAGGCACCAAAACTACTCAAAGAAACCCTGTCTCAAAAAACAAAACAAAACAAAGCAAAACAAACAAACAACAACAAAAAGAAAGCCTATTAATTCTAGGAAGAGTCTAGGAGGCACAGGAGGCTCTAGAATTGCCTCCCCAAGGTGTGTCCAGCCCAAATACTCTAAGTCTCAGGCACAGGCTTGGGAGTGTTGGGACGGTCTCCACAGCAACCAACTTATTCTTTTTTCACACATTTTCACATTTTGATTTCTTTTCTTTCCTGTATTACTTCACTCTGCCCTAACACTGGATGGCCAAAGGTCAGAATTTCTGAGAGAAGAAAAGGAGGGGAAAAAAAAAGGTTAAAAGGAGAAGAACATGTTTATGCCAACCATGGGGTCCTTATAGGAAATACAGAAGTTTCATGGTCACATAGCTTCTCTTGCTTCCAAACCTGCCACCCCATAACCTTTTCTGACCTTAGCCCTCACTTCCCATCCTTCATTTTTAGTGTTCCCATTACTGACCTGCACAATGAGGCTAGGGGCCTGGCTTAGTTTTTGCTAACATTTACTGAACAGTATTCTAGATTAAGCACTGAGCTGAGTGGTTTATTTGGATTATGTCTTTTAACCTTCTCTCTGATACTTTATTCCTTCTGTGAAGTGTTTTGTCTTCAAGATCGTTGGAGGTTGCTATGTGCTCATTTAATTTGTTGTGCCTTCATTGCTGCAGAGTACTGCATGGTTTCCAACTGCCTTGAATTCATTATCCTCTCTCTTCAATGAACAATTAGATTTCTTGAAATTACCTACTACAAATAATGCTTCAGTAAACAACACCATACATAGTCTGTTATTGCCTTAGAAAGAAATTTCTAGATACAAGTCTAGAAGTGGACGAGGTAGGGCAGAGGGAGTATTTGATCAGTTGGATTGGACTTTGGTTCCCATGGCCTATATTCCACTAGCACTACAAGAAGGCAAATCCTTGCCTACCACCCTGTCTAAACTCTGCCAGCATAGCAGGTGTGAATTGATGGCTCATTGTTGCTTTAATTTGCATTTCTGTAATAATGAATGATTTAGGACAATTTACTTCATATGCTGATTTTTGAGTTTCCTCTTCTACAAATTACCCCTTCATAGTCTACTCATTTTGTAATTTATAAATGAGTTTTTCCTTCTTATTGGTTTGGAGGAATTCTTTGATTATTACAAGTAATTTTCAATTTGAAAAATTCAAGATAAAATCCACCAGCACTTTGTTGTTTTCATGACATGGCCCCTATTTTGATATAATTCAATGAATACACATTTTTGGCTTATAGTTTGTACCTTGGAAGTTTGGTTTAAAAGTCTTCCTTGCCACTAATTCTTAAATACATTATTTTTTGGGTGTGTGTGTGTATGTGTGGCTTTTACATTTTGTCTGTAAGCTTTTTGTGTTTACACACACACACACACACACACACACACACACACACATATTGTTTTTTCGAGACAGGGTTTCTCTGTGTAGCTTTGTACCTTTCCTGGAACTCACTTTGTAGTCTAGGCTGGCCTGGAACTCACAGAGATCTGCCTGGCTCTGCCTCCTGAGTGCTGGGATTAAAGGCGTGTGCCACCACTGCCCGGCTGGGTTTACATTTTTTAATGTCTCTCTCTCTCTTCTTTTTTTAATGTGATTGCTTGAGTAGTCTTATTTCTGTGACATTGTAAGTAAGAGACTCAAGAGATCCAGTGCAATCCTTGATAAATTTTTAGTAAGGCACAAGGACTAGATTTTTTTTTATGTCAATTGTTTCTAAGAAAAATATGTGCTCTGACTTCCCAAACATCAATTTAGAAGTGGGATTTGGAGCAGAGCTCATTTAAAAATTGAAGGTTGCCAAAATATTTCTAAGGAAGAACATTAAAGTAACAACACTGGCCTGCCCCCCAGCCATTGGCGTCACCATCTTTATATTATAACTACACTATTAAGATTATGTATGACCTACAACATTATTGTTTAAAGGGACTGTGGTCCTCAAAAAAATGTGTCACATTTCTTAAAGTGTTTGGTGAAAATAAAGATATCATTTGTCAAAACCCATAAAGCAAGTTGGGTGTGGGAGTGCATACTAGTAAACCCATTAAGATCAGCTTAGGCTATCTCTATCTTAACTCTTTCCCTTTCTCCAAAAAAAAACCCACCCCCTAAAAAACCCCACAACAACTAACAAACAAAAACAAAACCCATAGAATGCATAATATGGAGTCTTGATTAAACATGCCTAACACTGGTTCTTCCATTGTAGCATGGACCACACTGACACTGAGTGCTGTTGAAAGGGAGGTGAGGTGATAGAGAAGGGAATGTGTTGGGAATCTCTTTACTTTCTGTTCAGCTTTTCTATAAACCTAGAAGCTCTGTATGAAATTAAGTTCATTAATTACAAGAGATTTCAGAGCTGTCCTTCAGAATAAATGATTAAAAGAATTTCTTTTTGAAGACAGGGTCTTGCTATGTGACCTAGGCTGGCTTTGAACTTTCAATCCTTCTGTTTCTGACTAAAGAGTTCTGGGATTCCAAGAATACCCAGGCAAAATTTGTATTATAATATAAAATAAGCATCCCTGGTAAATATTATACATACAGAAATGTGATGGTTACTGCTTGAAATTTATTATCTTAATCATAATGATGATTATTGCATGGCTTGCTATAGAAGCTACTAAGTGGATGTGAACTACCTAGTAAGAAAAAAATCGTGTTAAATTATATCCCGAGAGACAGCCAAGGAGAAATAGGTTTTTAAGAGGTAGAATCTCCCAGGATTTATTTTAACTTCTAATAAAACTTTTATTACTTATATTTGTTTCATACGACTTTTATATGAAATGTTTATGGTGAAAAAATAAAGATGTGTTTTGACCCAAAATACAGAGACCTAGTAGACAAGTTGATATTAATTTTTATTGCCCCATGGATGAACTAAAGTGATAGTTCCCCTGCATTCAGGGGGTTTTGTCTTTACTGCTGCTTCTGCCTGGGAAGAATCTCTCCTCTCTACTGCTTTTGAAGGACACCTCTTTAGACATTTTTAAGACTTGACGTTGCTCCTCATCTGTCTGACTATACTACAAAGGAATTCTCACCTGGACTGAAAATGAGTAACATTGTGAGAAAGTCATATTTCTATCAGGGAAACAAGTGCTCTCCTTGGTGATTGTCATTGAACTCACCGAAATAGTTACACGGTTTGAGTTCTGTGGATAGCAAAGGCTGTAGGGCAACAAACATTGCCAAAGAGTACTCTTCTGATCCCTCCTCTCTCTAGATACAGGCATATGTGAGAAGACTGCAGAGAAACATCTAGCCAGCTGACATACTTACCCTAACTAATCCCTAATTAAAGCTATGCAATGTCCATGACATGGAAAGGCACTCTGCAAGCTACTAAACTAGAAAAGTAAACACAATCCAACCACAAAACCTTTGCTCTCTAATCTGTCATGCCTGCAAATTATGCTAGGGCAATGAGGGTACAAACGTTGTAGGAGTAACCAACTGACATTTGATTTGACTTACAGCCACTTCATTGGATGGAACCCATATCCAACACTGCTTGGGTGACCAAGAACCAGAGTCTAGATAGCCCAGAGACCTAGGGTAAAACCAAATATTCCTGGCAAACAACAACAACAACAACAACAACAACAACAAAAACCCAAATACAGAACAAAACAAAACAGAACGAAAAAAGCCACCCAGCACCACCACCACCACCACCAAAACCAAAAAAACTACACACAAAGCTACCAGATGACAAAATCATATTTAAGCAAGTGGAAGAAGCGAACCTCATCTCTTAATGGGGCCTCCATTAAAACTAAGTGTAGCTGGGAACAAAGAGACACAGCAGGGCAAAGTAGTTAGGGGCATGGGCTCTCCATGACACAAACCAAGCACTATTTGTGAAATATAAAATACAAAGAATAACAATACCCATTAGATGCTAGGCATTATGGCGCTTTATATACTTTTCCTAATTTCCCCCTACAGAATCCCTGTAAGTCAGGCTCTTTGGATGTCCTTTAGAGATGAGACAAGTTAGGCTTGTCCAAGTTTTCAGAGCTAACAGGTAACAAATCAGTTTCCCTAGGCTAGAAGAGAACTATTTCCCAAAAAGCCAGCAATGGACTCTTCAGAGAAGTGGATGTTTTAGCTTATTACTGACTGAAGCTTACCTGGGGCATAGACTGCCAACTGGTCTCAATTATAGTAATTCCTATTGTGAGATGTCCTTCATTTCCTCTTTCTCAGCCTTAGTCTCTTCTATAGAGGAAGGAATAGGTGAACCCAATGTTCCTCCACCCTGGCTGTACATTAGAATCCCCTTTAGAGTTCTCTCTCATATCTGGACTCACTTCCTGCCAACTGAATAAATGCTTCCAGGATGAGACCCTGAACTGGAGTAACTCTGAGAGCTCCCCAGATAAGTGTAAGGTTCCAGGGTCTTTATGTGTCTAAGCATCTGCCCTTTGTCATCACCATACCTGTAGCTTGATCCCCAGCAGAGTTGAGAAGACATCAGAAAGGCCTTTAAAATTTACCAAATATAAAACACAAGAGCTGCTCATGCTCTTAGAGCATTTTTCTGAAAGAGGGGGATATCTTCATCTGTTACCAGGGATCAACACACACAGTCTCTTTGTAATACATCCCCTAAAGTCTGGGAACACCATCAACTGCATCTCTCTTACCTGACAGAGAATGTCTGAGGTGTTGTATGTTGGCACCAAAAGGCCAGCCTCTCGTGAGATGTCAGGCTGTAAGATGGCATCTGCTTGTGGAACTTTACTTGTCACCTTCTCTTGTGCAAGAGATCGTTATTTTAGACTTTCTTTGGAGAAGACCTGTCTGTCTTTACAGGGCTCTGCACCAGAGCTGGTTTCAGTGAGCCTGTCTGCGCCCTTTTCCATTTGGATTCTCTCCAGGAAGCCATCTTGTCTAGCTGCTCTGTCAGAACACTTGTTGGGGTTGTTGATTTGCACACCACAGCTGCTCTTCTTCCTGGTCTTGGGTGAAGGTCTCCCCATCTCTTGACAGTGTTGTCACTCTTGCTTGTGTGGATACTGACAGCATATCACTTTGCAGATACATCTCAGAGTAGTTGCTAGCTTTCTCCTTTTACTTTTTGATTATTCTAGGTATATCAACTGAGGTGAATGGTCAAGTTAAGCTAGAAAGAGTGTCTCAAGTCAAGCCAAGCTTCATTTCCATGCTAGTGAATTTGAGGCCTTCTGTTTGTCCAGTGCAGTGCATGGATCTAGCACCTGCCTGTACCTGCTGCTGGCTATCTTCAAAGATGTGACCAAAGAGTCATGCTGGCAGTTACAAAGTACTTTCTCCAGTGATGTTTATAGAGATAAAATGTTAAGTCATCTCTTGTGAAATCAGTACTTCAAGTAAAAGACTTCCTCACCTCTGCTCTGCTTCTTATGCTTTCTATTGCACAATATGTCTATAATATTTTCCATTTTTCATCATTGTTCCCCCCTTTGCTTTGTTTGCTACTAATAATATACTAATAATACTCTTATTTTTCCTACAGGCTAATTTTTTCAAAAGCCTCCCAGAAGATGAATATTTCTATGTCAAATTATCCTTGGGAAGTAGTCTCTGCTTATTAAACCATAATTTTTCACTGATGCTAGTGTACATCAGCTGTTAGCAAAGAGCATTCACTCATTTTAAACAGAGATTCCCCAATAAGGTGCCTTTATGAATCTGTAAATGTCAGAACAGAACTGGATTTCAGAAATACACTTAGTACCCACAGCACTAAATGCTCTCATCAAAGATGATAAACCCTGTCCAACTCAATTTTGAATCCCCCAGGGATTGTCAACAGACATGGCATGCATTCTGTATATAGGAAATGTTTGGTGGGGTCCAGTTGAATGCCATTTGTTGTCCCTTACATTGAATAAATGCAATGTGCATTTTTGTGGCTCCTAACATAAGAGCCTAAGAAGTGAGTTTGCTTACCTAAGGAGGCAGAGTTGTGTATTGTTCTAATCAACCATATACCTGCGGGATCTTTTTAAAAATATTTTATCAATTCTCCAAGGGAAGACACAGATTAGCAGACCAGATTATAAAACAGGATTCATCCTTTTCCCGCCTCTAAGAAACACACCAAACTATCAACAGTATATACCACCTTAAGGTAAAAGGATGGAAAAAGGTATTTGGAGCAAATGGAACAATGAGTCTTTAAAAAAATCCATGTTGCTAGCAGGTAATTTACAGTTGAGTTTATTTCCTTTGCAAACTGTTTCTTGTATGAAAGAGGTAAGTGGAAACATTAACAATTTCCATAAAGTTTTTTTTATTAAATTTATTAAGTAGCAAATGCTAAGGTTTATTCAGACTTCTATAACTAGGAATTTAAACACTGGATATAACATGAAAAAGATACAGTTTCTTGCTTGCTTTCAAGACTCTGAAGTGTAAGAAGTGGATCTACAGGTTTATTTTCAGGTGGAGACAGATTTGGGGAAGCATTTCCAGAGACAATACATTTCTGTCAGTAGCCCAAATTCATTTGCCATGACTGTATTTTGTTTGTCTCTGTTCAGAATGAGGAGAACAACCGTTTCTCCCTTGCAGGGGCAAATGAGATGAAATGATTGTATCTATGTCTATGTGTGCTTTGACCTCAAAGTGGAGTCATTGAATATATGGTAAGAATGGAGAGATCTGTTTTTCTAAAAAAAAGTTTTATGAACATGAAAAAAATTTGAGTAGAGAACCTGGAGCCCCAGGGGATTGACTAGAATTATACTCATGGAGACTAGTATTTTCTTCATGTATGCTCTTCTCTTTACAAGGTACATCAAGAAAAATCCAGAGACTGCAGCATGGATGAGAGAAGCTAGCAGGGGAAACAAATAAGATCAGTGAAAAACTAAACTGGCATATGTTGTTAGCATATTGGAGAAAAAGCTTTAATAGATATAATTATGGTAGAAGCTTAATGACTACATCTATTGAAAGACTAGAGCCAGTCATGTTGGTGCATGCCCGTGATCTCAACAGTCAGCAGATTGAGGCAGGAGGATCACCAGTTACAGCTACAGCAAGATGCACAGCAGAAGCTGGCTCAAAAAGCAATAAATAAATAAATAAATAAATAAATAAATAAATAAATAAATAAATAAGACTAGAAGTGTTGATTCCAAATAGAAGTAGCTGAATTAATGAATGGATTTATGTTATATGTTAATTTATAAAGAGAAAACTGATCACTAATGCAGCTCAAATCCTAAATTGTCTGGTGAAGCTACATGGGGCATCCTGTCTTATGAAAGAAAACAGGACTGTGTACAGATAAGTGACTTAGAAATAAATACAAGTCACTGTAACATGAAATTCTAATAGGTCTTTTAATAAAAAAACCTGGAGCCAGATATTAGGTAAATGCTGAAAGATCAGAGAGACAAAGGAACAAGCCATTTCCACATCTTACCTCTAAGACTCCTCAGCCTGAAAAGGCTTTAGTTCTGGTCTCCTTTCGCCTTTCTCAGCCCAGCCATCACTTCATTCATAGTGCTGGGATTAATGGAGTGTGTGCTTCCCAAATACGGGGATTAAAGGTGTGTGCCACCACTGCCTGGTTCTGTTTCTCTCCTAGACTGAGTCAATCTCATGTAGCCCAGGGTGGCTTTGAATGCACAGAGATCCAGACAGATCTCTGCCTCCTGAATGCTAGGATTAAAGGTGTGTGCCACCATTGCTTGGCATCTTTGTTTAATCTAGTGGCTTCTTCTGTCTCTGATCTTCAGGCAAATTTTATTAGGGTACACAATATATCACCACACTCCCCCTTTTTTGTCTAAAATAATAAAAGATTATAACTAATATAAGAAACACTATGTACAATAAGTATAATACATATATACAATATATAAATGAAGAATTACTTTAACAATGTCTAGTCCATAAACATTTGACAAATTCAGAGAAAACACTCCATTATCTATCCTATTTTGGTGAGACCAAAATGTTGTATCTAATTCACTTTCTATTCTAACTTGTATTACCAAACGAAAACTATCTTTTGATGTCTTTCAAATGTATACACTTTACACCTCTTTAGTGAGTTTCTTTTCTGAATCTGATAAAAAAGAAAACTATAACTATAACTATCTAATCTTCAACTCCATCAGAGACCCAAGAAGGAAATATTAACTGAGTAAGCAGGAAGTACGAACAAGTGACTTCCAAAAAAATGTGAGAAATGACAGAAATAGTTGGCTGCCTGGACAGTCACCCAATGTTCCTCTGCAATGTTGGGGCATCCATCTTTGGCCTACAGGCCCAGCATATCTGACAGACTCATCTGTGAAGCAGGCTTTTCTAAATGGCCTTCCTACCTTGTCTTGGCAAGGTTCGGCATTCCTTTCTTTTGTGTCCTCCTTGTCCCATTTTGGACAGCATCTGTCAGCAGTCGAGGCAAGGGCACTTTCTTGCCCAGGGGCTTACTTTTGCCACAAAGAAAGTAAACTCCACATAGAGTTTCTTTGATGCCCATCATCTTCTCTGAAGTAAATTGGTGCTTCCAGGAGCAGACATGTATTGTTGTCATAAAAAAGAATCTATGTCATTAAAATATCTTAAATGCCATATTATATAGGTCGCTGAAGTGTTTGAAGATGACCTGTCTATCTAAAACTAAAATATATCTGTTTGACCTTGAAAACATACCTAATATTGCTACAAGTTTGATTGTAATAACTAATTACTAACTTTCATTTCTTTATATCCTAATTAGTTGGTAGTAATAACTTTCAAGGACTAGCAATTTGCATTACATTGCTAAATGAACTGTATAAGTACAATACCTTGAACAAGATTAGAAATGCATGTACAGTATTTTCTAACAAAATTAGTCTCAACTTTGTATCAATATACAAAATTTGTATACCTATATAAAAGTCCAATCCAGTGTAAAATATTTAAACCTAGTAGTTGTTTTTTAAAAGTATATTCAATAATCTACCTGTTTATCTTATATCCATATTCTCTTTTTTCTTCAGAGTAGATTCAGTGGTCTACCCTTTTATCCTGTTATTTCTATTTTTTTCCAGAGTAGATTCAATAATCTACCTCCTTTTGAGCTTCATAAAGATTGGTCACATTCACTGTTTCCATTCCTTGAGAGTAAGATGCCAAATGGGGATGGAGAGGAAGTCTCTCTGTCTCTCTCTGTCTCTGTCTCTCTCTCTCTCTCTCTCTCTCTCTCTCTCTCTCTCTCTCTCTCTCTCTCTCTCTCTCTCTCTCTCTCTCTCTCTCTCTCTCTGTCTTTCCCTTTCTTTCTCTCCCCTCCTCCTTTTCTCTCATCCTCTGCCTTCTTATTCTTTCTCCTTGTCTACCTTTTCCTCTTAAAAACAACAAACCTCAAGTTCTTTCCTTTCTTTTAACTGGTTTGATATTTTCTGAGAGATTCTTGGCTCTCCAGGCCTTATTTCAAGGACCAAAAATAGCATTGAAATGGTAAATTTTTTTGGTTCTGGAAACAGTTGATAATGGTATTGCTTGGGTCAACCTCTTAGTCAGCTCTGGCTTTGTTTTCAGATTCCTAAGCAACTTCAACTGGAAGTCAGCTACTTGGGAAAAACAGAGCAAATCTCCACAACTGGAGGTTGGGTACTGGTCATATAGGAAGCTCTCTTTTAGAGCAAACCACAGCGCATGAATGATTTTGGCACATAGTTTTTGAATGGATGACAGTGTCCTACTTTTAGATGTTTTCCAAGTTACCTGTAGCCTAGAAGGGTAAATCAAAGAAGACAATCTCCAATTGCATATTTGTAAGCAGTTCCCGTGAAGTTCTCCTACCACCACCGTTAGCATTCAGGCACTATGCTGGCCTGCACAGGGTTCTCACATGCAGCCACTAAGAGCACCCTCTGTGTGCACACACTTGCTAACATTCAGGCAGGTACACTAGCCAGTCCAGGGTCCTATGGCCATTGAGTCACTAAATAATCTCTGTGCGCATATGCCAAGCCCCCTTTAAAACTGAGCTCCATCCATTCCCCCCTCTCTTTTCCTGCTGCTTCTCCCCAGAGGCTGGTCTCTGCCCCCTTTCCTTTCTCTCAATAAACCTCCCACTGTGTTTGTTTGGTGTGATTCCTTCTCACTGAAGATAACTCAGCTGGCCCTCCTGGTGCTCCCTCCTGCCCACCAGCAGTCTGAGGCACACTGGGACCCTGGACCTAGTCCACCTGTGACAGCCTCAGTTTTCCAATTAACCATCACTGGGCCCACCATCCAAAACCAGCACAGTTGGTGAGTTCCCCTTATCCCTGTCAGTATAAATGCTTTCCTGAGCCTGTGGGAGTGATTGTTGAGCATCTGCCACCCCACTGCTGCCCTTGGAGACGGGGTTGGGGAGGAACCACAGGCAAAGCTATGTAAGAGCTTAAAGCATAAAGAGGCTATGGGCCCCTTCACCGACAACCCCTGGCCATTCCCCATGAGTGAGGCTCTCAACCATGTTTTCTCACCTGCCCTGGTACCAGGCATCCACATATCTCTCTTGGGGCTCAGAGCCCCTCAGCCCCTGCCTTTTGGGTGATGACCCAGCCTGTGCCTCCTCAAATTGATCCTCACTGAATATTTGGGATGCTAGAAATTCTAGGCCTTTGGATCTTGCTTTTTTCTGCCTCACTCATGGGAACTGTGCCTAGCAGCATAAGCCCAACCTCCCCTCTGGGATGCTTTTTAGAAAACCTCAAACCTCTTTGCTTAGTGCCCGACTTAAGGGCTTCTAAATTTATCTGCCTTTGCAGTCAGACCTGGCCCAAATACCCTTTAGATAACAATCAAAATGGCCACCTAGTGGCAGTTTAGACCCCAATGTTATACGAGATTTTTCCAACTTCTGCCAGTAGTCATATAAGTGGAAAGAGTACCCTCCATTCAAGTCTTCTCTTACCTGAGCTCTAAACCAGCCTCCCTCCCTCTGTTCTTCCTGCTCACCTACTCACATCCTCCAGGCTATGCAGTCTGAACTAGAGGAACCCTCCACGACTCTGGACCCTGATAATGAACCTCCACTATTGCGACCTCAATGTACAACCGCTCCTTCAGCTCCTCTAGCCCCTCCTCCTCTCCAGTAATGGGTTGTTCTAACCCTTTGACTCTGGAACCCACTTTCACTCCTCCTGCTATTTGCTCTTGTGCCACTATGGGATCCCTCCATCCCTCTCTACCCAACCCAACCCAGCAACAGTTCTCCCTTTGTGAGAGGCTGCTGGGGAATATGGACTGGTTAAGGTACATGTCCACTTCTCATTAAGTGAACTCTCTCAAATAGGGAAAAAACTGGGGTCTTAAATGTCCAACTCTACCTCTTTCATTAAAAAATTCCAATATATCCCCCAATCATATAGTGTTACCTAAGCTTAAGCATCTGGAGAGAGGCCCCTAACCCCACAGGCAGAAGTCTCAGTGCTGGCCTTTAAGGTGTACTTGGGAGAGACGAAAAATCCCATAAACAGAAACACCAAATGCTAGCCAAGGCCATCTGACCAGCCTCAGTGACTGCCCAGGCTCCCTTAGCCCCTAGGACTTGAGTCCCTGCTTCAAATGTGGTCAGGAAGGTCACTGGGCCTGGGCTTGCCCTAATCCCTGCAGGCCACCCAGGATGTGTTCAAAGTGCCACTAAGAGGGACATTGGGCTGTTGACTGCTCCAGCACCCCTCATGGCATGGGGACATCAGACACAGACCCCCCACCAGCCAACCTTTTAGGCCTGGCCATTGATGACTGAGGGGACCCAGCCTCTCTTGACCCAACCACTGTCATCTCTGACAGGGAGCCCCAGGTACTCATCACGGTATCTGGGGGCCCATCTCCTTCCTCTTGGCCGCTTACTTAGTCCTGAGTGAGTTTAGGGGACTCACCTTTCCTTCTCATCTCCCTATTGTTGAGGGGGCAGCCTTACCTACCTCACCAGACCCCACCACTCAATTGCATTTTCAGGGGTGTTCCTCTAACTTGTTCATTTCTGGCGGCATCAACTTGTCCTGTATCCTTAACTGAGAAGTGATCTTTTAGCCAAAGTGTGAGCTTCTATTTCTTTTGCTCCCCCCATTTGCCTGACCCCAGACTCACCAGCAGCCCCTCTCCTCCTCCACCTAGCCACCCACCCTACTGGTTCCAACATGTCATTTCCTATGCCAGCCTCTCAGGTGGACCCCCAAGTCTGGGACACCCAAAATCCCTCTGTTGCTCAATACCATTCCCCCATTATCATCCAATTACAGGACCCTACCTGGTACATTACCCAAGCCCAGTACCCACTCTCACTCCAGAGCCTTAGAGGACTTAAACCTATCATCTCTGACCTCCTAAGGAAAAAAAAAAAACTACTTTGTCCTACATCTTCTTCTTTTAACACCCACTATACTTGTAGTTAAGAAACCTAAAGGGACCTATTGCCCGGTTCAAGACCTCTCTATCCCGTGGTGCCTAACCCTTACACACTTCTCTCCAGTATCCCCTTGGGAATCTCCCATTTCTCAGTTCTGGATCTCAAGGACTCTTTCTTCTCTATCCCTCTTGGCACTCAGTCTCAAAATATCTTTGCTTTCACCTGTACTGACCCTGACATCTACCTCTCCACCCAGCTCACTTGTACTGTCCTACCCCAGGGGTTCTGGGATAGCCCACACCTATTTTGTCTGACCCTAGCTTCTGATCTTTGTCTCTCCCCAAATCTAAACTCATACAGTATATAGATGACCTCCTCTGCAACCCATCCCTAAAAATTAGCCAAACTAACACCTCTGCTCTTCTAAATTTCTTGTCCAACTTGGGTTATCGAGTCTCACTTTCCAAGGTCCAACTGTCCCCTCCTCAGGTCACCTACTTGGGACTAACTATTACCTCAACCCACAAAGCCATTACTTTGGATAGAAAACACCTAATCCAGTCTCTCACAGTCCTCTCTACTAAAGAGATTTTATCATTCCTAGGAATAGCTGGCTTCTTACGTTGTTCCTGGATCCCCTCTTTTTCCCTCCTTGCCAGCCCCTTATATGAGACAGCCCTTGACCCCTCACATGATCACCCCCATTACTAAGCCCTTTCAGAAGCTCCAATAGGCCATTCTCTAGACTCCAGCACTTCATCTCCGAGACATAATCCATCCCTTCTCCCTCTATGTAACAGAAAAGGAGGGATGTGCCCTTGGGGTCCTAGGTCACCAGCTGGGACCTTCCTTTGTACCCATAGCATACCTGTCAAAACACTAGACTGTAACACCCAGGGATGGGCACCCTGCATATGCACTTTAGCAGCTGCTGAGCTCCTCATTCATGAATCAAAGAAACTACCCTCTGGGTCACCCACCACTGTCTTCTCCTCCCACAACCTGTCCCATCTCTCAACTTGTAAAGGCTTACAAACTCTACCTCCTTCCCAGGTTCTTTTTCTTCAGGTGGCACTAGTAGAAGATGCCACACTTATTTTCCAATTTGCCATTTTTCAATATCTCAGATCTTCCTTGACCAAACACTGACCAATCCCCATCTCATTCTTACATTGAAACTGTAGAGGAACTATGGCCCCATCCTGTACACATACAGGAGGGCACATTACCTCAGGCCATCTGTACCTTGTACAGAGATGGCAGCTTCTTTTTACATGAGGGGACCCGAAAAGCAGTCTATGCCATACTCAGATATTGGGGTGATTGAGGCACAGACACTCCCCACCCATACCACTAGCCAACAGGCTCTCACCTGTGTCTTCCAATTGGCACAAGGACAATCCCTAAATGTTTACACAGAGTCCTAACATGCTTTTCATATCCTCCTGTCTCACACTGCCATCTAGAAGGAGTGTGGGCTACTTAGAACAAAAGGATGGTCCATAACTAACTTAGGTCAAATTATGGACATGATAAAAGCCAAAGCTATGGATTATTCACTGCTGGTCTCATCAGACTGACAACTCCATCACCTCTAAGGGAACTAACCAAGGTGATGAGGCAGCTAGAGCTGTAGCCCTCCAAGGCCCAGACTCACCTCACCCACACGGGATCCTTGCACTACAGCCCACCGTCACTCTCAGACACTCGACGAATTCTGTCCTACCTACACCGGCTCTTTCATCCTGATAGCCAAGCTCTGTCTCACTTTGTCAAGGCTCATCTGCAGCTTACCCCTGAGGACTTGCATCTCTTAAGAACTATTACTGCCTCTTGTAAAATCTGTCAAATGTCAGACCCCCAACTCCAGAGACTGCAGCCCCCCTTTTCCTACCCACCAGGCCAGAGGCTCTCTCCTGGTGACTGACTGGTAACTTGACTTTCCCCACATGCCCACAGTTAGATGAGTTAAGTGCCTCCTGGTGCTAGTGGACACATTCTCAGACTGGGTGTAGGCATTTCCAACCACTAACAAAAGACCTCCTTCTCAAGGAGATTATTCCCCCTGCCTCCCTTCAGTCAGACAATGGTCCTGAATTCACCTCACAGATTTCCCAAACCTTATCTAGTGCCCTCAGCATTCCTTGGCATTGTCATATCCCACACCATCCCCAGTCCTCAGGAAAGGTAGAATGAAATAACCACTCCTTAAAAAACACTTTTGTTAAAATGTCAAAGGAACTTCACTTTGACTGGACAAAGCTCCTGCCTCTGGCTCTTTTCAGGGTTTTGGCTCTCCTCAAGTGACCCCTTTCAATCTCTCCATTTGAACTCATGTATAGGAAGCCAGTTCTAACCCTCTCTCTCCCATCCAAACCATCACTTCTCCTTGATCACCTACTTACTCTGTCAGCTCTGCTCTCTCTTATGGAACTTTACTGATCACTCCCTACCCCGACCATGCTCTAACCCCTGTAGATCCCCAGTCAACATTGGGGATCATGTCCTTCTCTCTCCTCCAGACCAACATCCCTCATCCTTTTCCCCTAGATGGCAGGGCCCCTTCAAGGTAATTCTTGTAACCCCCACAGTTGCTAAGCTCGAGGGCCTCTCCCATTGGATTCACTTATCCCACCTCAAGCCCTTTACTCTCCCACCTCAAGACAAACCTCCTTCATACACATCAACCCCAACAGGACCCTGCTCCCTTAAGTTTTAGAGGACAACGAGATCAACCGCCTTGTCCACAATTCCAGAAGAATGAGACTTCACCCCACAGCTGTACTCAACTCTACTGGATTGGGAACTCCATATGGAAGTGGATGCTTTCCTTCCTGACCTCTCTGTATTTTCCTGTCTCCACTAATCACACCCTGCTTCATCAAGTCCTTCTCTGTATATCTCCAATGACATATTCAAAATCTCCAATTAAACAATGAATTAGCTGTTGTTACGGGACTACCAACCATTAGCCACAGAACTAGAGGCATGAAGACTACCAAACATGCCCGGGTGGTAAGAAACAACTACACCCAGCAGATATCCACACTCCCAGACTCAAAAAAGGAGACTCACGGAACAGATTTCAATATAACTTTTTACTATTGACTGCCCTCAGCAATCAACCACCTGTGTCTCCTGGGCATCAAAGTGATACTGTGGTGATGGGAAAGGAATAGGTGCACTGTTTATTTATATGAAGATAGAAAAACTTTAGTGATGATAAGGAAAAGTGATTTGAGATGTATAGAAGAATGAAACATGCTCCAGATTCCTCTTTCTCACTGTGTTACTGTTCATAACTTTAACACTAACTGATGGAATTCTGACAAGCTGTTAATCCAGCTCTGGAGAGCACTACCCATTATACTACACCACTGTATTACCACAGCCACAGCTCAAGATTTTAAATTCCCTTTGGTTGCTTTTGAATGTGTCTAAAACTTACCTCTTTTTGTAAACTTGAAACTTCTTATAAGCTCCAGGGAGTTGACTTGGATTCACCCCAAACAAGTCAGATGCACTCCAGGTAAGTACTATCCCCACCTTCCCCTGGCCTTGGGACTCCCCTCTACCAAGTACCAAGACATAAGGAAAAATAACACCTTTTTCCCCATAAACTTAACTTTATCTTCTGCCCTACCAGCATCTTTCCAGGTCCAAATGGCGCTGGATGGTTCCACAGAGCCTGGATAGCAGTGAAACAACCAGGTTCCACAGGACATGGCCAGCACCCCAGCTTCCTCAGGTCCTCCAAAGATGACTGACTTCCCCGTAGGTCAACAGGAAGCAGTCTTGAGAACTCAGTGCCCTCATTCCGCCTTACCTGCTACCCTTAATTCCTCACCTTTTTATAATAAACAACAGGGAAGAATATCAGCATTCAGGCACTATGCTGGCCTGCACAGGGTCCTCACTGCAGCCACTAAGAGCACCCCTTGTGTAAACAAATGCACTTGCTAACGTTCAGGCAGGTACACTGGTCAGCCCAGGGTCCTACAGCCACCGCGTCACTACATAGTATCTGTGCACATGCTCTAAGCCCCTTTTAAAAGCGAGCTCGACCTGTTCCCCTCTCTCTTTTCCTGCCACTTCTCCCCAGAGGCCAGTCTCTGCCCCTTTCCCTTTTTGCCAATAAACCTCCCATGTGAATTCTTTGTTTGGTATGATTCCTTCTCGCTGACGCTAAACCACAACAATCACAATTTTTGTTGTCCTCTCCATCTCCCTCGTCCCACCACACCTTTGGATGTTCTCTCCGCCCCCCTCTTCCCACCAATGGTGGTGCTCATCCCTAGTTCCTTTTTGTGGGTAGTAGACAGTACTGACAACATGATGCTAAAAACCATGGCACCCCGTGTCCTGGTGAATGTGTTATCATACCTATTACCAACACAGTAACTATTTTTGAATAACTCAGTGGTTTAAAGTAGAAGAGAAAGCGGCAATGGATAGACATTATAAAGAAACACATATCAACTCCACCAAAGCAAACCCTTTTTATGCTTAAGATCTGTGCAACCATATTATGAGAGGAGGGATGGAATTCATTTAGTAATTCACTCATTTGACATGTAGCCATTGAGAGTTGACATATGCCAGATATTATTCAAATATTGAGTATTTGCAGTAGTAAACAAAAGAGAAAACTCTGCCTGTGTCTTCCCTGGGGAGACATAAAATAATTAAGATGAGGCAGTGTGCTCCTCAGAGAGGTGACATTTGGGTAAATCCGAAGAGGAGGCGGGAACAAACCTTATGGTTTTGCAGGAGAATATTCAAGTAAGAGGAAATAACAAAAGCAGAGGCTGGCACTGGGAGTGGCCCCAAGTATCTGAAGAGCAAGAAATGTACAATGGTTAAGAAGAGAACTAGATGGCAAAGATGAAGGGAAGTTTGCCAGAGCTGTGTAGAACACAGAAAATGACTTTTGATTTTTGAGAGTGAGATCACCAAGTCACCAGAGATCCTTAAGTTGAGAATAGTGTGAGCATTGCCTGTACGTGCACCATACTGGATGTCCTGGGGTTAAAACAGTGTGGCCATTGCCTGGACCTGCACCATACTGGATGCCCTGAGGTTAGACTGAAGAGGACAAGGATTCTAGGGGTTGAGGATGATAGTCTGGACTGGGATAGCAACAGGTATGGGGGTAAAGTGTTGGGAAGTGTTTACTCTTTCTTTTTTTTTTTTTTTCAACAAATGGCTTCTCTGAGTAGCCCTGGCTGTCCTAGAACTCACTCTGCAGACCAGGCTGGTCTCAGACTCAGAGATCTGCCTGCCAAGTCCCACGTGCTGGGTTTAAATGTGTGTGGGAGTTGGGTATGTAAGATCAGACTTCATTGGAGAGGTGTGTGTAGGAGTTAAACCTGGGAGTCATAAGAATATAAATGTCGTTTAAAAGCTATGGTACCAAACAAGATCAGCAGAAAGTAAGTGCAGCTAAGGATACCCCAGTGTGAGTGGAAGATGGGGAAAACCAGCAAAGGAGTTTGTGCAGGAAGAGCTGGAGGCAGGGTAGTTTGGTAAGGCCATCCATAGGACTCCAATCAAGTCACAGCTTCAAGGTGTGAAAAACACAAGTTTTGAAACTGAACTATGGAATCCAGCAGGCAAGAGGCTGGGAGGGATGCTTGACAAGACGGTGCCTGTGAAATGCTGAGGGTGAACTGCATGGTTCAAATGTGGGAAGAGGAGAACAAGTGCAGTACAAGACAGCCGTCCCCACAAGGACCCCTCAGCTTCAGTATCTAGCATAGTTTTAGCCCCTCTGAAAAAGTGCCAGGATGCATACAGTCTCCATTCAGGTCCATTCTAAGATCTTGTGAAGACAACAAGGACTATTGTTTCCATTAGGAAACAGGCAATTCACTGTGACTTCATTTAAGTTTTAGTTCAAAACAGTTGAAGATGCTTTCCCCCCCACCCCCACCCTATCCCCTGGGTTCCTGATCTTACTTCGCTTGGTTTTAACAAAATTTTATAGCTCAGTAGCAACATGGATTTTATAAACTGTTTTCAAGTGTATTAAACATTGGATTATATAACCTTTTTCTAAAAAGCAACCAAATGGAAACAAGACTGAACTTCACTGCTTCTGCGGGGCTCACTGGTCAAGTTGAAAGCAATAGAAATACATCTTTTAAGAATGGATTACATGATGCTGGACCAAAGACAAGACTTGAAATTATGAGATAAACGAGTTAAGCCCATTCCTTCTTATCTCTGAAAATGTAGACACTATCTTTCTGTATACCACAGGGCTCGGCAGAACTGGGATGATGGTGACTCTTATTTTGAAGGTCACATGAAATTTCTCATGAAAAGCCGATGCTAGCCCTCTTGCTGATAAATACTCCCACCCTCAGGCTTTGGTTGAACTCTTGCAGTAAGCCTAAGAGGTAGACTGGATACTCTCATTTTACTGAGATGAGGCTGAGGCTCTGAGATGCTTAAGGACTAAACCAAAGGCACTGAGACCAGAAACAAAGTATCTGTCCTGATATTCAAGTCACAATCAAGATGCCCACATGTGTGGTAATATTGTGTTCCCCAAAATATTGTGCGCCCTAATAAACTTGTCTAGGGTCAGAGAACAGAACAGTCACTAGATATAGAGGCCAGAAAATGGTGGCGCACACGCCTATAATCCTAGCATTCCAGAGGCAGAGATCCATCTGGATCTCTGAGTTCAAAGCCACATTGGAAACAGCCAAGCATGGTGACCCACACCTTTAATCCCAGGAAGTGATGGCAGAAAGGTATTTAAGGCGTGAGGACCAGGAACTAGCCTGGTTAAGCTTTTAGGCTTTTGAGCAGCACAGTTCAGCTGAGATTCATTCTGGATGAGGACACAGAGGCTTCCAGTCTGAGGAAACAGGATCAGCTGAGGAATTGGCGAGGTGAGGCTTGTGGCTTGTTCTGCTTCTCTGATCTTCCAGCTTTAACCCCAATACCTGGCTACAGGTTTGTTTTAATTAATAAGACCATTTAAGATTCATGCTACACACATGCTTACCACATGGTGCCACAATCTGCTAACTCTGACTCACTCTGCTCTTGGGACTATGAATGAGCCAGTGAGTGATGAATAGGTCCCTGGGATTGCACACGCTGGAGAGAGAAAAGACTCAAGGTATTCCAGAACCTCATCCCTTGACCTCTGAATTTCCCTTTCTCTAGACACCCCTGCCTCCCAACAAGCTCTAGAAAGTATCAGTTGTGTTCACGGCTGTGAGGACAGGGGCCCTTACCACCCTCATATCTCTGAGTCCTGGGAAGAACCTCAGATGCTGCTTGTATAAGCACTGCATTTTATGGACTAGGAGGGTTAATTGTGGAACCATCAAGGTGTTGGTCTCAGCTAGTATCAGGGATAGTACCACTGCTGGGCAGCTAGAAGTCCGTACAATTTTTTTCTACTGCACTATACCACACTGTAACTCACAGTGTGGTCATAGCATAATATGATATCTAAAATCAAAATTCCAAAGGACTTCTCAATTAGGTAAGTAAGAAAAATTTATTCTCCTTCCCCTATTATAGCATTAAAAGGTGCTTAAAGCACTTAATAAATGGTTGCTTGAGTCGCCTCTAGATCAAGTTTCCTTATTTGCAGTGCTGAAAAGACAAAGTGACTTCAAGGCTGCTCATGAGAGGACTCGATTATCTGAGAAACACACACACAGAAACACACACACACACACACACACACACACACACACACACACACACACACACACAGACCTCTTCATAAATGATGTCTGACAAGGAACGAGACGTTTGTAGCATAGGAGCTCTGGAAAACATAATTATTTATCCTTTCACAGCTAATGAAAGAAATTGAAATTGAAGCTTTCATTTCAAATCCTTTTTATCTGGGTGAAACTTTAATTTTACATAATTAAATTGACTTCACAGTTCAGTGTGTTAAAATATGCAATTAAACAGCATATCAAGGTTAAATGCCGACTGCTGTTGGCTCATTTAGAAATCATGCTTCTGCACTCCTAAACAAGAAGAAACACCTGTCTAGCACTGTAATCCCTGTGCTGGGGACCACACAGCCTGCAGGCCTGTGTCCCCCACGTCCCCCGCGTCCCCCGCATCGCATGGTCAGAGCAGGAGGAGAGGCTGGTTTTTTTTTTTTTTTTTTTTTTTTTTTTTTTTTTTACCCTAATGGGCCAAATCTGGTACAAGGTTAACTGGATTTAAAATTTTTATTTCCCTTTGTTTTTCAGTGGAACTTTTTTCCCATTAAAAATTACTCTGTCACTTCCATCAAGCTCCACACCCGATCCTCTATGAGAACACTTGGATCTTCCAAGTAGTGATTTTCTGTAAAACAGAGATTGTACACAACAACTAAACGTTAGTTTAGTTGAAGGTATGGAAAAATGCCTCTGCTTTCATTTTTTTTCCACTCCACAATTTACAATCTGTTCCAGTTGAGGTGTCTTTCAAGTGATCTTTGTGCCTCTGGAAAAGGAGAGCCTCAAGAAATACTTCAGGATGTGCTGAAGAGGGCCTGGGGCAAGGACACTGGAAATGTGTTGTGGGAGATGGCTGTAGCTGGCTGAGGTGTGGACTTTTAGTTACCTGCCCCTTCCTTGTTTTCTTTGTGGTGATTAATTTATGATTCAGTAGCATCTTATATTCCCTTTATCTTAAGATCCTATGAGTGGAGGAGGGTCAATAATGAGAACCAAGTTCCTTTCCTTGACTGATTCTATAACTGATGTAGCAGTGATTTTGTTTTATCTCATTAGAGTGGCTGCTAAGCAAGATTCATGGATCTAAGCATTTTCTTGCTATAACAATACACAGAAAACCTAGATCTATACGGTGGCTCTTCCACATACAGCAGGGGATATGTGTTGAGTTAATTACAGCAGCCCCAAAGAAGACATGGTCCTTAGAGTCCTTAGTGGTCTATTACATGTCATGATCATATCTTGTTCCTTGTTATGCATCTGCTACCTATAAGATACATGTTGATACGGCTGGTAGGCTATAACACTGAAAGATGATAGAAGATGTTGCAATGTGTAGTGATACTGATATTAAAAATGTATAAATTGTTTGCTCTTTTGAGTCATGGCTTCACATATAGCACTGTCTGGCTCCTTAGAACCAGAAATCATCCTAGGACATATACATTCTTTTACAACAACTTGAGGTATATACATTCTTCTGAAATTCTGAGCCAGGACTAGGTTCATCTACAGTTCAATGTATTACCACAAAATCAAAACAAAGATTTCTTCCCCCAGTGCACATTTTGGTATTTTTATCAGTAACAACTACATAGTGGAAAATACTTTTATTAGTCCACAGTGATATTAGTATATCCATGAAATTATAATGTTGCCAATTCAGGATTGTAAATTAGGCTTATGCCCATCACATATAGAGTCATTAGTTGGTCTCAGATAATCTGAGTTCAGAAGTTTCAACTCTGAACAAATTATTAAGTAATACCAAACAACAAAGTTTTCTTGTTAAATTTTACATGAAGCTTAGAAATCTGACTTGATTTATAGAGAATCCAGTGCATAAGGTTCTGACAAGTCTGTAGTGCAAAGCTTTTATCTTCCCAGAGCCTCACATTAAGGATTTTGGATTGAGAAACTGAAATGTTTCATTGTATGGTTTGATGCTTTCTGTATTTCCTTGGATATCTGATCTGTGCCAGATGAATGACTACTGACTTTAACTTTTCTGAATTCTCTTGTATTGTGGTCAAAGAAGATCTGTTCAATGTTCAAAAGTTTTCAGTATAACTTTGAACATCAAAGGAAAAAATACCATTCTGGGCCATACTAGAGGCTGGAGGAATTCAAGTATTTGCAGAACAAATTAGCCATAACTCATTCCTTCCAGAAATGTAATTTGGCAAATTTCAGCTATTCTTAAATCTGAAGCAAAGAAGACAGAAAACCAAGTGTATCCAACAGACCACAGAGACAGACAAGAGCTCCACACAATGAGTGCATGACTAATGTGTATGTACCTATGAAAGCAAATGTATGTGTGGGTACTGTATAGCATACAGAAAAGAGAAAAAGACAAGCTAAATACAAGGAGATGAGAAAGAACTGAATGCAGGTAATGGGCACAAGTTATGAAAAAGAATATAAAGCTATTTTTTTCTAGTTCTAATTTTATCATGGATTTTTTTTTGGTTTTGGTGATGGGTAAATACATAAAATATATTCAATACTGAATGTGTAAAATCTAATGTGAAGCATCACAGCTTCTATTTAGAGTGCTAATTCTAACTGTATATGAGTTCTTTAAGTTGTATAGACTTTGGGTCTGGTTAATTTTAGTGTGTGATGTTTTTTATTTATTTGAAAGTTTTTTTTAAAAAATAAGTTTATAAAAAATGACTAATGAATGCACAGAAAGTACTAAATCTGTAACATAAAACCATAATTATTATCTTCATATTGAGTGCTTTTTTTTTATAGAGAGGGGGTAACTCTGAGGGAAAGGCTTTTTTTTTTTTAAGATTTCTTTATTTAATGTGCACATTGGTGTTTTGCCTGTATAAACTCTGTGTGAGGGTGTCAGATTCCTTGGAACTGGACTTACAGACAGTTGTGAGCTGCTATGTGGGTGCTGAGAATTGAACCTGGTCCTCTGGAAGAGCAGCCATGTCTCTTAACCACTGAACCGTCTCTCCAGCCCTGGTAGTTCTGTTTTTAGGAAGTTTTAGCAGCATTCCCTGTGGAAGTTATTTTTGTGCTTAGAACATTCTTGATAGGATTAAGTAAATAATGCATTCGGTGTCTATACACCAGGGAGTGAAAGTTTCTGGGTGTCTGCTGCCCTCTTGGTGACTTCATTTACCTTTTCATAATCCTACTTGACAAGCATGGACAGTGATGGCTACCTGTGAAGCTGGCTGTGTGACCATTACATGAGATGTTCATTAGAGGCCTTGTTAAAAATAGTGAGGGATGCTTCAAATTAACAGCTACCTGTAGCTAGAGTTTTCCTGGTCCTGCCTGGTCCACGGTCAGGACAAATCTCTCTCACCTGCCAGTCCTGCAGCTGCTCAGAGCCAACCAAGTAAACACACAGAGACTTATGTTACTTATAAACTGTATGGCCGTGGCAGGCTTCTTGCTAACTGTTCTTTTTCTTAAATCAACCCATTTCTATTAATCTATCTATAGGTTGCCACATGGATCGTGGCTTACCGGTATCTCAACATCTTCTCATGGTGGTGGCTGGCAGCTCTCTCTGCCTCAGCCTTCCACTTCCCAGAATTCTCTTCTCTCCTTGTCCCACCTATACTTCCTGCCTGGCCAATCAGTGTTTTATTTATTAACCAATCAGAGCAACACATTTAACAAACAGAACATCCCACAGCAGCTACCTGAAGTAATATCTAAGTTTTATAATTCAAGGATGGATTTAGCTTCTTATTAAGAACAAAAAGCTATAAGGAGCCACTCAGCTGATGGCGATAATGTAACTGCAAAGCATAAAGATTAAAGATAACATGCAGAGCCAGGCATGGTGGCACAAGCTCAGTCTGGGGACTGAGGAGGCTGCATGAGGAGAGGGAGATCAGGGGTGTGAGGTCAATCTGGGTTACAGAGCAAGACCTTATCTCAAAAATCAACCAACCACCAACAAAAGGAACCCCCAGCTTCATGGGGATTAAATACATTAAACAAATCTAAGGCTATAACAAATACTTGTCATTAAAGTTCTACTGCAAAGAATAGGTTTAACAATATGAAAGAAAAATTACAAGATTTCACCTTGAATAATGACATACTCTTAGTCACCTACTCTAATATACTCTGGTATATTAGGACACCAGTCAATGTCCTATTCTTTCTCTCAATTTCCTAGTATGTCACTAGACAATTTCCTTTTGGGAAGAAATCTGAGCAGTTGGTTACCCAGATAACACATTGAAAAGTCCAGCCAATTGGGGTACTACTGTAATCTCTGTAACTACTTGGGGGTGGGGATCTCTCTCTCTGATAGAAAGAGTTTGAATTTAAATCCAGTGGTTATGATGGTTGTGAGAGATTTCTCAGATATTTATTTTACTCTAGAAAAATAGCTGTATCCACAGAGAGGAAGCACATTCCAGTCATTCAAACAGACACCCTTCCCCAAGTGTTGCCTCCTATTCATTAACTCCTGATACCTAAGGCATTAGAGAGAAGGAAGAGGAAACTGGAAAAATACTTAAACAGTCACAATGGACTTAGAGAGTACCTAAGAAGGATGAGAAAATGCCATGCTGTACTTCAGTCTTGCAAACATCTTGAGGCTATGGAGAAGTCTTAGACTCCAGGGCATTAACATGAAGCAAATGAGAGCTTTAGGGAAAGAGGACCTGGTGGGCAAGATTAAGGACTGCTGTTTTGGGCTATGTTTTGTGCTTGAGGCATCCACTAAGAATCCCTTAAGTAATCTTACCTTTGTTTTCTGCCTTCAGTTCCTCCGCCATCAAGCTGTCTTGTCGGTTCCCAAGCACAAATGCGAGAAATGAGAGGATCAGGGCATCCAATATTCCAATGATAGCCAGGATATACGCCCAGCGGACAGAGCAGGCCCCAAGAGTGTACTTGTCTGTCTTTTCTCCACACATCCGTTTTACTTCATCTGAATCCCAGCCATCAGGGAAAATCATACAGCCAAGCACAAGACAGGCAGCTTAGAGAGAGGAGGACAAAAGGAAAAAGAATTAAGCATTTTGTTTAAAATTTTTTTTCCATTGTTTGTCAAACATTTCAAATGATTGATTTTGAGAGTAGCAAGTCTCAGTACCATTTCCTGCCCACCCCCTCCTTCTTAACAGAAAAGCAGGCCCTGAAGTCTGCAGCAGAGAAATTCAGGGCCTGGACTATATGAGCCCATGCACTCTGAGATAAGTTAACGTGAATTTAGCTATGAGAAAAACACTAAGAAATTGAATTTTTGTGCATGTTTGCAGGAAGCCTTCCATTGCAAATAGCCCAGAAGGAATCATCACACTGCAGGATGACAATTCAATGCTGGCTTTGAAGAGCAGTGACAGCAGCCAGATAAGGATTTAGGATAACATGGAGAATATCAGAGAGTTGATTGACTTTGACTCTTTGGGAAACATAACATTGTGATCCTCATCTCCAGTGTCCAGACATTTCTTGAAATTCTTACCATTGATACTTTCTATTCTAGTCTCTATTTTATTTCATTTTTGAAACATATATATATATATATATATTTCAATTATAATTACATCATATATTCTTTTCTTTCATCCCTCCAAACTCTACCAAGAACTCTCTTGCTCTCACTCAAATTATTGGTTCTCTCTCTCTCTCTCTCTCTCTCTCTCTCTCTCTCTCTCTCTCTCTCTCTCTGTGTGTGTTCTGTCTATAGCTCTCTTTATCTCTATATATACATTTCCATTATACATTCCTAAATACATAAATACAACCTGCTTAGTATGCATCAAGCTACACACATAGTTCAGGGCTGACCATTTGCTATTAGATAACCAATTGCTATGCTCTTCCCTTGAGGAGACCATTTCTCTTATTCTCAGCATTCCTTAGCTGCCTGTAGTTCTCTGTGTAGGGCTGAGGTTTCCTGAGCTGTTCTTATCCATGTTAGCATGTCTAATGGTGTTATCCTTGTTTAGGTCATGTTTAGGTGGCTCTGCTAAAAAAAAAAAAAAAAAAAAAAAAAAAAAAAAAAAAAAAAAAAGCCTGCAAATCACAGTAGCACAGTGTGACAATGCAGACTTTTAATAGAAATTAACAGAGCTAGGGAGAGAATTATTTTCTATATTTCAAATATCACTGCATATGGATACCTCCCCCTTTGTGTGTATGTGTGTGTGTGTGTGTGTGTGTGTGTGTGTGTGTGTGTTGTGTGTGCATTCATGCACTCGTAGATGCATGTGCAGGCTGGAGGTCAATGTCATGTCTTTACTCAGTTGCTGTCTACCTTTATTTTTTTTTTTATATATTTTAAGTTTATTCTTCTCTCATACATTACATCCCCACTTATCCAATCTCAGATCTTTATTGCTTGTGTATCAAGGACTTTTCTGACTGAACCATTATATCACATTGCCCTTTTTATTTTCTTTTGAGACAATCTGGCTATGCAGTCCAAGCTGGCTTTGACTCATGATCTTTCCACCCCAGCCCATGAAGTTCTGTGATTACAGGCACATGCTGTTATACCTAGTTCCAAATTCTTTTTCATTTAGAACACTGTCCTTCTAGGAGCTCTCACAGCTGTTGTTTATACTTAGCTTAGAACCTTTGTTCCTCTTGTGTGCTGTTAAGGTTATTTATTTATAACTACTGTCTCAAATAAAAGACTTAGCTTCCCAAGAAAAGAAACTTTGGTCATTTGTCGTATTTATAGAATGTAAAACAATGTCTTGAACAAAACAGGCACTAAAATACATGTGAATGGGGAAAATGGAAGATAAATGGATTATAATATCTGGGCCCTATACTCTAAAATGTAGTTAGTAGCAGTCAATACCACTACCATTAGTCAATGGCACAAATCTAGTGAAAGAGAGATTTAAATTTGGTGGCATTCATAGCCAGTTTTGTTATGACTATACAATAAATTACAAGTACTTGGGGTGGATTTAAATACAGTGAGCTGGTGAATTGAAAATATTTTCACATCGTGGCTTTGTCTTAGAACTTAGTACATAGCATGCTCTTTACAGCATTATTTAGAACAGATTATCCACAATCTAAAAAAATATGGTTTACATGAACAGAATTAATTTTATTTTGGACAATGCAGAAGATCTTTGTGTCTAAATTATATTTGAAAAGTTTCTAAATTACTTTGAACATTCCAAAAATATTATATATATATATATATATATATATTTTTTTTTTTTTTTCATCAGTTGAAGGACATCTAAGTTTTTCCCATTTCCCATCTATTGTCATTAGAGCAGCACTGAGCATGGCTGAGTAGGGGGCACTGTAGTAGTCTATTGAATTCTTAGGGTACATGCCAAGAAATGGTATAACTGATGAAAATGTGATACATATACACAATGGAATCTATTCAGCTGTAAAAAAATGAATTCATGAAATTTTCAGGTAAATGGATAGAAATGGAAAATATTATATTGAGTAAAGTAACCCAGACCAAGAAAGACAAATGCCTCATGGTCTCTCTTATTTCTGCATCCTAGTTCCCAATTGAATCTTTATATTTGATTATATAACTTGTAGTTACTTGTAGTAACTGAAGTGTGTGTGTGTGTGTGTGTGTGTGTGTGTGTGTGTGTGTGTGTGTGCGCGCGCGTGCATGCACAAACTCTAGAGTTGGGGATAGTAGGACACAGGTACTGTGAAGGGGGACACCAGAGCAGGGAAACTAAAAGAGGCATAGAAGAGAAGCAGAGATAAATAAAAACAAGGATGTTTGACAAAGCCACAGGGAAACATTCTTTTATAAGCTCACTTAAAATACATATATAGTATATGCATACATAAACACACACGCACGCGTGTGTGCGCGCGCGCGTGCACACACACAGAAAGAGAGAGAGAGAGTTTAAATGGAATTATACCACACAGAATAACATTCCCTCTGCAACAGCCACAAATTATTTAACAAAAATCCTAGTGTCGGGCATGGGAAACTTCTCTTTGCATTGTTGGTCACAGGGATTTGAGAGACTCCTTGCAAAATATAGGCTATTGCCATTGCCTCAATTGTCTCCCAGAACTTGAAGATAAGATCCTACTGCTGAAGACACTACACACCTAGAATACAGGATTTGGAATAATTGAACTCTCATAGAATCAGAAGGTGCTATACAAGTTGTCAAGGGAGGAAAACCATCAATGGTACTCCCTAGCTGTGAAGTCTGTGAACCACCACAACAACTGACCTGATGGAATAGAATATCCCTAATGGGGCAATAGTGGTACTTTTATCTTGGGGGCAACCAATAGCTCTGGACTGAAGTCCAGATCAATGGGAGTGGATTTGTGCCTGGTACTGCAAACCTACTGGTGCTGGCCACATCATATACCTGAGAGGACACCCAATTACTGCTATTTTCTAAAAACCAATATAATTTCTGACTGTATTTTCAATGTTTACTTATACCCATAAATAAGTGTAGTTCCTACTCTTCACCAAAGAATCTTCTTTGTGTAGCAGATAGAAACAACTACAGAGGTCCGCAACTGGAGGGAAATCCAAAATGGAGGGAATAAGTTACTGTGGAATGCCTAGCCCCAGTTAGTACATCTAAAACACAACCTAAGGCTTAGGGAGCATTGTGGAAGAGGGGGAAGAAAGATTATAGGAGCCAGAAGACCAGGATTTCTGTGAGACACTGTCTTTTAGACATGACAAGGAAGTTTGCACCCATGAAATCTCAACAATAAAGTTGCCTAAACAAGATGTGCACAATGACAATACCAGTTGTGCTGGCTAGTTTTATGTCAACAGACACAAGAAAGAGTCATTTGGGAAGAGAGAATCTCAGTTATGGTTTCTATTGCTGCAACAAAACACCATGACTGAAAATCAAGATGGGGAGGAAAGGGTGTATTTGGCTTACACTTTAGCATTGCTGTTCATTACTGAAGGAAGTCAGGACAGTAACTCAAACAGGGCAGGATCCTGGAGGCAGGAGCTGATGCAAAGGCCATGGGAGGATGCTGCTATTGGCTTGCTTCCCCTGGCTTGCTCAGCCCACCTTCTTGTAGAACCCAGGACCACCAGCCCAGGGATGGCACCACCTACCATGGGCTGGGACCTCCCCCATTGGTCACTAATTGAAAAAATGACTTATAGCTGGATCTCATGGAGACATTTTCTCAACTGAGGCTCCTTCCTCTCTGATGATTCTAACTTGTGTCAAGTCAACACACAAACCAGCCAGTATAGAAGGCAAGCTGATCAAGCTCTGAGAAGCAAGCCAGAAAGCCACACAAGAGTGTGGTCTCTGAGTCAGTTCCTGCCTCTAGATTTCTGCCTTGAAGTTTTGCTCTGACTTCCCTCAGTGATGAAGTGTGACCTGAGAGTTATAAAGTTATAAGGTTAAATAAGTCCTTTCCTCTCCAATAGCAGTAGAAACCCTAAGATACATACATACATAGAAGCAACACCACATGAATTTGGGAGGTTATATATATATATATATATATATATATATATATATATATATATGTGTGTGTGTGTGTGTGTGTGTGTGTGTGTGTGTATAAATGTAATTACATAAGAAAGGTTCTTGAATTTAAGAGTGGGGGCATGGAAGAGTTGGAGGAGAGGGAGGGGTAGAAATGATGTAAATAAAGTACTCATATATGAAAATAAAAAGAAAACTGACCATGCAGAAACACCTTTCTCTTTTGAATACACAAGCCCCTGTAGGTTTCCTAATGCCTGACTGACCTGACACAGCTCAGAACAACGAAACACATCAGGGCACAGATGAACAATGCTCATTTAAAGTCCTTTGTGCTTCATTTCTCCACCCAGAAGGCAGGAGAACCAGGCCTCCCTGCTTGCCAATCACAGCACAGTAAGAGATTTTGTGTTTTCTTTCTTAGATCAATTAGATCCATGTCATTTGCTAATGCAACCAATTTCCTAATGCTTAAGAGCAGTTAATATCACATAGAGAAATACTTTGGGCCCAGCTAAGCCTAGAGTAGGTTTCTGGGCTCCCCACCCTGATTGTCTCCATAGGGAAGACCAATGTGCCCGACTCTGAACATGATGAGCTGCAGCTGGACACCCGGACACTTTAGGACAAGTAGAACATGGTGCTAGTAGGGATACATACTGGGGAATATTGAGGAGCATTTCAACAATTTCAAAATTAGGTAGTCTTTACAGAATTGAGTTAAAACAAATGGTCATAATGGAAAGGTTAAGTGTCAGAGAAGTACACAGCCACAAATGGACAGCCTGGCTAGACTGCAGGTTTGGGGGATGGTGTCATCAAATAGACTTTTTTTTTTTAAAGCTCTTCCTGCTTCAAAGGTAGACTCAACTATCTTTTAAATTTGTATTTCCGCAAATTCTGAGTTACAACTTGCAACTGACAAAAAAGTAGAGGTGGAATATCCCCAAACCACCAGAGAACTGGAATAGAAATCCAGTGCTCTCTTTTCCAAGTGCATCACTCCCCACATTAAGTTCTCAGTGAAGAACATGCAAACAGATGGACAAAACAGTGTGTAACTGTTCTTTGTGCAATGGACACTTTCCTGAAAAACTGTGGTTGCAATGTTCTGAGATGATTTTTGTAGCTAGAGTTTTCCTGCCTGGCCCACAGTCAGGACAAATCTCTCTCACCTGCCAATCCCGCAGCTGCTCAGACCCAACCAAGTAAACACAGAGACTTATATTGCTTACAAACTGTATGGCCGTTGGCAGGCTTCTTGCTAACTGTTCTTATATCTTAAATTAATCCATTTCTATTAATCTGTATGTTGCAAAGCAGCTCATGGCTTACTGGTATCTTTTTTTTTTTTTTTTTTTTTTTGGTTTTTCAAGACAGGGTTTCTCTGTGTGGCTTTGTGCCTTTCCTGGATCTCGCTCTGTAGACCAGGCTGGCCTCAAACTCACAAAGATCTGCCTGCCTCTTCTTCCCGAGTGCTGGGATTAAAGGCATGTGCCACCACCGCCGCCGACTTACCCATATCTTAACATGTTGCTTCTCATCATGGCGGCTGGCAGTGTCTCTCTGACTCAGCCTTCCTGTGCCCAGAATTCTCTTCTCTGCTTGTCCCACCTATACTTCCTGCCTGGCTACTGACCAATCAGCATTTTATTTATACAGAGTGATATCCACAGCAGATTTTTATTTTCAATAATCTAAAGGAGGTGGGGGGTTTAGAAAAATTATAAAAAGCTGAGCAGGAAGGTTAGGGTTTGAGCTCCTCTAGAAAACTGTTTAGGTCTACCTGGCTAGGACACCCTGGTCTCATACAAGCTGTAGCACCCTGATATGTACCCAGGTTTTCCATTTTTTTTTTGTCAACCTTTCCTTAACATGAACTTTTTGATATTTTCTAGTTGATCTGTTTTGAAATGTAAATTGATGTAAATTAGGATTAAAAATACCACAAATGCATTTAAATGCTTTAAAATTGAAGATAGCTCTCATATAACAAAAGCTCCCCCAACAATGTATTATCAAAACATGCTTCTTTACCTTCCTCCTTCTCCTTAGCTGTTTTAGTTGTGAAAGGGAAGGCCCTCCAATTTTAGTGCATTTAACTTAAGTTATGAAAACAGATGAGGCTCTGTTGGCTTCCTTGAATCAATGCTTGGGTGCTGTGATAAATCCTGTTTTCTTGCAATCTATTAGCCATACTTTCCTAGTCTGCATGATGTGTATAGTCAATAGACACTAACAGCTGTTCTCAGTCCTGAGTAGGAAGTCCCTGCAAGACCCCTAGCTGCCTTAGTTGGAATAGAAGAAACAGTGCTCTTCTTGGCTTTATATTAACTATTTGTAAGTCAGTCAACCCTAAGATAATGTGCCATCTCTACAGTAAACAAGGGTCCAGAATATCTGACTAATTCACACATTGTGTCCTGACCACCAGGGATAGGAGAGAATAAATCCAATTGGGAAATTATTTTTTTTTTTAAAAAGACTTTTTTATTATAATGCCTAACTTCCTTGCAACTAGATATTCCTTCATTTTTGCAACAACTTTACTGGGTGTATAGCAGAGAACATTCTTCAATGCTCAGGAGAAACTGAAGCTCACATGTTGGAGGTAAGCATGCAAAGGTGGAAAGAAACCACAGCTCTATTATATGGTGCCATATGTCCTCCTGATTTAGAAGATGTAAGGTGTCTTTTTGAGGGTTTCAGTGTGTTCCAAGTGATTTAAAAGTGTCCACATTCTACAATGGCACTCTGATCAAGGCTGCTGATCCCACATGAGTTCTGAAATAGTTCAGAAATGGTTCCCAAGAGCCACTAATTACAGTGGCATTTTTCTTGTTAAAGAGCTGAATGTGATCTCTGTGGAGGAAACATCCTTAGATAAACCCACAAGCCTTTGCAGTAGGCTCTGTCTCCAAAGGGAAATGGAGGAAGATGGGAAAAGCAGCGAAAGGGGGGTTTCTTGGGTCTGCTTTTGTGCTTGTCTCACTGTCCCACCAGGGCTTTGAAGGCTGTAAACTAAGAACTACCCATTTCTAAACAGAAAGAGAAACCTAAATTCTTCCTTTAAGGAAATCCCTGAACTGCTCACAAGCAAGATAAATTGCCTCATGTTGCTGAGGCACTTGAGGGGAACAAGATAAAAAAGAGGGACCAGCATTCACTTAACTCTATCAATTATTTGGGCATACAGTTACTGGAAAAATAGATGCTGGCAGAGGCTTCTGGGCCATGGAGGGCAAACATTCACACAGGATTGTCACTGAACACCTGGTAAAAAGAGACAGATGCCTCCCTCCCACCACTTCCCCATCAGCTCATGGCCAGCCATCTTGAGCTAGGCTATTTATATCTCTGGAGAAAGGTTTAATATTTACAGCTCAGTTTACTTCTGGAGTTACTTGATGACCCAGGACATGAACTACTGTGGTTTTGAGTGTGGCTGAGAAAACAAGTTGTATCCTGGAAGATTATGGTTTTATACAACATATTTTTGTGGTCATTTAATTTGGGGTCATAACATGAAAGACATAATAGCTTTGAGAATGGTTTGGTTAAGAGAAAATATAAACAGATTCTAGGTTGTCAGAAGATGAGAGTCAGTAAGTGGCATCTAGTGATAAGAAAAGCTGCTATACCCTGCCAGCCACTTAGCTCCAACTTTCTTGAATAAAGGGTTCCATAATATAATACTAATGGTGTTGTGAGAATTTGGCATCCACTCACACCTGCAGAGACAAGCTCTACAGTTAGTGGAGAAAAAGTTTTTTATAGAATAGGATGCCAAACAAAAGGAAAAGTGCTTGATTGTATGATATCAGTTTAAATCCATCTAGGTCTTGAGGGTTAGCTACATAAGAGGATAGTGGTATGGCTGAGTCAGACAATACTTGTCTAACATCAGCAAGGTACATGGCTCAACCCAGCCTGGAAAAAAGTCACATATAATAAAAATTAGAATCTAGAATGTAAAAACATTTAAAAGGCCATTCTAATCAGCACAACACTGCTAGATGAGTTGATTTATAATGTATCACAGGTCCAAATTATATGAAATCCTGAATGTTGTTGTTGACTGTTTTTCATTATTTACAGTGGCTGTCCCTTAAGCAACTGCTGTCCTGATCAGAGACTGAACCTCCACTGTTACTAGCAGTGGTTCAGCTGCAAGGGTCATAGCCTGAGGGAATTCTGTTCCCTCAGGCACCCACTCTTTCAAAGCTAGTAAGGGAAACTTTAACTAGATCTCTATCCCTTTAAAAAAACTCACTGTTCAAAGACTGAGGTGGATTCTGTTCACTCAAAGAGCCTGAATAGCAAGTAGCTAACCTTCTCCCTTTGCTTGTGCCTTCCAAAAAATTGGGCGTCTCTCTGCTCAGCCCCCACTTGAGAACCCTAGCTACAGGTGGTTCTTCCTTACCACTTCTATCAGCTACTTGCTGACTCAGCCTCCTGATTGAAGGTTAATTTTTTTTAATCAAACAAATGTAACACATCTTTGCATTGTTTAACAAAAGCAGTAGGAAAAAATGCAACACAAAAATAATATTCCACAACAGAATGTGGTATCATTAATAGAAAATACAGTGTAAGAATAGCTACTGTTTATTGAATGCGTCTTAAATATGAGTACACTTTATATGAATTTTCTCATTTAATCCTTAAGTAAAGATCAGAGAAACAAGAGAATTCTTCTTTCCAACTCAGTCTGTTTCCACAGAGAGGCATTTTCCTGTAAACATTCTCAACCCCTTAGCCCCATTCCTCATCTTCCACAGAGGTAATATATGAAGGAGAGAACTGGGCTTATCTGCCCCAACCCCTTCCTGATTTACCTTATGAGTTTTTGAGTTCTGCCTGTATCAACCAGTTTTGCACTACTCTAATGAAATGCCCAAGGCAGCCTACTTGTGAAGAAGAAAGGTTTATTTACTCTATAGCTTTAGAAGCTTTTAGTTTGGGTTGCTCTGTTAGTTAAGCTTCTGGTGAGGCCCTAATGGTGGAAGCATTCTGGTGGAAACAATTGACAATTCAAGGCAGTAAGCCTGAAATAAAGCCTCAGAGTTAGGCTCAGTCTTTTACAACTTACACCCCAGATACCAGCTTTCACTTTGCTGGCAGAACTCTTAACTAAGGGCTTCCCACTAGGCCCAAGCTCTTAGAGATTTTACCACTTCTCTTTTCTTTTCTTTTTTAAACTTTTTATTGATTCTTTGTGGATTTTCCATTGTGTATCCCAATCCCATTCACCTCTCCATCCCTTTATAACTGTCCTCTGCCCTTGCAACCTCCCCCCATTAAAATAAAATTTAAAAGAAAAACAAAAGACAAAAACAAATAAACAAACAAAAAAAGAAAGTAAAAAGAAAAAAAGGTCTCAGCATGGAAGCTGTAGTGTGGCACAGTGACACAGTTTACCCTCTAGTCCACACATCTTTTCTTGTAAGTGTTCACTTCAATGAGTCATTGGTCTGCTTTGAGGCCTCTGGCTTCTGCTACACTGCCAATTTTAGGCTTTCACTGGGACTCCTCTTGGATTTACTGTTGTTGCCTTGTGTCATGGAGATCCTGTAGCTTTGAATCTGCAGGTACTGCCCCACCACATGCTCCAACAATTCATAGATGAAGTGGATGTTGGGGTGGGCCAACTCATAGCCTTGGTTCTGGGCCCCGGTTGCAGTTGAGTTAGTCATCCTGCCAGCTTTTCTTCATGGTCACCCCCAGGGCAAGCTCTCCAGCACTGCCCCAGCTAGTTCACCCACTGCAGCAGGCAGCAGGAGCCAGTTCGGTTCTCCTGCTCTCATGCCTTCAGGTGGCTCGCCTACACAGCACCCACACCTCCATGGCCAGCTCTATTGTTTTGCTCAGGTGAGGTGCAGGGCCCACTCTCCTGAGCTCTGCATCCAGTGAGGTACAGCACCAGCTCTCCCACTCTCATACCTTCGGGCCAGCTCAGATCTATAGTGCTGTCCAGGTGAGGTGCAGGGCAAAGGGTCAGATCTACAGTGCTGTCCAGGTGAGGTGCAGGGCAAAGGGTCAGATCTACAGTGCTGTCCAGGTGAGGTGCAGGGCAAAGGGTCAGATCTACAGTGCTGTCCAGGTGAGGTGCAGGGCAAAGGGTCAGATCTACAGTGCTGTCCAGGTGAGGTGCAGGGCAAAGGGTCAGATCTACAGTGCTGTCCAGGTGAGGTGCAGGGCAAAGGGTCAGATCTACAGTGCTGTCCAGGTGAGGTGCAGGGCAAAGGGTCAGATCTACAGTGCTGTCCAGGTGAGGTGCAGGAAAAAGGGTCAGATCTATAGTGCTGTCCAGGTGAGGTGCAGGGCCAGTCCTTCTGTGTGCTGCAGTTGGTGACCACCTTTCTTAATGGCACCAAGTCTTCAACACTTGTCCTAACCAACAACTTTTCATGACAAAAATTCTCAATAAATTAAGAATAAATATAATATGACACAAACATAATAAAAGTCATCCACAAGAACTCACAGTCCACATTATACTCAATGATGAAAACCTGAAAGCTTCTAAGATCACAAGACATGAATGCTTATTCTTATTATTTCAAGTCAACATCTACTTAAAAGTAATATTTTAATGTTTTCAAAACTGGAAAGTTCAAAAATTGTTTAAATAAAATGCATGAAAATATTGTGTACTAAAACTACTGGAAATGTAACTAATCTCAAAAGAAGACATTCTCTTGCCACCCTTCATCAGAAAGGACCTTACTTAGGGGGACACCATATTAATACATGCACACATTGTAACAGGTGAAGGGACTCTGGCCTTCTCGAGGGTGGGGAGCGTGGCTCTGGCAGACTGGGCCCTTCTCTCCCATTCTCTCTGCCTTGCTAAAAACCATCAGATTACATTTCTGAAGCAAGGCCCAATGTCTATTCCCTTAGTTGGCCACTTCCTCCTCCTGAGGCTGATTGCCAAGGTCCAGCTATCAAAATGTTAAAATCCAGCAATCAATCCCTTTGGCTCACCTAATAAATGTGCCCAATCAAAATGTGCCACCACATTCTAGACCATTCTAACACAGACCTCCCCCTTTTCTCTTCTTAAGAATGACACCTGCGAGGTCATTGGCTGCTGTTTTTCTGCCTGAGTCAGAAAGAAGCCACTTTAACATTTCCTCCCCACTTAATAAAGGAGTTCTCTGTGAAAATTGGTGTTTGCGTGGGGTTTTCACCCCACCAGATTAGGGGTGCCTAATCTGAAGTCCAGGAGGAAGTCCCTGTTGTGCAAGGTGGAGGGGGTGTCATCTCCTTCAACAGATACCTAGGTGGTGCTTCTTCACACAGTTCAGTCTTTCTCTTCCCATGTACACATACAAACACCCACCCATCCAATCCCCACTCACATCCCCTCCCCAGTTCATACCCTCACAACCACCCCCACACTCATTCAGAGCTCCTTACCCTCCCACATCTACCCAGCCTCCCCAACACCAACATATATGTATACCCTTCTCTCTCAAGTGCTGGTCTTTACAGTTTAAGAACTGCATAATCTGTACAGCAGCTGTCAATGTCCCTATAGAGAGAGCTAGTTATGTCATTCAGGAAGATATAATCCAGTCTAGATCTTGATTTTTCACTGGAAAAGGGTAGAACAACACCATGGGTTTTGGATACCAAAACCTTGAGCGAACTGTTCCCTGTAATTTTCTTGTCTTCAGTTCCATGGGATTCTTCAATCTCATCTCATAGGTGCTTAGAGATAAAGGTTATGAAGACTCCAAGGGGCTGATTTATTTATTACATTTAAAACAAAAAACCGTGAGTTGCCTCAATATTTTTTTTGTCTCTATACTTCCACTGCCCCTTTGCAACTATTTATTGGGGAACTAAAAATAAGTAAGATATACAGGTAAGATTTTCCAGTAACTTCTGTGTTGAAAATGCTGTTTCTTTAGGATAAGAAGCTGTCCCTGGAAGAAATAGAATTGGAAAGGCAATAGGTGTGAAAAATATTGGATAAAAACCACAGAAGAGAGTAAGAAAAATCAGCATGCTAAATGTTCTGTCAAAAAATTTTCACATATCTTTCAACTTCATATTTTAGCAGCAGTAGTCAAAAGTTTATAGATAGAACCTCACCAGTAGGACATTTGAAGAATAGTGCCTGAGTCAGAACAATGCCTTCCTTTGACTGAAATGGAATTTGACCCAGTCATTCTTAACTGGCCTGTGAAATGTCCAGAAGGTGATTTTGCTTTGAACATGGGTATTGAATGGCTCCAGGCAGAGCAGTCAGGAGGTTTTGGAAGATGCACGGGGAGCTAAGATTTGCATCCTGCCTTGAGTGATCCTTGTTACCTTGGTACTTGTTATTTTTGTCCTTTAACCATTGCCCCCAGGGTCCTTCATGCCATTTGAAAATCTGCTGTGATTCATTCATCACTCTCATGAGACTGGGCTATGGCTGATAGAATTATAGACTTTGATGCTCTGAAGCATTTTAAATTCTGGAATGCCCTTATGTGAATTACTGGCAAACTTAGAGGTATTAATTCTTACTGGGGATCAGCATATGGTCATCAGTAGCCCTTCAAGTTTCTTCTTCTTCTTCTGCCTCCTCTTCTTGTTAAATGAAAACTGAGACCATCTAGAACAGCCAGAGTTGGTCTTGATTGCTCGTTTCCTGGCCACAGTGATAGAAAAACATGTATTTACTGTTGTCTAATGCTGCCCACTTCCTCTCTCCAAGGTATTGTTTGTATTCTTCAAAGGGAAGTTGATTCATGCATTTATGTGTGGTGTGTGTGGTTTATGTACTTGTCATATTGGTGTGTGCATGTGCATGGGGAAGCCAGGGCTGATGTCAAGTATTTTTCCTGATTGCTTCCACCTTCAGTTTTTGAGACAGGGTCTCTCACTGAACCTAAAGTTAATTGATTTGAACTTCAAGAATCCACCAGCACTGGAGTTATAGGATATCTGCTGCCATGCCCACTTTTTTCCTCTAGGTGCTAGGGATATGAATTTAGTCAGGTTGCTTTCATGACAGGAATTTTACTGGCAGCCATTTCTTCAGCCCTGGAAGTTGAGTTTTATATACAAAAGAAATACATTGGATTTTGTTGATTCTAAAACATCAATAATACATAGGTTAAACATTTTCTAACTTGTGATATGTATTGATTTTCTGTTGCTGAGATAAAAACCACTGAAAACACAATGGCTTAACTTACATAATAGGAGAAAATCTTTGCCAGCTATACTTCTTCAGAAAAGGGATTACTATCTAAACTACATAAAGAACTATAAAAATCAAACAGCAGGGAACAAAACTTCTATCTAAGGAATAGGCTAATGAACTCAACAGACAATTCTAGAATGAGAAACATAAATGACCAATAAATATTTTTAAAAAGATTCAACATCCTTAGTCATCAGGGAAGCATAAGATTAAACCACTTTGAGATTTCATTGGGTATCATCAAGGAAACAAAGCCAACAAATGCCAATAAGGATATGGGGAAAGAAGAACTGATTGGACTTTAATTGGTGCAGCCACTATGGAAATCATGTGGAGGCTTCTAAAACATAAAAAGTAGAACTACATCTGATTCAGCTATACCATTGTGGGGAATGTACACGAAAGATTTTTACCACTAAGATATTTGCATTGCATATCTGTGTTTATTAATGCTCTAGTCACAATACCAAGAACATGGAATTAGCTTAGATACCCATCAACATATGAAAGGATAAGGAAAACAAGGCTAATATACACAATAACATTTTATTCAACAATAAAGAAAATAAAGCTTAAGGTTCACAGGAAAATAATTAGATCTGGAAATTACTAAATGAAGTGACTCAGACTTACAAAGACAAATACTGCATATTCTCTCTCATATGCAGACACTAGTTTTAAATATGTGTGCATGTGGTGGAAATACGGGACATGAAAAATAGGACATGAAACTAAACGGGACAACTCAAAGGGAAACAGGATTTGAGGAAGGATTGACAGGATATGAAACAGGAATAGTCAACTACTGGGTCTAAAAGGAACAAAAGTCTACAGAGGAATCAAGGAAGGAAGATCACAGAAAATGTGCAGAAAAATGCTGTAATGAAATCTATTAATTAATTTGTAAAAAATCTATTAATTTATACACACAGAACATTTATGCTTTAAAACAATATACACTTATTAGCCTATTGCTTTATAGAACAGAATTTCAACATGCATCTCAGAGACAAAAATAATGTTTTGATAGGATTGTATTCCTTTCCAGAGGTTCTAGGGAACAATCTACTCCTTTCACTTTTCAGCTTCTTAATAATTCACTCTCAAACATCCCTTGGGTCACAAGAGCATTCATTTTCATCTTTAAAACCAGCATTGGTAGCTATGGTGGGTTGAATGTTCGTATATCCTCTGAAACCAAACACAGAACCCTAATCCCCCATGCAATGGTATCTGGTGGTGAAATATTCGGAACATAATTAAATTATGAGGGTAGAGTTCTCATGAATGGAGTTAGCTCCTTTATTAAAAGAAACCACACAAGGCAATAATGAGAAGACAGCCATCTTCAAAACAGGTACCCTCACTGGACACTGGAACTGTGGCATTTTTATCTTGCATTTCACACCCTCTAGACTCATGAGAAATGTATCAGTGGTTGAAGGTGTCCAGTACAAGGTACTTTGTTATTGCAGTCTAATGAAAAAAGAGTGTGATTAGTCTGTCTCATGTAGCATTTCTCTCTCTCTCTCTCTCTCTCTCTCTCTCTCTCTCCTCTTTTACCTTTACCACTGTAAAGGCCCACTCAGATATTATAAACTCTCCATCATAAGGCCAGTTGATTAGTCCCAGACCATTACTCTTTCAATCAGACCCAAGAATTGGAAAGGGAATGAGGCTTGGGGACTAAGAGTTACAGAATGGAAAAACAACATGTGAATGTGTGTGTGTGTGGGGGGGCAAAAGTTGTTTAATTAGAGCATGTAAATACTAAAATACAGGTGTGAATACAACTATTAAGAATAGGAAGATAACTAGCATCAACAAAAAAAAAATACAGTATAGCTGACCATCTTAAGGGGAGACAAAACAAATAGCTTTTAAATGCTAATAATTATAGCCAAAGAAATGAGATCTTACTAGTAGACTCAAACTGAGGAGATCTAGGGTTGTACATTACACAATAACATTTGAATTCAATCTCTCTACATCAACATCAGTGTTTATCTCTTCTACTGGATGTGTAGCAAATACCAGAATTGATCAGGAGTGGCCATCTCTAGTCAGGGTATTTTTCCTGGATAGATTCCTCCAGATAACAGGAAAAAAATGATTTTCCATTCTTGAATTTGGATGAGGAAACTGTATATATTTTTCTAGTGTCAGGTCATAGAATGCTGCCTAGAAACCTCAAGTGATGCATGGATTGCAGAAGCTGGCAAGGACCCTTGGGCCTTCTATATAGTGACAAGCATTTAGTTTCTACCAACCAGCCAAGCTTATCCTTGAGAACAGGGAAAAGAATTCTAGACACAAAAATGTCTGCCTTCTTCTTGCCCTTTCTTTGTTTCTGATATATTTTAAGTCTTTGGCCTCTCTGATTTGCCTTAGAATTTCCCTGTTGCGGCATATTAGTTAAAGATGTGTTACATTCTTTAATGCTGTGGAATGTTTGCTCAATGATGCAAAATTGTGTTGCATTCTTTTATGTTGCATTTATTTAACTCTGTAAAGTTGTGTTGCTTTGCCTGTCTAAAAACACCTGACTGGTCTAATAAACAGCTGAATGGCCAATAGCTAAGCAGGAGAGAGAAATAGTTGGGGCTACAATGTAGAGAGACTAAATATGAGGATCAAGAAAAGGAGAAGGAGGAGGATGCCAGACACCTGCCACCCAGCAGCCCAGCCACCCAGTCAGCTATGGAGTAAGAAGAAAAGAAGGGTACATAGAATGGAGAAAGGTAAAATCCGAGAAGCAAAAGATAGATGGGGTGATTTAAGTTAAGAAAAGCTGGCTAGAAACAAGCCAAGCTAAGGCTGGGCATTCATAAGTAAGAATAACCTCCATGTATTTATTTGGGAGCTGGGTGGCTGGCCCTCAAAGAGTAAAACAAAACAAAACAAAACAAAAAAAACAACTACATTTCCCTCTTATTAGTTTTGTAATTAAACAATGTTACATGGTTTTATACTATTCTTGCCTCTCAGCCATGGCCATGTTTGACTTGGCATTATGTATGACTAAGCATTATGCTTAAATCTCCAGCTCCCATCCTCCAAACCTTACCTCATCTTGGATGCATCCCTTTCTGCATTGGGTAGAGAATCTTATTGATTTCTTACATTCTATTCCATAGGAAGTTTTTTCAGTCATTTCAGTGGGATCAATAGAGAGCTCAACAAGGCCTTTATATCCCAGAAGAGAGCTAAATATAGAAAAGTCTAAAACATGACTAGAGGAAGCAGAAAAGACACAGTTCCATGTAGAATTTCTCCAGTGATGGAGAGGAAGTGAGAGACAGAAGGATGGACAGACAGACAGACAGACACACACGCGCACGCGCACACACCCACACACACACCATCTGAACACCTTTTGTGAGGACCCATTAGGGTGTCTGTCAAAGACAGTGAACTGAAGACACCAGAGGCCCCTTGAGTTTCTCAGTGGATGTGGCCTTTTCAGGACACAATTGCTGTAACAGATTATTTTCATCTGGTGTGTGGTCATTGTGTTCTGGTGGTTCCTAGAAGGACCCAGTTTGTATGTCAAACTTCATCAGGGAATTTTCAAAGCTGGTTGGGAGTGGGGTTTGTTTTTTTATTTCTGGCTGACAGCCCTGAACTTGCTGAAATACGTATTTTTAGTGTACTAGCTGAAATGCTAGCTTCTGTTGTTTCTGATTCTTACCTGACTGAACATTATGTACTCTATTAAGTGGTGAGCTCTAGAGTGAATTAAGCCTAATGGAGCGTGAACCTAGGTCTCCATTTATTGCCTGTCAAGCACATAGCTGTACTGGATTTGATTTGACATGGTGCTTTAGATGTGGCTGACTGATGATGTAACTGCTCCTCTGGATACTGGTCATCATCATATGCTAGTCTATCTGGATGTCTCCATCATATGCTAGTCTATCTGGATGTCAGCATCATATGCTAGTCTATCTGGATGTCTGTCCTTGTTGACATCATCTCTTTTTCTCCCTAGAATGTCACAATTGAAGTTACTCAGGCTTATTAGCATCTTTTTTTTTCCTTTTTAAATAGATGTTGTCAAGAATTGGATGTTACAGGCTGCTTAATCTCCAATGCTATTAATTAATTTTAATACTGGTCATTCAAGTACAATCATAAAAACAAATATTATCCATATAATTGTCCAGTAGATATCTAACTCCCATTTTAGAGCTAGTATACAAAGTAAGTTGTCATTAGGTGTTTTATAAATATCCTTTCTCCTTCAACCTGAAAACTGACTTCCTGTTAGTAATTTACCTATAGACTTCTTAGTAGCCTGATCCAGTAAGTTCTTTTACTTAAAGAAGGGAGAAAGTAAACAATACTTTTAAAATGTGATTCTTTGATGCTAAGATAAAAACCAACAACAAAAAGGAGATGATTGAATGTTATGGTTGGGGAGGGGAAACAGCCTAAACTTCTGTCAGCTAATGAATGGATCATAAAAATGTAATGTATTTACACAATGAGCTATTAGTAGTTAAGAAAAATGAAATTATGAAGTTTGCAGGCAAATGGATGAGCTAAAAACAAACATTTTGAGAAAGTAACCAAGATCTCAAAAGAAAAACATTGAATATTTTCTCTCATTTGTGAGTGTGAGCTTTGAATTTTCAGATACATATGATTTATTTGGAACACACAAATAAGTCAGGAAATTAGTAACGGTCCATGGGTGTATTTCAAAAGAAGGGAGATAGAATACAGTGTTACAAAGGATTAAAAGGAATGGTGGAAGGAATATGGAGAGGGCAACTAATGATACACGTTTTGAAAAAGTCATATAGAAATATACTACTGTAGAAATTTCCTAAATTATATACTTATACACATATAAAAGTAGTCTAAATGAAGTTTCTCTATAATGGGCCATACCCCTACCAGAGGCTAACAAAGAAAAGTCCAATGTCAGGAACGGTTTACCTCTTTTGAAGTTGTTGGTCAATGAATTTTCATAGATCCACAAATATTACTAGTTTAGGTTATTGCCAATGCTCTTGGTCACTTTCTAGACCCAATTTCTAAAGATACAACATACTTCAGTCATAGAACATGGGAAAATCAACCTGATATCAACCTGGAAGCTTCATCTCTACCAACTAGGTTTTATAGTGCTGCAAGATGCTATGCATGTAACCAGAGGAAAAAGTCATCATCAGTCTTTCCCAGCTGCAAACACTGTGCGTCAACAATGACTGGCCTTACAAGACATGCCCATCAGTGCAATTGTGGTACGGATGTTATAGGAATAACCAACCACTTTTTGATTGCATTAAAGGCCCATTCTACAAGATGAAACCCACTGTTAGTGGGCCTATAACGTGTGGCCAAACAGGTCATAGGCTCTAGGGAAGAACCTACTACTATCATTCTGCTAAATGGACCTAGTATTAAACTGATTCCTAGTGAATTATTGGTATACTCGTGGATTGGTACATCCCTTAACTCTCACCAGAGGAGCTTCTTTTTGTAGCACATGAGGATTAATATACCCACAACTGGTCAAGGAAGGTATAGAGAACACTCAACACTAAATAGGATATTTATATCACATGTCCTTGTATTGAGCTCAGGAGTCATTGCAGAAGAGGGGCGGAAAGATTGTAAGAGGCAGAGGCACTGGTGAAGCTGTTCACTTTTATACATGGTGGAGGAATGCTGTTTTGACCACAGCTGCGGGAGCAAAGGTGAGCCCTGGGAACTGAAGTCCATGGATTAGAACTTCCAAACTAACCAAAGTGGAACAAGGAGAGAGATGACAGGACTCAAGAGTAAGGAGAGTTGAAAAGAACAAAGTATGCTAAGCAGTAAATCTAAAATACACAGAAGAAATAGCTAGAAAACCAGTAACCACAGTAAATACAAACATCTTGGATTTCCTTCACCAAAATGTTTGTCATATCTAGTGAAACAATTTTTATGTAAATGTTAAGTGAGAATCAGAGTTAAAAATAGTAATAAAGTTAGATTGAAAATAATGGTACAAAGAAAACCTAGCAAATAAATGAAAGGAGAGTAGAAGAACTCAGAATAAAAGACGTGAGTAGAGTGAAGTAGTTCAGGTGCTGATAAAGATGCTTTCCTATAGTGGTATTTGCTCCGCCCATGACCTTGGGATACAGGACCTGAAGGAAGCAGTGCTTCCTGCCCTTGTATATAACCTCTTATAAGGGAAGGGCAAAGGGTCACATGCCCCTCTCTCTGTTCCTGCCCGCGAGGTGGATTCGCTCCCAGTAAGATCAGAGGATGACTTCACTTGTCTACTTCATTCTGTATTCGTGAATGTGTTTCCTCAATTTATATCTTAATAAATTCTGTTACCCATTTAATAGGCTCACATGGATTGATTGTAATAAGTGGTGCCCATGTGATAAAAAGACCCCATACTCCCTGTAGCTCCTGCCTGCAGCCTCTGCAGCAGCGGCAGCAGGTTTTTTGGACTCACTAAAATATGATAAATAATGGAGTATTTTCTCTGAATCTGTCAAATGTAAATGGACTGGACATTATTAATGTACTTCTTGACTGTATATATTGTATATAGTTATTGTACTTATTGTATATAGTTTTTATTTTAGTTATAAGCTTCTTTTCTTATTTTAGACAAAAAAAGGGAAAATGTGCCAGGCGATGGTGGCACACGTCTTTAATCCTAGCACTTGGGAGGCAGAGCCAGGAGGATCTCTGTGAGTTCAAGGCCAGCCTGGTCTATAGAGCAAGAGCCAGGACAGACTTCAAAAGCTACACAGAGACACCCTGTCTAAAAAAAACAAAAACAAAAAACAAAACAAAACAACCCCCCCCCCAAAAAAAAAACAAGAAAGAAAAGAAAAAAAGGGGAAATGTAGTGATATGTTGTGTACCCTAGTAAACTTGCCTGGGGATCAGAGGACAGAGCCAGCCACTGGATTAGACATAGAGTCCAGGCAGTGGTGGCACACACCCTTAACCCTGTCTGTCACTCGGGAGGCAGAGATCCATCTGGATTTCTGAGAGTTCAAGGCCACGCTGGAAACAGAGCCAGGCAGTGGTGGCACACACCTTTAATCCTATCACCTTGCTGGCACCCCTGAGCCACTTGGTCCCAACCACGTGGATCTGAGTGAGCCCCACATGTCCCCACTGGGGCTACTTACATGACCAAACTCTAATGCACATGGCAGCTGCTGGGAGTCCGTGCAGCCCCAAACCCCCAGAAATGGCCTGAACCCTGCTTAGGTGAACAGTTGCATACAGCAGCCCTCCAGGGAACCTGTAGACCAGGCAGCTCATGTGGCACGTGAATCAGTCACTCTCTGGCCAGACAACTCAAGGCAGCAGTTCTTGTAACCACTGCCAGAAGCACATGCATTCTGTGGTGGATAGAACCAGAGAAAGGTACCCGCACTAGGTGCCTTTCCAGTTCTGTGCTTGTAGAGGCCAGATCGGGTCAGACCCCCGCCTGGTTAGAGACTACCAGCAGACTTTACTTTTAAAACTGATCCGTGTAGCTGCTGCCGACTCCATCTTTTGGAACTCCTGCTGCCGCTGCCATTTTGTGCCTCTGCTGCCATTCTGTGCACAGCCGCCACAGACTGCATGCACGCAGCCAGCCCTGCAGAGTGCCTGCAGGTGTTCCAGGCAGTGCTTCTGATTGTTCATTTGGTGTATTGCCTCATCTGTTGCGATCCCGGCAGCTCTGCCTAGTACCAGGTGGGGGTTGCCTACTTAAGTGCTTAATTCATAGGAGCCATCCAGGGAGCCTGAGTCAGCTCACATCAGACCTGTTTTGGTGCTAGACCTGCGACACCTACTGGCTAAGCAACAGTACTACATCCAAAAATTATCGAATGAATCAGCCATTTCCCTACTGGTTAATACCAGGAACATCTGGACACGTAGGACAATCTTTCAAGGATTTTATCCGAGATAAATTACTTAATAATTTTACACTTTAAACTGATTAATAAAGAAACAAATTAATGAAAGTTTTCTTTACAATTTTTTTTTTTGGTCGAGTCAGGGTTTCTCTGTGTAGTTTTGTGCCTTTCCTGGAACTCACTCTATAGCCCAGGCTGGCCTCAAACTCACAAAGATCTGCCTGCTTCTGCCTCTCAGGTGCTGAGATCAAGGGTGTGCGCCACTACTGCCTGGCTTTCTTTACAAATTTTGAATATTTCTCAAAAAAGGGCAAATAATTTCACCACTCAGGGATTTAAAAACCTTTTGTTTGTACTATGAATGAAATATTACAGGACATATAGGACCTTCCTGGGACATATATAATGTTCATTCAGCATGCTAGCAACAAGTATAGTCATTCAGTTCATACCACTGAAAAACTGGTTTAATAATAACCACAAAAATGAGACATTAATGGGACGGATACAGGACTTAAATAGAAAGATTCTTTCTTTGGAATCTGCTAATTTACCACAAGAATTTCAGTCCATTAATAATAACTGGACATCTGGATTTAATTCTATTGACCATAAATATGAATACTTAATGGGTAAAACAATAACTCTTCAGAGCAATCAATGCCATTCAGATAATTTATAAGGAGGAAAGATCACCACTAATTGATCTAATAAAGTCTGTGGAATTATATGTTTCTGATGAACATAAAAAATTGTATGATTTCATGAAATCTCTAGAATCCTTTACAACACAGGAGCTTAAAACACTACAGAAAGTGGTAGTTAATTGATTTCAAACTCTGGAGGAGTCTCTCAGTAAGGATAATAAAGGAACTAATAAGCAGAAGGGCAGAGCCATACAAGTAATAGCATCACCAGGTAGCTCTTATAAAATGGCTTATCCTGTCACTATCTGTGAGAAGCCATCCTGAAGAATATATAGAATATATCTTGCAACTTGTTCATATGAGAGATTTAAAAAAATATTAAGGAAGTGATATTCACCTATGGAATACATTCAACATATGTAAAACAGTTGTTAAATACATGGTCTTCTAAAAATAGAGTTATACCAGATGACTGGAATCAGTTAGTCTCAGCTGTGTTAGAACATAGCCAGCAGTTACAATGGAAAAGCTGGTTTAGAGAAGAGGCTAAGGTCCTTGAACAGCAAGGTAAAATCAGAGTTTTTGAGAACCCCCAACATTAAATTCTTGGTGAGGGCCATTTTGCTGATTTAAATGTACAAACTACCACGGGTGAGCATACATTATCCCTATGTTGTATGGTAGCTTTAAATGCTTGGGAAAGAATTCCAGAACCAGGGAAGCCAACTGAGCTATATTTGAAGGTTTTCTAAGGGTCAAAAGAACTGTTTACTAAATTTTTACAAAGGCTGACCACAGCTGTAAACAAGGCAATATCAGACCCATAATTAAGATAAGCATTAACTCAATCTTTGACTTTTGATAATGCTAATACAGAATACAAAAGAGTAGATAGTTCACCTTTAAAGGTCAGGTGAACACCTTTGGAAGAATGGATTCAACATACAAATGGTGTTGAGTCTCTTAACTATGGTAATGAGGCTTGGATAGGAGAGGCAATTTCCAAAGGTGGAAGGAGGTATCAAGGTAACATGTTTTAACTGTGGTACACCAGGTCATACAAGAAGAATTTGTGCACAGGGTGCTCCTAGAAGCAGTGCTTCTTCTAGAAATAACCGAAACAGGAGGTCCCAACTTTCTGGATTATGCAGAAGATGTGGCAAAGGCAGACAATGGACCAATGAATGTAGATCAATAAGAGACATGCAAGGCAAGCCTTTACCCATTGAACATGGTCCAAATATTTCCAATCACTATAAAGGAAATTCCAGGACAATTAACTAACCCAGTGCCTAACATAAAGAGCGATACTGCTCTGGATGATAGTGCAACTTTGACAGATGAATCAAAAATTCTAAAAATACCATAAAACAGATATATTGGCAGACTTCCATAAATGAACAAAGGCCAAAGCTTAAATGCTAATTAATAACATTTGTCCTTAAAGGATTAGTGGACACAGATGTGGATGTGTCTATAATTACATCCAAATCATGGCACCTGAATTGGCCTTTTCAAGAGATAGATGCCCAGTTCCTAGGGATTGAAACCCTATCTCAGGTAAAACAAAGTTTGAGATAGGTTGAATGCATAGTGCCAGAAGAACAAAGAGGAAGGCTGAAGCCATATTTGGCAAATGTAGCAGGGAATCTTTAGGTCTGAGATCTGTTATAGCAGTGGAATACCCAACTTAAAATTCCTCCAATTTCAGGTGTGGAATATAGACCAATTCATGTTTCTGGGAATAATATTATAAGATACTATAAAAAAAACCAGCCACCAACCAATCAGGCTGTATATAAACAGAGCATAACTGCCACTGAACTCTCAGAAGTGCCAATGGCCCTACCTTTGAAATGGCTAACTGATAGACCTGTCTAGGTTGGACAATGGCATATGACACAAGAGAAACTACAAGCTTTAGAACACTTGGTTCAGGAGCAGTTAAATGCTCAAAACATTGAAGGATCTACCAGCCCTTGGAATTCTTCTGTATTTGTTATTAAAAAGAAATTTGGTAAATGGAGAATGCTGACAGATCTTAAAGCCATCAATAAAGTAATTCAGCCTAAGGGCTTCCTATGGAATGGGATGCTCTTACCCTCTCTGTTACCTAAAGAATGGCCTATTATAGTTATTGACTTAAAAGACTATTTCTTTACCATACCTCTACAAGAAAAGGATAGAGAAAAATTTGCCTTCACAGTATCTACTTATAAAAATTCCCAGCTAGTCAAGAGATATCTATGGAAGGTCCTCTCACAGGGAATGTTAAATAGCCCTACCCTGTGCCAATATTTTGTGCAAAAACCATTGGAAATAATTCATGTAAAATTTCCACAATCTATAATCTACCATTATATGGATGATATCTTATTAGCTGATCAAAAGTTAAGTACCTTAGAAAACATGTTTGAAGAAGTAAAGAAAGTTTTGCCTCACTGGGGATTACAAATTGTTCCTGAAAAAATACAAAGAGGAAATTCTACTAATTACTTAGGATATAAGATAGATCTACAAAAAATTAAACCCCAAAAGTTACAACTCAGGAGAGATTGATTGTGGACTCTTAATGATTTTCAAAAATAGTTAGGAAGCATTTCCAACTTATAGACCATGATTAGAATACCTAAAGATGGACTAGTAAATTTGACCAATACCCTAAAAGGGGACAAGGACTTAAATAATCCAAAAGAATTATCAGCTGAAGCTGAGAAGGAATTGGCTCTAGTAGAAGAGAAAATATGAGAGGCATATGTAGATCATGTGAATCCAGAACTTAACTGCATTCTGCTCATACTTCTCTCCAGACATCCCCACCACAGGAATTTTGATGCAGAGGGAAGATATTATATTGGAATGGATATTTCTACCACATAAACAGAGTAAGAAGTTAAAAACTTTTGTATAAAAGATCTCTGATTTGATTCTAAAAGGAAAATTAAAACTTCATCAGTTGACAGGAATGGACCCAGCAGAAATTGTGATACTTTTAACTAATGAGAAAATTTCCTCTTTGTGGAAAAACAATGAATACTGGCAGAGAGCCTGCAGTAACTTTTTGGGAGAGATTAACAACTGTTATTCCCAAAGCAAGAGAACAGAATTCATAAACAGAACTGAATGGGTCCTTCCTCACATTGTACAGCAAAAACCAATCTCTGGAGTCCCCACCTTCTATACTGATGAAATAAATCAGGAAATGCAGGAGACTTAAGTCAAGTGGTTCAAAACCCCTACAGTTCCGTACAAAAGGCATTCTGTATGCCATTCTTGTAGTACTAATGGACTTCACAGAACCTCTCAATATTATCACTGACTCTCAGTATGCAGAGAGAGTTGTTTTATATATTAAAATTGCTGAATTTATACTTGATAACACAGAATAAATCTCATTATTTATAAATTACAGGAAATCATAAGGAATAGGGAACATTATATGTATATATATACACATCAGATCCCATATGGGTCTGCCAGGTCCTCTGGCACAAGATAATAATAAGATTGATCAGTTATTATTCTGTGCTAGAAGCCTCAGAATTTCATAAGAAACACCATGTAAACAGCAAAGATTTGAAAAAGGACTTTTCCATCACTTGGCAATAAGCTAAGGAAATTGTAAAAAAAATGTCCTACTTGTTCCTTCTAAAACTCCATTACCTGTAGGAAGAAATCCTAAAGGTGCTGTGGGATGTCTTTCTGTATGCTGTGAATATGTGTTACTCTGATTTATTGATAAATAAAGCTGCACTGGCCTATGGCAAGGCAGCTTAGAGGCAAGTGGGAAATCCAAGCAGATATACAGAGAGAAGAAAGGAGAGGCAGAAGAGATGTCAGCCACCACCAAAGGAACAGCAAGATGCCAGCAGACTGGTAATGCCAGGGCCACATGACAACTTGTAGATTAATATAAATGGGTAAAGTTATAAAAGCTAGCTAGCAAGAAGCCTGCCATAGGTTGGTAATTAATATTAATCCTCTGAATGACTATTTTATAAGCAGCAGAGGGACCATAGGACTTGGTGGAACCAGAGGAACATGGGACTGTAGGGCTGGGTGGGACCTGAAAAAACTTACAGCTACATAAAGGTATACAAAGAAATGAAATTTGGCAGGTGGATGTGTTTTATTTTGCAGAATTTGGAAGATTAAAATATGTACATCATACCATTGACACCTATTCAGGATTTCAGTGGGCAAGTCTTATGAGTTCTGAAAAGGCTGATTCTGATCATACACCTATCTGAAGTTATGGCCATCATGGGAATACCTGTACAAATTAAGACTGACAATGCTCTAGCATATGTCTCAAATAAGATGAGATAGTTTTATGCTTGTTACAATATAAAGCATGTTACAGGTATACCACACAGTCCTACAGTCCAAGCAGTCATAGAAAGATCTAATTGAACTTTAAAGGATATGCTAAATATACATAAATACATAACAATGACTCCTAGAAATAGATTACATAATGCTTTATTAACCTTGAATTTTCTCAATCAATGCTAATGAGAAAGGAACAACAGCTGTGGAGAGACATTGGACAACAAAAAAAATCTCCTGAGTTAAACCGACCAGTTTACTTCAAAGATATGTTGGTTTCGAAATGGAAATCAAGTTACATTGGGGAATGGGTTTTGCTTTTGTTTCTGCAGGAGAAGAAAAGCTATGGATACCAACAAAATTAATAAAAATTTGCTTTGAGCAGGAGAAACCCCTTGATGAGGAGAAGTAAAAGCTCATCCACTGATGTGACCACTCTACAAGTTGTAAGGAAAACTCAACAAACAAGGGTTGGGGCGGGGTTCTGGTTTTTTTTTTTTTTTACAAGATAATAGGAATAACCATCTTCAAGAAATCATAAGGCCTTGGATACCTAGACATCTACTGCATAAAGGAAGGACCTATTGTTACCAATATATTCTATGGGGTAATATCCCACTGCCTAACATCTATATCTCTTTAATTCTACAGTAGTTGTGGTCCTGATTCAATTATAAATCAAGCTGGTTTTGGAGTTGAAATGTGGCTCTCTCCTCTAAACCCAAGCATGTTGTTAAAAGAAAAAATTAAGAGATTCTGTCTCATATCAGAAGAGCCAACTGGTGTGAAACAGAAGAAAACCAATAATCTAAGGACCATTGATATCAAGATCTTTTTTTCTCCATGCTTATTCTTGATTTCTCAGAATCCTTCCCTACATATCATGTAATCTTTAAATCTAACCTTTCCATTTTGATATTAATAATGTTCAATTTTTCCTCAGTGAAAAATAAGTCTTCCCAATAGCGATGTCTGAAATCTCCAGAAAGGAAGATGGGGCCCCACAACAAAGATTCTACTTAGTCCAGAAAGATGCCATTACACCTAAGAACATTACTCAATGATCAGCCTTGGACTGAAAATTCTGTCTATTATCATAAGAATTTTGGAAATTGCTTCCTTGCATTTTCAATTTTCTCAGGTATTATTATTTTCCTTCTCAGGTCTTTGATTATAGTTACAGTTACAGTGTTCTCATATTAGAATGCATAATACTAGAGTTAGAGTCTTCAAGATAGGACAGCTATTAGAGTAATCTTGGTAATTTGCCATTTACCTATGTTCTGGACATTTCTGGACATTTAGCATGCCTTGTTTGATGTTATTCTTGTTGGTTGTAGTTTCATTTTTGTTTATGTTATTACCCTTTGTTTTTCCTAGACAATGTTTGATAATAATTCTTATTGTATATAGTTTGCATTAAGATTAGAACCTTCTTATTTAGACAAAAAGGGGAAATGTAGTGGTATTTGCTCTGCGCATGACCTTGGGCTATAGGGCCTGAAGGAGGCAGTGCTGCCTGCCATTGTGGTGACCTCTTACAATGGAAGGGAGAAGACTCATGAGTCCTTTCTCCCTGCTCCTGCCTGCAAGGTGGATTTACTCCTGGTCAGATCATAGGACGACTTCAGCTATCTTCTCCACTCTGTATTCATAAGTGTATTTCCTCAATTTATATCTTAATAAATTCTGTTACCCATTTAATAGACTCACATGGATTGATCACAATAGCTTCCATAAATGAAAAACTTTTATGCACAAACACAGAAAGAAAAATTTTCCAAAAAGTTTGAAGGGAAGATGACAAATCCACAATGGGATATTTTGATAAACTTCTTTCATGATTTGTAAGATAAACAGACTAAAAAAAAATTCCAAAGGATTTGAAGAACATAATTAACAAGGTTAAGTTAATTGACACTTATAGAAATTATATCCTACGAAAAGGATACATGATCTAAGCCCACAGAATACTTACAAACATCAATTCAGTGATAAAAAGCCCAACTAAATTCATTACAGTTGGGATTTAAAAAGCTACATCTTGATTTGAAAAGACAAGAAATCAACAATAGAGAAATAACCAAAAACTACTTGGAAATTAAATAGACACTTGAAGTGAAAATTAAATAGAAGAAATGAAATGTTTACTTCATTGTTCTCCTGAGACACTAATTAAATTGACAGTACCAGAAAAAAGATATATTCTCATACTAAAAGGGGAAATAGATGAGATGGAAAGACTGTTATTGGCAGCTGAGTACTTTTGGAATTTTCTTGAAGCTGGAAGCAGTTGGCATAATGGCAAATGATGAAACTAAGGAAGAGACCACAGCTGAGAACATGAGACAGGTGACCAGATGTGGGGCCAGACACAGACACCAGGAAAGCCAGACAGAACTGTGGTGAGAGCATGACTTAAGGTGTCTATAGGAGCTATTGACCCGTTCCTTTCCTACTTCCATGATTACAGCTGATCAGGAGTTTATGGCCCAGGAAAAAATTAGAGAGTTTTCTCCTAGAAATTGGGCAAATTGTTAGAGAACTAAGACAATCAGTAAGTACTGGCCTTTAAGGGCAAAGGTCTCCTTGTTGGAAGTATTTCTGTTCCTTAGCCCAGTGGTCAGCATACTACTTGCTCATTCTACAGAGAAGCTCAGCAATTAATAAGCCCTATTTAGGGTTTATCAGGGATTAATTTCTCCCCTTTTATGAGTTTTGAAGACAAAATTAGAATTAGAAGCTACTTGAGGAAAGCTTGTGTCATGAGTGAGAGCAAGAAAAAAAAAGAAGAAGAAGACAGGGAAAGAATGAGAAATTACTCAGCAACTGGATAATCCAAAAACACAATAGAATAGAATTCAACCTGTTATCTTTGACATACAGAGAAATTTATGATTAAGATCTTATAAAGAGTTAAAGATGTCACAGACTCTAAAACAAAAGGAGTTTCAAGAAATTTAAAACTTGTCAGAGAAGAAAGATGTGAAGTCTTAAAGTGAAAATTTACAATGTGCTGAACAGGAGGAACAAAATACATGATACAAGAGTCACAAAACTGGAAAACAGCACAATGATTCTTTAAATATTCTAAGGAAAAATGTTCTCAACCTAGGTTTTTACACCTGGACCAACTGTTCATCAAGTGGGAGGCAGGGTAAACACACTGGCAGACAACTCAAAGGTTATCATCCACACACCTCTTCTTAGGACACAGTTAAGTAAATGCAGATGAAGAGGAACACAGGAGATCTGAAGCAGTGGCTCCACACCTGGTGAGCAGCTCATGGATACCAACTTATGGAATGTGCAGTGTGGCTGGAGGCAAACGGGGACAGCATGGATAGGATGAGGGGCTCTAGAAAAAAGGAATTGGATAAAACACACTAAATTGGCCGGGCGGTGGTGGCGCACGCCTTTAATCCCAGCACTCGGGAGGCAGAGGTAGGCGGATCTTTGTGAGTTCGAGGCCAGCCTGGGCTACCAAGTGAGTTCCAGGAAAGGCGCAAAGCTACACAGAGAAACCCTGTCTCGAAAAACCAAAAAAAAAAAAAAAAAACAAAAAAAAAACAAAACAAAAAAACACTAAATTGATGCTCAGAAAAGACGAAGGATACTGGATAACATTGAATAATGGAAGACAAAAAGTCAGTTAACCAGGAAAACCAAAACTGCAAACAAAACAACAGCATGAATTTAAATAACTAATGGATTATGAGAAAAATGAGTCCATTAACCACAGTGCTAAAAATACATAGAGAAGGAAATGTAATCAAATACACCATGTGGTCCTACTCGGATGACATTTGCAAGTCATATCAACATACAGGCACTTCATACATTTCCAACTTTTTGATTCAGCTAGTAAACAAAGTACAGGTTACTTGATTATTCTTTCAGGACATGTCATAGAGGAAGTCACATATTTGCTGCATCTGGTGAAGGAGTGGAGGCACTTTCCTGCTAGTGGAATCAAGAGAAAAAGAGAGCCAGGGTTAATGAGTGAAGAAAACTGAAGACTTGCATGAACCAAGGAGCTCTGTCAATATGTCTTTGATTGTTAATCAATTGGAGATTATGAAACTCAGGTAGGCTAAGAAGGCAGCCAGAAAATGGATGGGATAAGCTCTCTGAGACAACATGGGAAAGAGAAGGAGAAAATTGAATGGCTGTATGGTATGTTGACTCAAGAAAGAACTCAAGTGTTTAGTGCTTCTGTATGACCTGTAGAGTCTAGATGGTTCTCACATGTGGGAGGTGCTGGCATGCTGATTGATGTGTTTTTCAGCAGGAGGGGCCACTGCAAGAAAAGGTGAAGAGATTTTATATAATCAAAGCCTGTAGGGAGACACCTACCCACTGAATGAATAAAGAATGCAGTTGACCCTAGAATATATATTGTTAAAATTGGGGGCTACTCATTAGAGGAAGACAGCAACTTCTTTGAGAGGAATAATCCTGAGAAAAGATATTATAATGTTGAAGGCAGTATGGACATAGCTCCCTGAGATGGAGACACTTCAAGTGATGATAGCATGTAAATCAGGGAGCTGATACCAATGTTATGAAGCCAACCAAGTTTTCTCTGATAAGGGCCACCAGGGAGCTGGAAGTAGCAGGGAAAATTGGCAAATGAGGGAAAAACTGCCCTTAGGGTTATTTTTATGGTAAAATACATATAGCTAAAGTGTATCTCAGGTTATTTTAAGTGTAGAGTTCTATACTATTAACTACACTCATATTGTTATGCAATTATCTCCACCATACATCTCCAGCACTTTCTAATGATTCCCAACTAAAACTTCATACCAGTTATGCACCACATTCTATTTATCTTTCTCCCAGTTCTTGGCAACTGGGATGCTGATTCATTGATTGGATGTTCTCTTCACAGCTCATGCTCCATGAGAAAAAATTAAAGGTGCTGTTAAACTGGCATTTCCCCTTATATTTAAGAACAAATATTCTATTAGTACTAGACTAAAACTCAATAATGAAGACAGGTTAGATGAAAGCTCAAAATGAAAACTTTGTTCTACACTTTTGTAAAGCTCCAAAATGAAATCTGGTGTAGTTATTTTTATTTATGAAAAGTCAAATGATTATCATTTTTACATTCTTGCCCTGCTTTATAGCCAATTTGTTTTCTGTTGTATTTGTGCTTCTAAGAAGGTTGCAATATTTTTGTAAGGAAACATCAATTTGTACTTTATTTATTTTAAATTGTATTATTAGTACACTCAGGCAGAAAATTGTTCAGCCTCTTTTTATGGTGCTCAAGACACGTCACTTATGTGATACTCCTTATATATCTGCTGGCTTGTAATAGACTTCAGGACTAGTGTTCCAACACTCACATTGTTTAGTCATTCTTTGCTCAGAAACCTTCATTGACTAATGTCTTTTTTTTTTTAAATTTTCAGTGAGAGGCTATTTGTTATTGACTGAATATTTGTGCTCCCTCTCTATTTATATGTCAAAAACCTATCCCCTAAAGTAATAGTAGTAGGTGATTGGACCACAAGGAGAGCCCTCTTGAATGGAATTCATATCCTAACAGAAATTAATGCACAGAGCTCCAACATCCTCCCACCATAGAAGGACCCTATTTGAAGACAGCCATTCGGCAACCAAAAAGTCATCCTCACATCCAATCTGCTGGTGTTGAGAGTTTGGACTTCTCAACCCCTAGAAGTGTGAAAAATAATTTCTACTGTTTATAAGCCATCTAGCCTAAGGCACTTTGTGATAATAGCCCAAATAGATGGGCACACCTTGGCACGTTTTATCTGTTTGTTTATAAAGCTACTCAAATGTCAACTCCTAAAAACATTCTGTTTAGAACTGCATAGGGAAGTGGTTCTCAACACTCCACCCACTTAGCTAACGTTCCAGCCACTTAGCTAACTGCACCCATATATACCCAACACTCATTTTCAGTTTAACAGCAATAAAAATCTGTGAACCCCAACTCCATCCAGCATACATTAGATATTGGTTCTGAACAGATTATGTATTCTTATTTAATCCTCAAAACAGTCTTGTAAATGGTGACTAATCCTGGCTTACAAATGAAAGATTTCAGATTCAGAATTCAAGTCAGCTGGCAAAGGACCCCACATACAGAGTGTAGGGTAGGGACATGAGCCTGCCTGCATCCTCCTTTCATAGCTATTGTTCTTGCACTTGGCGTTTCATAAAGTTTCCAGACCTCCTTGAGGCTTATTGTCTGTTTTAGTTTGCTTGTCCTTATTTATCTAAGCTAGATACATTCTATATTTAAGAAGTTTATTGTCTATAAGTCCATTGTGTAGGTGGTAATCTTCCTTTGGACACTTCCTATCCCTCGTCACCTTATTTCATCTGTGTAGACCTCACCCAAGAGACAATATGTAGATCTCCCAGTCTGGAACACTTGGGTGCAAAGCCTCAGCAATTTCCCGTCTTTGCTTATAAATTAGGTAGTTTGCTCCTGTTTAACAGTATTTTCCATTAACCAGTTGATTGTTTTTTAACCAGAAAACCAAGGATCCAAAAGGCCAGCAGGTAAGGCTATAACCTCTTGAGAAGGTGTTCATCTGATGTGCTTTAGTATACATTTGGTTTGGGACAGTTCTGTGTTTAGATCTTAAAAATCCCTAGAACTTCCTGAGAAATAAAAGTGTCTTTTGTTTGTTAGTGCAATGACTGGTATCTGAGGTCCCTAGACAGCTAGATGATCATCACCGGAGAGAAAGGGGGAAAGAAAGCCTCAGTCCTGCCTCCCAACCTCTACTGAGGGGAGAAGGGCTAGAAGTATGAATTGCTGGCCAATGATTTCATCAGTCACACCTACCTAATGAAGCCTTATTTTGAAATAAATATGAGAGAAGAAAGTTCTGAGAGCTACTGACAGCTGAGTACAAGGAAGTGCTCCTGGAGAGAGCACGATGACTGCTACCTGTCCTATACCTTGCCCTGTGAATCTTCTCCATTTCTATGAATTGTAATACCCTTTATAATAAATGGACAAACATTCGTTTTGATGGAAGTTGACACTATATCCCTTGATTTAGTAACCCCTTTTCTTGGGGGAGTCCTTACTAAGAAGTCATCAACAACAAAGACTCATGAAGAATGCTCATCACACATGATTTAAATACTGAACAAAATTAGAACAGACTCTCTCAATTAGGGGTGGCTAAATTTTGGTAGAATCAGAACAATAGAGATTCATCTAATTATACTCAAGTTACACAATGTTCAGACAGGTAAAAAATGTCAGATAATAAGAGTTATAGGTAAAATTTCATTTTTGCTTGAAATAAGATTAGTAAAAACATGCCAATCAGTAGTGTGTGTTTTTTTAGCTAGTTTATAATAAGAATGCATTACTTTTATACTTAGACATAAATAAGTATCATATAAAGAAAATAATTCCATATGAGCCAAATACAGACTTGAATTTAAGATTGCATATAAAAATCAATGTCAAAACACACAGCACTGTTGATCTCTCACAATGGCTCAGCAATTGAGAGGATAAAAATAAGCTTGCAAATACAGAGAAGAGCAGCAGAAGGGACCACATTTATTTCCAAACCTGAGTCTCACTGGCACCATTGCATTCCAGGGTTGCTTAAGGCCCGACCCTTACATGCATCTTGTAGCACAGGAACACTTGGATCTCCCCCAGAGGTTCCAGGTTACTGTTACTGCAGGAATGGAGGAGGTGTGAGAAAAAAAAATGCTTCACTGGTACTAGGTCAACTGTTTGAATGCTCACATTTGCCAGCTGTGATAGCTGACCTTAAGAGCTGGGTTTTTCAAAATTCAGCGTGTCAATGAGTCACTTTTGTGTATATATGCACATGTGGATATGTGTATGCATGTGTACATATGTTCACATGCGTATGGACATGAGAGGTGGATGTTGAGTATCTTTCTTAGTTGCTTTCCCTGTGTGTGTATGTGTGTGTGTGTGTGTGTGTGTGTGTGTGTGTGTGTGTGTGTATTACCAGGGGTCAAACCCAGGGCTTCATGTATTCCAGGCAAATTTGGCTAGGCTGGCTGGCCAATGAGCTCTGGGGATCGGCTTCTATCTGTCTTCAAAGTTCTAGGAGTACAGATGCACATTCAGGCCTTTGTATGTGAGAGCAAATCTGTGGGTCTGGCATGAGCCTGGAGATTGCATTTCTAGCAAGCTCCCAGGCGAATACTATGCTGTAGGTTCATGGAATGCTTTGAAGAACAGAGGCTCACAGAAGGGAGGTCTCTTGTCCAAAGGTGTACAGCTGGTAAAAATAGGAGTGATAATCTCTACTTTTTTGACTGCTATTCAAAAAAGCAAAACGAATATGAGAAGAAGGAGATGGGAAACATGGCTGCCTACATGAAGCATTTTCCATAGCAACATAGGCTACTGTTAGTGATGTTTGTCAATTGTATAGTCTGTTATGATTTTAAGGCCTGTCTATAACTATTCATTTGCTAATCTACCAATTTTTCTTTTTTTTCATATTTGAACAGTTTAATAAAATTTGGAGCATATAATGCTCAGCTTGTGTATGTCACAGAATTTATAAATCACATTACTTAAACATACAATTACAATAAGAGATATATTCTTCGTCTTGATCACCTGGTTTTTTGTTGTTGTTTATAAAATTAATCACAGTTAGCAGGGCAGAAATCGCTTTGAGCTTCGTGAATGACTTCCAAGAGATGGGAAAGGATTAGTTCTCAGTTGCTGCCAGTTATAACGCCAGGTGGCTTTTTCTGCAGTGAAGGTGTTACCGATAATCCCATTAAACTGGTACTAAATCTTGCAGACATCAAAATTATCACCAAGGTTCCTTTTCATCCCATCCTTTCCAAATGACTGGAAGAAAGATGCAGCTGTTTGCCAGAACTCAGCACTCCACTCTAGATCAGCCATGTGGCCATGATGGCTTTCTCACAAGTGATATTCTCTCTAGTTTAAATGATAATCATGTTGGGCTACAGATTTGCTATTTCCAAGGATGACTTGGAGTTCATCACTCATCACTTGATTTGAGTAACCATCCCAACATCAACCATCTATTGAAAAAAGAAACTCTTCAAAGAATGACTTCTCACTCTGTAAGAAATAAGCTAGAAACAGCAAAGTAAAAAAAACTCTAATGACTGATACTGAGATTAAATTGTGTTCAATATGGGATCTAGTGGCTTACTGCAAAAAACAGACCCGGAGAGCTGTAGAATTACACATATGCTCACCATCAAAATAACTTACATGAAACTGCTTCTGGCATAGATCAAGAGGTTAAGATTAAAAAAATAAAAACAATGGATTGAACATGCATGTTCCATTGCTCATAAACTTGCACACACTATTGTTCTGCAAAAAAGACAACTGCAGCAAAGAAAAATGGCCCTTTTGCAAACAAGCCTAAAAGTAACCCCCAAAAAGAAAAAAATAACATGCATATATGTATAAAGTGTTACTATTAAACACAATGCTACCTCTGGGGGGGGGAATTAACTGCATAGGTTAAAAAAGAAAAACAAAAAACCATGTGCAACATTTTAAGCCAGTAAAGCACCAAAATTTAAAAAAAAATTTTTAAAAACCCACCAAAAATCACATTTCATAATGATTAACATAGAAGCACAAAATATCAACCATAAGTCAGGAAGCAATTACCTGGACAGATACAATATCCACTGTTGAAAGAATTTTTCTTCAATTTAAATGTCTTTTCTCATCTCTAAAGAAACCTTAAAGTGCTAACTTTACTTATATAAAGCAGGCAAATTCTTCAAGTAATTTGCTACACCAATTTTTATCAGCCTAAACAAGGAACTAAAAATAGCAAGTGAAGTGAAAAGGGCAGAACACCCGACCGGTTCCACACAGGTAGACACCCCGGAGAACGTCACCTACCATCCCACCTTTCTTCACTGCACTGCACAAGCTAACAGATTAAGTATCTGTTTTCTTACATTAACTCCCTAGGATTTGCTAAGGTTTTTGCAAGTCACTAGGTAACACATACAGTCCTAAGGAAATAATGTCACTTAAAAATCAGCACTGGACATTAATTAAAGCGAGCTTGTGTGTGTCTACTGCCTTAAACTAAAAGTGAGGCATTGCTTACAAACTGTGACGAGCTGCCCTCCACTGGCCGGCTCACTACTCCTGCCCCTCGGCTGCTTTTTCAAGGAAGTATACATTAACCAGATGGCGCTTGAGGTGCTTGCTGTAATCCTTTTCCTTTCTGAAAGACCGATCACAGAAAATACAAACAAACTCTCCCTCGGTTATTTTAACTGCCAACCCCTCCTTCCCACTTTTTGAACTTGCTTCTTGAGGCACTGGCCGAGACCCATGCAGCCCAGAATCATCACTTCCCTCAGACATATTATCACTCAGGTCACTTCCATCATGGCTGTGGATGCCTTTGTCTTCATCAATGTCCGGTGACTCGTTTTCAGCCAAAGTGATAGGAGGCGAGGCCGTTATGGTTGGTGATGGGACAGGAGGCAATGGTGACGCCGGTTCAGGTGCTGAGGCTTTCAAAGGGACACTGTCTGGGTTCTGCTCAGTGTCCACTTCCATTTCACAAAGCCCAGCTGAACCAGTCTGACACTTAGCATGTAATGTTTCACCACCTGACCCATTTGAGTTTTGTTCCGAGGATAAGACACTGGTAGATTCCTTGGGAGCAGCAAGCATAGCTAGACTCTTGCCAGCTTCCTCTGTTCCCACTTTCTTGAGAGGGGCCATTTTATTTCCTTCCCCATCAGAGCCAATTTCTTGGTCCTTGGGTGTCTCGTCTCTTCTTGAGTTTCCCTTTGGAAGATCCTGTGCGCTTCTGCTTCCCTTCAGAAGCTGGCTATCTCTAACAGGCACTAAGCCAACTTCAATAAGGACTTGCTCCTGCTGCACCACCTCACTCCGCATGCCCGACTTCTCCTTGGTACTCTCTTTTCGGGAAGAAGACCTGTTGGTGACTGGTTTCACTTGAAGAGGTGGCTCCATGACAGCAGGAGGCTCCTTCTGAACAGATCCCATGTGAGGAGGCCCTGTCTGAGCAACCTCCACCTGAGCATGGTCCAAAGGACAAAGCAGCTTCTTCTGACAATGTCCCCGCTGAGACTCCATGGGAGGAGGCGGCTCCATCTGATCAGGCTCCATGGGAGGAGGAGGCTCCATCTGATCAGGCTCCATGGGAGGAGGCTGTTCCATCTGAGTAAGCTCCATGGGAAGAGGCTGCTCCATCTTTGGAGGCTCTGTGGGAGGAGGTGGCTCCCTCTGAGGAAGCTCCAGGGGAGAAGGCAGCTCCCTCTGAGCAGGCTCCAGGGGAGGAGGCAGCTCCCTCTGAGCAGGCTCCAGGGGAGAAGGCAGCTCCATCTGAGCAGGCCCAGTCTGAGCAATATCCATGGGAGAAGGAAGCCCAGGCCGAGTAAAGCCTGTAGGGGTGACCACCACCTGAGTGAGCACAGGACTGGAAGAGACCTCCTCCTGAGCCAGCTCCATGGAGGGAGGCTCTGCCGGAGCCGTCTCCTTCTGCGTCTCCTGAGCAGGTCTGCTGCCTTTCTTACTTGATTTACCTTTTTGAGGTTTCTTCTTTGCACCTTTTTTAATGGAAGTATTTTGCTTTTTATTGTCCCCCATAGTCTCCTCCGTCTTGCTGTCATCCTTTGGCACCTCGGTACTATTTTTGGATTTGCTTTCCATCTTCTTTTTCTTTTTTGTCACTGGTTCCTCGTTCACAGGCTCATCTGACGGATGGGCTTCAGCATCCACCTTTCTTTTGTTCTTCTTGGCTTTACTGACTTTTTCTTTATTATTTCCTGTATGTACATCTATGTGTTTCATCTCTGCTGCCTCAGTCTCTGTCGCGGATTTCCGAGTTCTGGTAGTTACCTGGACCACTGAGGCATTGCCACAAGACTTCTTCTCTTTTGAAACATCCTTTTTCTCTAGATATTAGGATACCTACACCAGCTTGTTTCTTAGGTCCATTTGCTTGGAAAGCCTTTTCCCAGCCCTTTACTCGGAGGTAGTGTCTGTCTTTGAAGTTAAGGTGTGTTTCTTGTATGCAGCAGATGGATGGGTTCTGTTTTCTTATCCATTCTGTTAGCCTGTGTCTTTTTATAGGTGAGTTGAGACTATTGATATTGATGGATATTAATGACCAGTGATTGTTAATTCCTGTTATTTTTTGTGGTTGTGCTATGTTGTCCTTCTGTGGTGTATGTTGGTGTGGGATTATCTATTGCTTGATTTTTCATGGATGTGTTTAGCTTCTTTGGGTTGAATTTTCCCTTCTAGTGCTTTCTGTAGGGCTGGGTTTGTGGACAGGTATTGATTAAATCTGGTTTTATCCTGGAATATTTTGTTTACTCCGCCTATGGTGATTGAGAGTTTTGCTGGGTATAATAGTCTGGGTTGGCATCTATGGTCTCTTAGTGTCTGCATGAGATTTGTCCATGATCTTCTAGCTTTCATAGTCTCTATTGAGTAGTCTGGTGTTATTCTGATGGGTTTACCTTTATATGTTACTTGGTGTTTTTCCTTTTCGCCTCTTAATATTTTTTCTTTGTTCTGTGTGTTTAGTGTTTTGATTATTATGTGGTGAGGGGACTTTTTTTTTTGGATCCAGCCTATTCGGTGTTCTGTAAGCTTCTTGTATCTTCATAGGTATTTCTTTCTTTAGGTTAGGAAAGTTTTCTTCTATGATTTTGTTGAATATATTTTCTGTGCCTTTGAGTTGGTATTCTTCTCCTTCTTCTATCCCTATTATTCTTAGGTTTGGTCTTTTCATGGTGTCCCAAATTTCCTGGATGTTTTGTGTTATGACTTTTTTGTCTTTAGTGTTTTCTTTGACTGACGAATCTATTTTCTCTATCGTGTCTTCAGTGTCAGAGATTCTCTGTTCCATCTCTTGCAATCGGTTTGTTATGCTTGTTTCTGTAGTTCCTGTTCGTTTAGTCAGGATTTCTATTTCCAGCATTCCCTCAGCATGTGTTTTCTTTATTGTCTCAAATTCATTTTTCAGATCTTGGAATTGTTTCTTTCATCTGTTTAATTGCTTTTTCTTGGCTTGATTTGATTTCTTCCCATTTTTTGTTCATTTTTTCTTCCATTTCTTTAAGGGAGTTTTTTATTTCCTCTTTAATGGAGTTTTTCATTTCCTCTTTAAGGGAAGTTTTTATTTCCTCTTTAAGGGAAGTTTTTATTTCCTCTTTATGGGAGTTTTTCATTTCTTCTTTAAGGAAAGTTTTTATTTCCTCTTTAAGGTAGTTTTTCATTTCCTCTTTAAGGAAAGTTTTTATTTCCTCTTTGAGGGAATGTTTTATTTCTTCTTTAAGGGCCTCTATCATCTTCTTAAAGACATTTTTAGGGTTGATTTCTTCTGTTTCTTCTGTCATGGTATGTTTAGGTCTTGCAGGTGTAGGTTCTGATGTTGCCATATTGGTCTTTATGTTGTTGCCTGTATTTTTGCACTGGCGTCTACTCATCTCTTCCTCTGTGCAGTGCAGGTGGTGTCTGTGTCTGAGAGTGCCTCTCTTGTTCTAATTTTTAGTCTTGGTTTAGTAGGGGTTCTTGGTTAAATTGGGCTCTTTCTTCAGGGACAGCTGATTTCAGTCGGTGAATTATATACTTATGATTCTGGTGGTCTGGTTTGGTGGCTGGGTAGCGCCTTCTTCTGTGTTCCCAGGTCACGTTTTGTTCATTTGTCAACTCCTCAGCTGATCTTGTTTCTTCAGACTTCAAACTTAGGCATCTGAATCCTCTCCCAGATGGGTTTCAGCTGAGCAGGGTAGTCTCACCAACACCTCCAAGTTGTTGGGTTTCACAGGATCAGCAGTTGGGCCCTGGGCTGTCCTCAGACGGAGTGTTCAGATTCGTTCTGGTTCCGACCCACGGAGATAGCTTCTTCCCCAGGTGTTGGGGCTAGGGGCGTTCCTGTTCCAAGCTGCGTCTGCTTGTCTCCGTCCCTGGGCCTGTCTACCTCTGCGGTCTGCTGCCACAGGCCTACCTGCGTCTGCTTGTCTCTGCCGCCGGGCCCTTCACTGCTGCTGTTGTCCTTCCCTGGCACTTTACATCTTCCTTGTCCTGGCGGCGGCTCCAGGCAGTGACTCCTTCTGCCTTCCTGTTCTTTTATTTCTCCTCTCTGTTAATCTTGCCTATACTTCCTTGCTAATAGCAAAAGGTAGACTATTTATCACCTTTAAAGAAAAGGGAGACTAAGCTGGACATGGTAAAATATAGTCAACAGTCTCAGGATGCTTGAGTCCAGGAATGTGAAACCATCAATAGTTAGACTCCCATCACATAGGTCTGTTCTACAATTCATTCAACTTCAGCGTAGTTGTAAGCCCTCCAGGAAAACTGAAATCTAAAGCAGGTCTTGAAGCATATGTGAGTCATCCATGGCTATGGAGTCCTGCGTCCCCCAACACCAACAGAAGTTCCTCAACCAGAACTCAAGCGGACCTCGTTCCCAATTTTTCTTAGAGTGATAACTACCACTGTCTGTGCATTATGGTCCAGTTAATTGTATACAGTGTCTCCAGAACCTCTCAATAACTGAAGGCAGAATCTGGATTAAACTCAAGATGCTTGAGATAATGTACAAGGGATACACATTCGAGGATCTAAATCAGGACCCCACGTCCCAAGGTCTGGCCTGTGTATACCCTAGTGCCGTGTCTCTAAGGAAAGAAGAATGATGTTTATTAGAAAATATATGTGGGAAGAAAGCCCTTAGTTGGAGATGTGTTTTAGGCAATTAATTTGCTTTCTAAGTCTCAACATCTTTATGATGCCTACCTGCATCATAAAGACTGACAAAGTGCTGGGAGGATCACGTTTGATAATACATTATTCACCTCCCTCCTCTCCCTATCCTGCCCGCCCTCCCACAACCCCCTTTCTGTCTGCTGCACTTGGGTTTGGTGCGGGGCTTGGCGCTCATCCCATTGCTTTCCTTCTTGCCTGTAACTCTTAAGGCAACATTTAGCTTTAGACATAATGGGTTTGAGAAGGTGATTGGTCATCTCAGGGGCATGTTGATCTGACACTACACACGTCTGCATCAGGGAGAGCCCTAGGCTCCAGGTAAAAATGTGAACTTGGCTGAATTGCATGAGACACTCAGGGAAAGTATAAGGGTAAGAGTTATTTCACACAGATGTCTGTGTTTGTTAGCACAAATACACAGGGTACCCACTATCATAGTCTCTGGCCCTTTTCTTAAGAAATGACACATCTGAGTTTTCTTGAGCTTTCATTCACGAAGAATCTTGTAGAAATCTTAGAATATATTTTCCTTAGTGGGAAAATAGGAATCAGACAATATTATGACTCTAGTATGACAAGCCTTGGAACACTGGGAAGAAATACATATAGCTCAAATCTGAGGTTTGGCCAAATCTCAGAACGTAAGTTCTTCACAGATTCAAAGTATACCTTAGGCTCTTAGGTCATAATGTAACCAAGACTGACCCATCAAGACAATAAACAACTGAACTGGTACTTTACTCAGTGCTGTGACTGGTTTATTTTGGCTCATGCTTTGAGGATCTATTGTGGTGGGAAGATATAGCAGCAGGAGCATCTCTTGACTGTGGTCACAAGAACATGAGGCTTCTTGTTCACAACTGGGAAAACTGGGAAGCAGAAAGAAGGAGAATGCTCACACTCAGCAGGCTTTCTCTTTTTTATTTAGTCTGGGCATCCAGCCCATGGGATAATGCCATCTGCATTAAAGTTGAGTACATGCACACACACACACACACACACACACACACACACACACACACACACACGCTTGTGTGTGCACACACATTCCTAAATATTTACATACAACCTGCTCAATCTGTATAATGTTACTTATATATATGTTTTCAGAGCTGACTATTTGTTCTTGGATAACCATTTGGTGTGCTCTTCCCTGAGGAAGACTATTTCTCCTCCTCTCAGTATCCCTTAGTTGCCTGAGTTCTTTGTCTAGGGTGAAGGCCTCTAGAGTTTCTCCTTCCACTTTAGAATGTCTATTGGTGTTCCCCTGTTCAGGTCATGTACGGAAGAGAGGCCCATATATTGACATCACGTTTTCTGTAGTCAGAAGGAACTGAGTTGTCTTGCTAACAGTGACATTGGAAATGCTCAGGTTCTGCCTATGGATGATCACAGTACTGACTGACTGACAGTCTAACTAAGGACTCAGGCAAGGTTTGAGTGACCACCACTTGATTAAGCTACTTGGGGATCCTCACTGTTGTTGCTTGAATACAAAATATCCTTTACAGCTCCAGAAGAGGTCATCAGGTCCCCTGGAGCTGGAGTTACAGATGTTGGGAACAGAACCTGGGTCCTCTGCAAGAGCACTAATTGCCCTTCACCACTGAGCTATCTCTCCAGCCCTAAAATGTCCGGTTTGGTGTTAGATGTCTAAACTGGACAAGATCTAGAGCATTGGTCCCACTGGACTTTGACTCCTTACCAGACTCCTAAGAGAAGCTAGTTTATTTCCAAGCTCTAGTGTGTGGACTTTCCACTCTGTAGACTTCAGAGATGCATGTAATTTAGGTATTAGCAAAAACTCCTGTGGTGATATTTTATTTGTGCTGAAATGTGATATTTTATTTGTGTGTTAATAAATAAAGTTTGCCTGGAGATCAGAGGTCATAGCTAGCCATAAAGAGAAGTCAGGCAGTGGTGGCACATGCCCTTAATCTGATCCCATGGCAGGCAGAGTCTCTGTGTGCTCAAGGACACAGCCGAGCATGGTGACACTCACCTTTAATCCCAGTACCAACCATAGAGACCTGGAGGTCTGAATAGACAGGCAGTGACGAGCAAGTGAGGTGGCTGGGTTAAGAGTCAATGAGAAGGCAGAACAGGAAGGCAATAAAGGCAATAAAGACGCAGGTCAGACAGGAAGAGGCTCTCCTGGGAAGCTATGGTGAGGTGGTGAGCTAAGGTTACTTGGTGGCTATTGTTCTGATCTCTATGGCTTGCACCCTTGTATTTGGCTTTGTGTTTCTTATTTAATAATACTGTTCAGAAATTCATCTACAAAACCCCACTCTAGAGTGTAGACTTTTCTTAGTTTATATATTTGACTGTTATCATTTTTTAATTTTCTAATTATAGAACTTTTTCAAAGCTTTGTATGAAAAGAATTCTGGATAGGGTGAATGCTCCCTAACACTACAGACTAGATTCTGGTGTATCAAGTAAATGACTAGCACACTTTCCAAATGTTAGTTTTATTTTATTTGCTGTTTGTTTTTCTAGAGAGAGTCTTGTTATGTAAGACTTTAACTCACCTGGCAGTGGTGTCGCATGCCTTTAATCCCAGCACTCGGGAGGCAGAGACAGGGAGATCTCTGTGAGTTCGAGGCCAGCCTGGTCTACAAAGTGAATTCCAGGAAAGGCACCAAAACTACACAGAGAAACCCTGTCTTGAAAAAACCAAAAAAAAGACTTTAACTCATGGCAATATTCTTGTCTGTCTCTCGAGCAGTGGGATTACTGACATAAGACATTATGCTCAGTTCTAAGGTTGCTTTTTATTAGCAATGCATGAGTGATAATGAGTAGAGTGACATGATGAACTACCTTGGAGTGGCCACTTAAAATAAACAGAAAAATGTTTCTTTTCCTGGTCCCTATACTTCAGCTTGTATTTTAAAAGCTGTTTTTCTCCAGGTCAAATTTAATATATTTAAGAGCTTTAAAAAGTACATACTCTCTTTTCTTCACTAGAAAAAAAGACACAATTCTTAATTCTTTTTAACCAGGATTATTAGATTTTATAGCACTTAAGATAATATATCTATTATACTCTAATGGGAGCATAATGTTTTAGTAATAATGAAATTATGGCAGAAGCATTTAGACGTAATTATATAGCCAGAATAAAATTTTCAATTAGGCTTTCATTATATTGCAATTAACTCTTCATTTGAACACTAACATTAGTGTGGCTAGTTTTACTTGTTTCTTGCCTTGTAAAAATTGTACTTTTTTTCCTTTTTTGTTCATACTGGTCTGAGGAGGTGTCTGGAAGATTAAATTAAAATATTGGTGATTTTGAAAACATGAACAGAATGTAAAAGAAAACATATTTCAAATTACTCTACTAATTTTGTGTTGTGTGAATTATCTGTTGCTGTTTGGGAGGCAGAGGCAGGTAGATCTCTGTGAGTTCCAGGCCAGCCTGGTCTACAGAACAAGTTCTAGGACAGGCAGGACTGTTAAACAGAGAAACCTTGTCTGAAAAGAAAAAAAAAATAAAAACAAACAAGCCTTCATTGGTTAAAGCACTTATAGTCACATGGATGGGCTCCTGCCTGAACATGGTACACAGAAACTCATGCAGGCACACACACGCATCACATAAAAATAACAAATAAATAAATCTTAGAAAACAAAACTCAGATTCACTTATTCTTTTCTCTATGTTCCAGGCCAATTCACTACAGAAAACCAATGTCCAGTGCAGTTGTGTCTGTCTGTTCATGTGGATCCATAAATTTAAATCAATAGGTTAAAATCACCTTCTCCATAAACAAAGAAGCTTGTTCACTCAATATCATTTTTGTCACAAGCATCTAAGTCTGTGCTGGCCTTAAAAAACAAAAGGAATTTTTATTCTTGTTCATTAGGAACCCCCCCCCCACCCCCACTTCTTAGCTGAACTAGTCACACTGCACATACTCAATAGGCAAGTGGGGTGGTAGTTAGGCTCTGGACAGCACAGATATAGACTATTTTCCTCACTGCAGAGCAATCTAACAGACAACACTACCCTAAATGTTGCTTTTGTGTCCTCTTTGCATAACATCTCTAGCCTTCTCTGTAATTGCTCCATATGCAAATGTAATTAATAAGTATATGGTAGTCAAATTAGAACAGAACACATTATATGCATGTGTTAAATTCTCAATTCAATAAAAAATTCAGAACAATCAGATCTAATAAACTTAAAATCAAGAGTGTGCCAGCACCCAGTTGGACTAAGAGGTGAGTCTTTATCCTCATACCCAAAGACCCCAGCCCCTAGGCTTTGGGCCCAGGGGCACAACCCTGTGCCCCTACCCACCACTCATTGCAGTCCCAGTTTGAGGCCAGTTGGCAGGCAGACCCCCTGCTGACAGGTCAGACTACCACCATCTACCATGTGCTAAAACTGCACGGAGGCAGAGTACACTAGCACCAATTGGACCAAGAGCTGCTCCCTGAGACAAACAGTCCATCAGCATCGACTAGACCAAGAGCTCCCACTGGACCAAGAGTATCGATCAGACCAAGAGAGGCTCCCTCAGACACAGACACTACTTGCACCAAGTGGAAAAAGAGATGGGTAGATGACAATGGAAAAATACAGTCAACAACATGAAAACCAATATGGCTCCATCAGAACCTACATCTGCAAGACCTGAACATCCCAACACAGAAGAAACAGAAGATATTGAACATAAAAATGACTTTAAGAAGATATTAGAGATCTTAAAAGAGGAAATGAAAAATTCCCTTAAAGAAATCAAGGAAAAGTCAAACAAAAAATGAGAAGAAATCAGTAAATCCCTTGAAAGCCAAGAGAAAGCAATTAAACAAGTGAGGGAAGCAGTTCAAGATTTGAAAAATGAAATCGAGACAATAAAGAAGACACAAACTGAGGGACTGCTGGAAGTGGAAAATCTGAGTAAATGAACAGGAACTACAGATGCAAGCATAACCAACAAAATGCAAGAGATGGAAGAGCAGATCTCTGGCATTGAAGATACGGTAGAGGAAATGTATTCATCAGTCAAAGAAAACACTAAAGCCAACAAAGTCATGACCCAAAATGTCCAGGAAGTTTGGGACACCATGAAAAGACCAAACTTAAGAATAATAGGGATGGAAGAAGGAGAAGAATACCAACTCAAAGGCACAGAAAATATATTCAACAAAATCATAGAAGAAAACTTTCCCAACTTAAGGAAGGAAATGCCTATGAAGATACAAGAAGGTTACAGAACACCAAATAGACTGGATCAAAAAAAAAAGTCCCCTTGCCACATAATAACCAAACCACTAAACATACAGAATAAAGAAAAAATATTAAGAGCTGCAAAGAGAAAAGGCCAAGTAACATATAAAGGCAGACCCATAAGAATAAGCCTCAATGGAGACTCTGAAAGCCAGAACATCCTGGACAGACGTTTTGCAGACACTAAGAGACAATGGTTGCCAACCCAGACTATCATATCCAGCAAAACTCTCAATCAACATAAGTGGAATAAGCAAAATATTCCATGATAAAACCAGATTTAAACAATATCTCTCCATAAATCCAAAACCACAGAAAGCACTAGAATGAAAAATCCAACCTAAGGAAGTTAGATACACCCACGAAAACACAGACAATAGATAGTCCAACACCAACAAATACCAAAGAAGGGAAACATACAACACTACCACCAAAAAATAACAGGAATTAACAATAACTGGTCATTAATATCCATTAGTATCAATGGTGTCAATTCACCTATAAAAAGACACAGGCTAATAGAATGGATATGAAAACAAGATCCATCCATTTGCTACATACAAGAAACACCTAAAGTTCAAAGACAGACACTACCTCAGAATAAAAGTCTGGGAAAAGACTTTCCAATTACATGGATTTAAGAAGCAAGCTGGTTTAGCTATCCTAATATCCAATAAAATAGACTTCAAACTAAAATTAGTCGAAAGAGATCTGGAAGGACATTGCATATTATCACAGGGAAAATCAGACAAGATGAAGTCTCAATTCTGAATATTTATGCCCCAAATACAAGGGCACCTACATTCAAAAAAGAAACATTACTAAAGCTTAAATCGCACATCAAACCCCATACACGAGTAGTGGGAAACTTCATCTTCCCTCTCTCACCAATGGACAGGTCTGCCAAACAGAAACTTAACAGAGAAATAAGGGAATTAACAGACATTATGACTCAAATAGACTTAATAGATATCTACAGAATAGTACACCCTAACACAGAAGACTATACCTTCTTTTCAGCACCCCATGGAACCTTCTCCAAAACTGACTACATCCTTGGTCACAAAGCAAATCTCAACAGATACAAAAAATTGAAATAACCTCCTGTATCTTATTAGACCACCATGGCTGAAAGTTAGATTTCAACAACAACAAAAATTACAGAAGCCTACAATCTCATGGAAACTAAAAAATGCCCAATTGAATCACCAATGGGCCAAGGAAGAAATAAAGAAAGAAATTAAATATTTCCTAGAATTCAATGAAAATGAATGTACAACATACACAAACTTATGGGACATTATGAAAGCAGTGCTAAGAGGAAAATACATAGCTCTAAATGCCCATATAAAGAAGCTAGAGAAATCTCACACTAGTGACTTAACAGCACAACTGAAAGCTCTGGAACAAGAAGAAGCAAACTCACCCAGGAGAAACAGATGCCACGAAATAATCAAACTGAGGGCTGAAATCAATAAAATAGAAACAAAGAATACAATACAAAGAATTAATGAAACAAAGAGTTAGTTCTTTGAGAAAATCAACAAGATAGACAAGCCATTATCCAAATTAACCAAAAGGCAGAGAGAGAGAGAGCATCCAAATTAACAGAATCAGAAAAGAAAAGGGAGACATAACAACAGACAATGAGGAAATCCAGAGAATCATCAGGTCATACTTCAAAAACCTGTACTCCACAAAATTGAAAAATCTGAAAGAAATGGACAATTTTCTGGATAGGTACACCATACCAAAGTTAAATCAAAACCAGATAAACTATTTAAACAGATCATCAAACCCTAAAAAAATAGAAACCGTCATTAAAAGTCTCCCAACCAAAAAAAGCCCAGGACCAGATGGTTTCAGCACAGAATTCTACCAGATTTTCAAAGAAGAGCTAATATCAATACTTTTCAAATTGTTCCACTCAATAGAAACAGAAGGAATATTACCAGATTCTTTTTATGAGGCTACAGTTATCCTGATACACAAACCATACAAAGATGCCATAAAGAAAGAGAATTACAGACACTAATTTCCCTCACGAACATTGATGCAAAAATACTCAATAAAATACTTGCTAACCAAATCCAGGAACACATCAAAAACATTATCCACCATGACCAAGTAGGCTTCATCCCAGGGATGCAAGGATAGTTCAACATGCAAAAATCTGTCAAAGTAATACACCATATAAACAAACTGAAAGAAAAACACCACATGGTCATCTCATTGGATGTTGAAAATCCTTTGACAAAATCCAACACCCTTTCATGATAAAGGCCGTAGAGAGATCAGGAATACAGGGAACATACCTAAACATAATAAAGGCAATTTACAGCAAGCCAACAGCCAACATCAAATTAAATGGAGAGAAACTCAAAGCGATACCACTAAAATCAGGAATGAGGCAAGGCTGTCCACTCTCCCCATACTTATTCAACACAGTACTTGAAGTTCTGGCTAGAGCAATAAGACAACAATGGAGATCAAGGGAATACAAATTGGAAAGGAAGAAGTCAAACTTTCGCTGTTTGCAGATGATATGATAGTGTACATAAGTGACCCCCAAAAATTCTACCAGGGAACTCCTACAGCTGATAAATTCCTTCAGTAAGGTGGCAGGATGCAAGATTAACTAAAAAAAATCAGTAGCTCTCCTATATACAAATGATAAATGGGCTGAGAAAGAAATCAGAGAAACATCACCCTTTACAATAGCCACAAATAATATAAAATACCACTAACTCTCACTAAGCAAGTGAAAGACCTGTATGATAAGAACTTTAAGTCTCTGAAGAAAGAAATAGAAGATATCAGAAAATTTAAAAATCTCCCATGCTCATGAATAGGTAGAATTAACATAGTAAAAATGGCAATCTTACCAAAAGCAATCTACAGATTCAATGCAATCCCCATCAAAATCCCAACACAGTTCTTCACAGACTTGGAAAGAAAAATACTCAACTTTATATGGAAAAACAAAAAACCTAGGATAGCTAAAAGAATCCTGTACAATAAAGCAACCTCTGGAGGCATCACGATCCCTGATCTCAAGCTCTACTATAGAGCTATAGTAATAAAAACAGGTTGGTACTGGCGTAAAAACCGACATGTGGACCAATGGAATTGAATTGAAGACCCTGACATTAATCCACACACCTATGAACATATGATTTTTGACAAAGAAGCCAAAACTGTACCATGGAAAAAAGAAAGCATCTTCAACAAATGATGCTGGCTTAATTGAATGTCAACATGCAGAAGACTGCAAATAGATCCATATCTGTCACCATTCACAAAACTCAAGTCCAAGTGGGTCAAAGACCTCAACATAAATCCAGTTATACTGAACTTGATAGAAGAGAAAGTTGGAAGTAGTCTGGAACGCATTGGCACAGGAGACCACTTCCTAAATATAACACCAGTAGCACAGACACTGAGAGTGACAATTAATAAATGGGACCTCCTGAAACTGAGAAGCTTTTGTAGAGCAAAGGACATGGTCAACAAGACAAAATGACAGCCTACAGAATGGGAAAAGATCTTCACCAACCCCACATCTGACAAAGGGCTGATCTCCAAAATATATAAAGAACTCAAAAAAGCTAGACTTCAAAATACTGAACAATCTAATTGAAAAATGGGCTACAGAGCTTAACAGAGAATTCTCAACAGAAGAATCTCAAATGGCTAAACGACGTTTAAGGAATTGCTCAACATCCTTAGTCAACAGGGAAATGCAAATTGAAACAACTCTGAGATACCATCTTACACCTGTCAGAATGGCTAAGATCAAAAACACTGAAGACAGCTTATGTTGGAGAAGATGTGGAGCAAGGGGAACACTCTTCCACTGTTGGTGGGAATGCAAACTTGTACAGCCACTCTGGAAATCAGTATGGTGCTTTCTCAGAAAATTGGGAATAAGTCTTCTTCAAGACCCAGCTATACCACTCTTGGGCATATACCCAAGAAATGCTCAATCTTACCACAAGGACACATGCTCAACTATGTTCATAGCATCATTATTCATAATAGCAAGAACATGAAAACAACCTAGATGCCCCTCAACTGAAGAATGGATAAAGAAAATGTGGCACATATACACAATGGAGTACTACTCAGCAGTAAAAAACAATGATATGAAATTTGCAGGCAAATGGATGGAACTAGAAAATATCATCTTGAGTGAGGTAACCCAGACTCAGAAGGACAAACATAGTATGTACTCACTCATAAGTGGATACTAGATGTGAGGGAAGGAATGGCCAGACTGCAGCCCACAGCTCCAGAGATGCTAGCTAACAGGGAAAGACCCTAGGAGGGACACATGAATGACCCTGCGAAGGAGAAGTGGATGAGATCTACATGAGTGGACTGGGTGTGTGTGGGATGGCTGTAGCATGAATCTTAAAAGTTCTTATTAATAAAATCAAACTTGGAGCCAGGTATTGGGGTGAACGCTGGAAGATCAGAGAAACAGAATAAGCCACATCTTCCTCACCTTGCCAATTCCTCAGCTGATCCTGTTTCCTCAGACTGGAAGCCTTAAGTTCTCATCCAAATGGATCTCAGCTGAACTGCTGCTAAAAGCTGAAAAGCTTAACCAGGCTCTAGTTCCTCGTCCTCATGCCTTAAATACCTTTCTGCTTCCTATCATCACTTCCTGGGATTAAAGGCTCTTGTTACCACGCCTAGCTGTTTCCAGTGTGGCTTTGTACTCACAGAGATCCTGATGGATCTCTGCCTCTGGAATGCGAGGATTAAAGGTGTGTGTGCCACCATTTTCTGGCTGCTATATCTAGTGGCTGTTCTGTTTTCTGACCGCATCTAAGTTTATTACGGTGCACAATATATTGGGAACACAGTATCACCACAGGTGGCAGTGGGTGAGGAGTGGGGGAAGAGAACATAGGGAAATGGGAGGGTCAAGCTGGAACAGGGAAAGAGTGGGAGGGCAGGGAGGGAGATACCATGATAGATGAGGACATCATGGGAATAGGAAGAGGCATGGTGCTGGGAAGGCTCTCAGGAATCCACAAGGTTGACCCCACCTTGGTCTGCTAGCAGTGGTCCAGAGGGTGCCTGTACTGGTCTACTCTAGTGTCCAGCTTAGCAAATAACCTAGCTGCCATCATAGAGCCTTTGTCCAGTGACTAATGGAGGCAGACGCAGAGATCCACAGCCAGGCACCAGGCTGAGCTCTGGGAATCCAATTGATGAGAGAGAGGAGGGATTCTGCAGGTGGGTGAGGTCGTGATCATGATGGGAGGACATGCAGAGATGACCGGCCATACTAGTGGAAGCCCATGAACTGTGGACTGGTGGCTATGGAGCCCCCATGGGACTGGACTAGGTCCTCTGGTTATGGAAGATGGTTGTTTGGCTCAAACTGTTTGATGGGTACCCAGGCAGGGGGATCGGCATCTGTCTCTGTTGCATAGGCAGGCTTCTGGGAATCTGGTGCCTGTTGTGTGACGCCTTGCACAACCTTGCAGTGGGAAGGGGCTTGGACCTGCGTAGGCTCAGTGTGCTGGGCTCTGCTGACTCCCCATGGGAGACCTTGATTTGGGAGATGTAGGGCGGCTTGGGAGAAAGGGCTGGGGGATGGGTCAAGGGAGGAGGGGGGATCTGTGGGTGGTATGTGGAGTGAGTAGAAAATTTCTTAATAAAGAAAAATGAAAAAAAAAATCATTTATCTTTTCTCATCAAGACATGGGTATGGCATTTTGGCATCTTTTATCTTAGTCTATTTTCTAGGCATATGTAAATAGAGATGAGTCATGCAGTCTCATTGTATTAGAACATTTTTATGCCACTGATTCTGTGATACTGCTTTTAACTGCTATGTATTATTTTATCATAAGACATTCTAGTGTTATTTAGGCAATTTTATACTGACTATGTTGTGTGAAACTTCAATTTATATTATAATATTATACTAGATAAATTTGTCCTCTTCTGTAATTGATTCTCCCAGAATCAGAACTTTTAATCAAATTAAAATTTGACTTCTAGGGTCTAAGAAATTGCCAGTTTGCAGGATTTTGATATAAATTCATACACTCACCAAGAAAACATACATGTTTATAAAACATCAGCATGATTTCAGAAAAACTATTTTTCTGTCTTATCAACTCTGAAATTATTTTTGTCCATTTTTGGATTCTATGCCATTTTGATATACATTTATTAATAAATGAGGGTAAATATTCCAAATCCTCACCAGTGGCATTTCTAGGTGGCTTTGCTTGACCTAATATAGCTGTCAGATGATTTTGTAAAAGACCAGGCATGCTTGATAAAATATTTTATATGAGAAAAGAATGTGTGCATCCCATCCACATCATACAGGACAGCCACTGCTGAGACTTTTCATTCCAAATTCATCCTTACACTTGGTTGAATACTTAAGTTTTTTGTTTTCGTTATTTGGAGGCCAAATAACTTTAAATTATGTGTATATGTATGTCTGTGTGTGAATGTGTGCATGTGAGCATAGGTGCCAGTGAGGGCCAGAAGAGGGTGTCAGATCCCCTGAAGCTGGATTTACAGCTGGTTGTGACTACCTGCTATGGGGGCTGGGAACTGAACTTGGGGTCTCTGAAAGGGTAGCAGGTGCTTTTAACTGCTGAGTCATCTTTCCAGCTCCTAAACTTACAGGTTTTAAAGTAAAAAGATAATAAACTAGAGTTTGCAATTTTCTGACTTCACATTTGCTCAAGTTTATAGGCTTCTACTGAAGTGCTAAAATGCCTCAGGGAGTTTTCAGTTCTTTATGGACCAGGGACATTAGCCCTTTGTTTAAAGTTTTTCTTTTGATCTTAGTCTTTGTCTTTAGATTGAACATGTAGTAAAAACACTTCCTAAGCATACATGACTAAGGCAACACAAAGCATTGGAGCAAATAATGAAGCCATGCACCTTTCATCTGTCTGCACAAAATGTTACTCTTCTATGTTTTTTTTTTTGTTTTTTGTTTTGTTTTTCCCACTGATCCTGCTCATCTGTTGGGCTCTCGGTGTTGCAGCAGTAGTCAGGCTGAGATTCAGTGTTTCCTTTCTCTTTGTATTCACCACTTGGCAAAGATTATCTCTTATTCCAGGCTTTAAAAACATCCATAGCCCAGGGACTTCCCATGCCTACCTAAAGTCCTTCCCCTTACACTTAGCTCCAGACTCCCACATTCAATCGATTTGGAGGCATACCTCAACTGTAACATATCTATGAGCAAATTGCTGATGTTTTTCTCTCTCAAGCCACTTAGTTTTCCCAAACCTGAAAATCATTCATCTGCCTGAGCTAAAAAGCAAAAAGTCAAAACCCAGGTGTTATTCACTTCTCTTTTCCACTTTCTGCTTTGGATCCTTTAGCAGTATTTGTATTATCCTCCTGTAAAATTAAAATCTGATGACTTCTTTCCACCTTCTCTGTTATCACTGGTCCAAGCTGCTGCAATATGTGGCAATTGCCTCCTAATTGCCTTCTCTTATTTAGCTTTTGCTGCCTCCATCAGTTTCCCACACAACAAATGGAATGGCGATCCTTATAAACTTTAAGCCATGTTTTGTCAGTCCTCTACTCAAAAAAATAGTAAGGCTTCCATCTCTCTCTTTCATAGTTAAGGCAGAAACTCCAGAGTGGCAGGGCAGAGCTGATTGCTCTGTTGTCCTGACTCACTGGCCACTGCTCTCCCATCTCTCCACTACGCTCTAGTGACTCCTGCTTTGAAGATGATGCTCCAGAGTCAGCCGTGGGACATTTCAACTTGCTGTTGCTTATTAAAACCTCTATTTCAATACTACCTGGCATGTATTTCTGCTTTCTTTCTTTCAAATGCTACCTTCTTAGAGAAGTGCACAACTCACCCCCAGGCCTCTTTCTATTCTGCTCAATTATTCTCCAAGTTATATCACCATCTGACACATTATCTATTTAACTTTTAAAATTTGTTCTTCATCTGATTTTCATATCAAATATTTCCCCTATTCTTCTGTCTGCCATGATATCCCATGGCACAGAGGAGGTCTCTGATGTATATTTGGTGTTTGCATAGTGAGTGCTTTTGTACGTCTTCTCCTGTGGACTTCTCAAATTAGCCACTCTCTTCCTTTTTCAGCTTTCAAGGTTTCTTCTCAATGGTTTATAGGACTGGTTTATATTTTGAATATGTTAAATTTGTTGTTGGAAATGGCTATAGTCAGGATTTAAAAATGTCCATATCTTTAAGGTCCTTGGGCTGGTGATATTGGAGGTGTTGAACTTTAAGATGTCTCCGGGTCACTGAGGACATTCTCTGAAGGGGTCTGTGGACCTTGGCCTCATTCTTGTTCTTCCTCTATTTTTTCATTACCTATTTGAGAGTTTCATATAACATTTTTGATCATATTCACTCCTTTCCCCAACTCTAGATCTAACCCCTTTCTTTAGCCACCCAACTTTGTGTTCTTTAAAAATTACACACACACACACACACACACACACACACACACACACACACACACACACGTATAAAAACATATGCATAATTGAGAGCGCTATGTGACTTGGGTTAAGTGGAAGTCAGGCCTCTTTTTTGTGGCACCTTCTAGGCAGTCGGCTGTGTCAAGATGAAGCTGAATATCTCCTTTCCTGCCACCAGCATCAGAAACCCATTGAAGTATATAATGAGTGCAAGCTTTGAACGTTCTATGAGAAGTGCATGGCCACAGAATTAGCTGCTGATGCTCTGGGTGAAGAGTGCAAGGGTTATGTGGTCCAAATCAGTGGTGGGAATGACAAACAAGGTTTTCCCATGAAATAAGGCATTTTGACCTATGGCAGAGTATGCCTGCTCTTGAGTAAGGGGCATTCTTGTTATAGACCAAAGAGAACGGGAGAGAGAAAGTACAAGTCTGTTCGAGGATGCATCGTGGATGCTAATCTCAGTGTTCTTAACTTGGTTATTGTAAAAAAAAAAAAAAAAAACAAAAAGGAGAGAAGGATATTCCTGGACTGACAGATACTATTGTGCCTCATTGGTTGGGACCTAAAATAGCTAACAGAATCTGGAAAGCTTTTTAATCTTTCTAAAGAAGATGATGTCTGCCAATACATGGTCAGAATGCCATTAAACAAAGAAGGTAAGGAACCAGCCCAGCACCAAAGCACCCAAGATTCAGCGTCTTGTCACCTACGTGTCCTGAAACACAAACACCATCATATTGCTCTAAAGAATCAGCAAACAAAGAAAAACAAGGAGGAGGCTTCAGAATATGCTAAACCTTTGGCCAAGAGAATGAAGGAAGCCAAAGAAAACCGCCAGGAACAGATCGCCAAGAGACATAGGCTGTCCTCTCTGGGAGCTTCTACTTCTGAGTCCAGTCAAAAATAAGTCTTTAAAGGTAACAAATAAATGATCATACCTTAAAAATATGCATATATTTTTTGGGATTATAATCCAATTACATCATTTCTCCCTTCCCTTTTCACCTTACAAAACCTTCATTGTTACCCCCTTCATTTTGATCTCTTTTAAATTTATAGACTCTTTTTCATAAATTGTCATTACACACACACACAACTTTCTTGATTGTCTAATGTTACTTGTAATTATGTGTTTTTAGGGCTGACCCAATTGATGTGCTCTTCCCTAGGGAAGACCAATTCTTCTGCTCTTAACATTCCATTGTTGCCTGTAGTTCTTTGGAACCAGTTTCCATATGCTTATTTCAAAAGGTCCTTAGTGTTATTTGTGCTTCCCTATACTTCTCTTCTACTCTTCCCATCCCAGTTCAGCCCATCTCTTCTCATTATTGCCTTACACCAGTGCATCCAGTCTCATCTCCCTTGAAAGCTCCTCCTCACAGCCCTGAGTGAGTTCCTGACCTCTGTGGGTGTTCCAAAGACCATCCCTCTTGTTTTGCTCTCTGGCATGTGCTGTAGACAGGATGGCTCTGTTGCACATTCCTCCATGACAATGCTTTCCCACAGGCCTAAAGCAATCACATCAGCTGATCATCAACTAGAATGCCCAACACCATTAAGCAGAATAAAACTTCTCTCTTTATAAGTTTATCTCAGGTATTTTGTATACTGACAAAAAACTTATTTACATAAAAACATTTTTCTAATTTTCTAAGAGCCATTTCATGCATAAGACTGTATAAAATCAATGGCCCTCCAAAAAGGGTAGGTGAGAACACATAGCAGAGACCCTTTCAAGTTATCTTGTATTTAATATTCTAGTTTTGGAACTTCTTAAATCAAATAAAAACTTCATATCATGTGTAGCTAAATCATCCTGGATTTGTATATAAAATCTTTTCTATTTTCCTACAATGTTAAAATTGTTTTTTTATTCAAATTTTCTTTATGATATTCTCTGTAGTTTGGAGACACTAAAATTTCATGTAGTCATTTTTCACCATAGTTTAACTCTTGACTTTTAGGCTGCAACAAATCACTTTGCCATGTCAAACTGAATCAAATAACTACATTTTTTTTAAAGAAACGTTTTTAAAATTTTGAGCTTGAAAAAGAAATACCCTGTCTGGGATCTCATTTGCTGTGTGGTGTGATTGGCAGTGAGACTGGTATGTGAGAACTGACCAGACCAAGAAGAAAAGCCAGGGATTTCAGAACATACGATTGCTTCTGGAATGACAGAATGTGTTCTGAGCTTTTCCTAACAATGCAATGACAGTGTCCTAGTATCTGTTGTTGGGCTCTCATGTCCTTGAAAAGCCTCAACTGCAAGAAGGTCTGGCTGAAAACTGAGCACATCCAGTCAGTCTCCTTCCCAGGGACTGTAAAAGACTTTAGCTGCTAAAGTCTTCTTCAACAACCCAGTTTCTTCATTTCTTAGATGGGACAGGCAGTAATGTTTGGTGGACTGTAGTGGGTAGCTGCTCCAGCTTTGACCTGGAAGTACTACCCTTAGTGAGGTTTCTGGTAACTGCCATGCACACTCTGGGGTGGGGCTGAGATGGGAGCCCTTTGGACCTGAGATCAGACTTGCTGGCTCTCTTGGTTCCTGATGATACTGGATTCTGGATGGTAGGCTGAGCAGAGTTCTTCAGAGAACCCTGCTGGTCTACACCTCACCTCCTCCAGATCCTATAACCAACCCCTTTACTGGCTGTTAGTTACCCCAAAATAAACCTCCTTTTTAACTACGTGGAGTTGCCTTGTTAATCCCCACAATAGTGTACTGGACATGCAGAGGAGCTGAGAGCCACACAGACAGTTCTAACACAGATGGGCTACAGGTGCTACATGGTTTTGTCACTCTCTGGGACAGTGGAAGCTCTAACTTCAAAACACAAATATTTGTCTTTATCATTTTCTTGAAGTTTGAAGCTTTTGATACCACTTGACAATGGTCTAGCTTTAACCTGTAAGACCCACCACTTTTTATGAGCAATGTCTTCTAGCTCATATGGCAGTTACAGTCTAGAGACTGTAACAGGTAATCACTGGATCGTTTCCTAGAGTGTGCTCTCTTTGTTCCATGTGTGATGCCCATTTCCCCAAAGAAAAACAAAAGCTCCCCTTCCCATCCAATATACATTGCTTTTGAAAAGCATCAGAAAGCCTCACATTTGGCTTCACTGAGCTCAGATTTCATGCAGTGCATGTGGCAAAGGGTAGAGATGGGTGGTAACCACTAGCCAGAAGGTTCCCTGCATGCTGCCTTTGATCACAAGGGTCTCTGATCGTGCACCAGCCATTTCAAGCATAAGACTGTGTAAAGTCCATGGCCCTTCAAAAGTGTTAGATGAGAACACACGGCAGAGACAAAAGCAAGTTATCTTATATTTAAAATTCTAACTTTGGAACTTCTTAAATCAAACAAAAACTTCATGAATGTGTAGCTAAGGTCCTCTGCTCTTGTGTATAAAATCTTTCCTAAAGTTAAAAATATGATTTACATTTGATTTCAAAGCATTCATAGCCTTTTAAACTATAAAGCCTCATTTGAAGGGCAAGCTGTGAACTCACGAGAGGTCTGTTGGCTAGCATAATGAGATTCATACATAAATATAAATTAATCAGTAAGAGAGCAATAACTGAAAAGGTTAAGTGGGGAGCAATTTTTGCAGATGAGAATAAGTGAGAAGTGACATGTTTTCTGTTTTTTTTTAAATTTTTTTATTCATTTTTCCATACCAATCACAGATCCCCGTCATGTTTTTGTTTTTGACTAGGCAGAGAAAAAGATGCAGGAATCCCAAGAGTGTGGTTGCTCTCTGCAACAGTTTTTGTAACAGTTTTTATGAAGGCAGGGACAGGGTGGTGGTAGCGGGAGTGGTGCAGGGGAAAGAAAACTGAACAAACTCCATGAGAGTTGAGGGTGATTGGCAAGGTGTCCACATGTGCCATGACTGCTGCACTAAGCTGTGCTCAGGCCCAAGGTGCGTATCTCCACTTGACTGAAAGGACAAGAGTGAGTCACTGGCACTGGGGCTAAGTGTCTGGCAGAGTCACCATCTTACAATGCTATTTCCTTCATCATCAAGACAAAGGAGAGGAGCCTGAGTCGTCTTTGCCACTTTCTAGAAGGTAACCTGGAAGAGATTAGTCATTGCTCTCAGCCTTAGCTTCTTGTCACTCTTCAGTCATTTATCACTTACTCAAGCTTTCATTAAATACCATCACTGTCTTAGGGGCAGAGAATACAAACAGGAAGTAGGATATGAACTCTGGCCTCAAGAGCTGCCCCATCTATCTATAGACCCTTTCTAGCAGCTGAGTTATAAAATAAGATGGTTATTGTAACTAGAACAGAGCAGTTGTGTGAGCTAAGATCATTTATCCCAGATCAAAATAAAAAGTAGCATGATGCTGATGAGTTGGAGGGGTACAGCTGTGAAAAACCAAACTGTCCACCCACCACCTCATACATTCCATGCTCACTGCTGAGCTGAATGTTAGTCCTGTATACACCCTAGATTAAGTTGTTCCCTGGAATTTTTAATAAGCAACTACTGCACTCCCAATAAAAAAAGCTGGAAATTAAAGTCAAAAATTTAAATGATATTAAAAGTAAACTTTTTCCTACTTTCTTGCATGAACAACTCTTGTATATGTCCACTATAATCTATTAATGTAATGGGAGGAAATAAAAATTACTATAAATAAAATATGGTACCAATGCTAGAAGAGAAGGAGAAATGCAAACATCGATTTACCACATAAATTATAAAACTAGTATAATAATGTCTTGGTGGATCATTAGAAACACAGTAATGACTAGAGAAAGGCCATTCCCATCCTTAGTCCCTGCAGATCCTGAGTGAATTAGGACTATTCATACTTTTCTCTTTCAGATAGGAAAACTGAGGCTGAGATGGGAAGTTTAAAAAACTGATTAGTCGTTAGTATGGCTAGTGCTGGAGCTAGACTTTGATGTCAGTATATGACCATACAGCGGAAAGGTATACAGAGTAAAAATACTTCTATAAGTTGTAAACTGTTATCCTTGGCTGTGGTGATAAGTTCAATGTTGTGCACTAAATGAATAACAAACATTAACTGTTCAAGCTGTTGACTCAGTTATGGAGGCCTTACAGGAAGATAAGTTAATCAGGCCACAGGTTCATCACTCAGATGGTTTTGATCCTACTTGGGCAGCTAATCTAAATTACAGGCACAAACACCCAGGGGATAGAAGCGGCCACTGGGATATGAGCCTTGAAAAGTCAAATCTATAAAGTGACAGCAATGGCCCATGGCATGTGATATTTAATACAGGCAGTGAGCGTGAAAGTGATTTGCGACGACAAGAATGTGGGCATAGCCACCATGGAACACCTTATGTGCCTTTATGTAACAAGTACCACACAAGCCAATTAGGAAACCCCCCTCTTGAAAAGAATAATTATGGGAGGGGATCTGCCATAGCAAATTTGCACCTGTATAAAAGTTCAGCCAGGTGGTGGTGGTGGTGGCGGCGGCGGCGGCGGCGGCGGCGGCGGCGGCGGCGCACGCCTTTAATCCCAGCACTCGGGAGGCAGAGCCAGGCGGATCTCTGTGAGTTCGAGGCCAGCCTGGGCTACCAAGTGAGTTCCAGGAAAGGCGCAAAGCTACACAGAGAAACCTTGTCTCGAAAAACCAAAAAAAAAAAAAAAGAAAGAAAGAAAAAAAAAAAGTTCCATCAGAAACTATTTCAGTGCTTTGAATCAGATTCGTAAAGGTAAAGCAAAGAAAACCTGCCACAGGTTTGTGGTTTAATGTCTAAGGGAGAACTCTGAGCAGGACATTAGCAGTTTGGAGCAATCACAACATGACACAGAGGCAGGAAGTCTTCCCTACTAGCTAAGAAAAAAAGTCAAGACAAAACAGATCCATTCTTCCCTCATTCATAGTCCACGGGAGATAGGTCATTCTTTTCTCACATATATAAAGAAACTCAGCTTTGAGTAGAGATGACACATGTAAATCATTACAGAAATGTCTCATCTCATGCCAAACAAGCTATGACCAAAGCGTATGTGTGAACTGATTTACGCAGTCACAGCTCTTTCTGCCTTAGACACAGATCCAGTCTTAATACAATAGTTTTGTAGTCATTCAAAACAGGATTTACATACATGGAAGATTCAGTCACTGAGCAAATTACTTACAATTTCTTGATTTTTTTTTTTAAAATGAAAAGTCTCAATATTATAGTTTTAATTGAATGAAACTAATACTAGGCTCTGCTATTTAGTCCGAGACATATTTTTCTTTTCTCCTACAGGAAGCACTTTAGTCACAAAAACACTTCAGTGTGATCTTCAGTCTTTGGACTCACCTGTTGAGTAGTCTAGAGAAAACTGTATAGAAGAGCCAATTGGTAATTATAAATACACAAACCACTGCTGCGGTAGTTTGAATGAGAAATGCCTCTCAAGGGTCCACATATTGAACACTTGGTTCCCAGTCAGTGTTGCTGTGTATAGAGGTTATGGACCCTCTAGGAGATAGAATTGTGCTGGAGGAACGTTGTCACTGGAAGCAGGCTTTGAGGTTTTGTAGCATGGCTCCACTTTATGTTATCTCTCTCTGCTTTTTTCTGAGTAGATAAATGTGATCTCTGCTTCCTAACTCCCAGGTCACCCCCCAGCCTGCAGCCACTCCTTCACTGCTGAGATAGGAGCTAAAATAAACTATTTTTTCCTTAAAGTTGCTTTTGGTCATGGTATTTTATCACAGTAACTAATAATACTTTTTATTTCATACTACATTCATAGATTAATAACAATCTTTCAATTAAAACCAGAAAACTAGTGATTAAGTGCTAAAATATGGCATTGCTGTTAAGAAATCTGGAAGTCAGTGTGCATTCCTCTTATAGGGCCAACAGGACCATTGGTATGAATGTGATATTTCTGTGGCTGAGATATCTAAATGTCTGTGTTTCTCTTCTGTGATGTAGAGCTGTGTTGGGAAGTGGCTTTCCATCTACATGCTACATTTCACAGGAACCAGTGCATAAGGATAGAGCCGAGAGATGCATAAACACTCATCAGTGGAAGATGAATGTGGCACGTCGCAGGCCAGACGGTTTCAGGAGAGAGAGTGTTTGTATCTCTTCTTATATTCTAACGAGGACTCAAAGACCGAAGGGCAGGGGTCAGCAAACCACAGCATGTGGGTGGAACACAGCAAGCTACTTGTTCTGTAAATAGTTTTACTGGAACAAACCATGCTCTGTCATTGTCTTCGGCTGCCTTCTGGGTTAGGGATACAGACTTGAGAAGCTGTTTCTCCAGTCCCTACAGTGGAGCTCCTTATAGTGACTTAAAGAAAGGAGTGAGTAAAGTTACTATGGGTACCCAACTGGCTAATGTCCCAGGACAGTAAAAATATGACTTTTTGGTTGTCTTTTCTATGGTACACATTTTTTTCTATTTGTACTGGATAAAATTCATTGCAATATTATCACGCTAGAATGATTTTTATCATGCTCAGTCTTCTGAATGCCTGTATCGGCCTCTAGTCTATAGTAAATAGCAAGTCACACCAAGGAGTGTACACCTAGAGAATAGATAACTCCAGAGGAGATCTTCTGGCTCTATGTCTATCATTACTGAAAACACACAAAATAAAGTCTTTTGTGTATTTTAAAATTTGGATGCTCTTATGAATACAGTGAACGAAAGCGGTGTGAATAACGTAATACTGAGCACCCATCTCCAGTGACCTCTTGTTCACATAGGCCTAACTCTAGAATACAGGTTTTCTGTAGCAGCAGATGTATTTGTTTTTATAATATATAAGATCTCAGATTTTTAGCTTTCAGGTTGTTGTTTCTGCATGTGGCATGTACTTAGAAGAAAGGATTCCGAATGTTTTCACCATACAGAAATGATATTTAAGGAGATAGGTATGCTAAAACTAATTTAAAACCACTTATAATATATACATGGCAAATATCACATGATCACTAATATGTATAATATAATTTTTATGTTTTATGTATTAGTTAAAAATCAATTCAGTTTTAATTAAAATAGCACACACACTTTTTCTGTGTTGTTTCCTAAACTTTCCTACATGGTTACCTGGACAATTTGGCATATATTCCAACCTCATCCGGTTTCTTGATGATGATGCTGCTAGCAGAGAATCCAACTTCAGAATGTATGGCCATGTTTCATTTGTGATACGCAGATTGGATCAACGCTGAGTGACAGGTGAGTGAACAGTGGTCCTTCTCAAGGTGAAGCATTGCAGACAAGGTTGGGCTTGGTGTTTAGCTGGGAACCTCTAGAAGAATGCGCAATTCTTCCTAGGTTTGAGTGCTAACATATACTACCCATAGATGCTGGGGGAAAGGGGCTCTTGTTCCTGCATTTGCTATTGTAGATTTTTGTAGGATTTTGTTTTGTTTTCTTTGTTTAGATGTATGAATGGGTCTTATCTATAGTGTGTAGTTAAAATAACTGTTTTAAGAACTGTACAAAGAATATATGTACTCTAAATGAATTTACCTAGAAATGCAAGAAGATTAACTAGAAAACTTTCAAGTTCCTGAATTTGGTCAAAGTTACTATTTGATTTTCTGTTCTGTAATTAGCTTTGGTAGAACTAGAATTCAAACAAATACTGTGTTATAATATCAATCATGGTTAAGTTAGAGAGGTTATTGATCTTAATTAAATTGAAATGAATAGAAAAGCGTTTTTAAGCAGCAATGGCTATGACAGTTGAGATAACTGTGAGACTATCAGTTCTGAAAGGCTATAGTCTTTCTGGAAAATTATATATTTTGTTTGATTCAAAATATTAAAAATCAGTTATTTAATAGCAACCACACATTGATTTTTGCCATTAAGTTATGCTGAGCCAATATTTGGGAAGATCCTTTCCCCAAATTTACAAAGTGTGAATTAAAAGATCCTTACAAACTCAGGGCACCCATTTTCTCTCTGTAAGATAGTCCAATGTACTTGCATTTGTTCTCTCTTTGCATCGCCCATTAGACAACGTTCTACCAAGTGCCTAGACATTGCTCTGTGTATTTCATATGTGACACATGGGCACAAAAATAACTGTCTCAGAAGATAAGCTGACTGAATTCAACTCTAGGTACATCATTTATTAGCTATGTAAACTTCTAAATCTTATCAAAAATCTCTGTGCCCTGCGTTCATCTGGAAAATAGAAATTAACAATAACAGCATCTATATTGTGTCCCTGGGAGGATTAACTAAAATAATCTTTGAAAAACACCTGGACCACTGAAAGGCACCCCAAGTAGTAATAGATGTCAACAATTATCATCTGTAAGAAGCTTCAGTTTGAGCACACCATCAGAACTACACACACAGCTGTGATCTGCTCTCAAGGTGTCCTTTATGTTAAGAAGGACACCAACTACTGTTCTGTGTCCTCATCTCAAAGTAGCACAGGAGTATCTTTTCCTCCTCTCTCAACAAGGTAAATTGAGACAAGAATCAGGGCTTAGGTACTTTCTCTTCTGATTTCATTGTAGTTCACAGGAGAAGCATACAGGAGGGGTGGTCAGTATTCTTCTCATTTTGTCCAAAATGAGTCAGGGCATTTTGCTGCAATATTGACACTGCACTTATTTAAGAAAATGTGTTCCCACTACTTTGGTTCGGTCGTCTCTATGTTTCTCCATCATGATCTTGATGCCTCTTGCTCACAGAATCCCTCCTCTCTCTCTCTTTGACTGGACTCCTGGAGCTTGGCCAGGTGCTTGGCTTTGTGTCTCTGCATCTGCTTCCATCAGTTACTGGATGGAGGCTCTATGATGACAGCTAGTGTGTTCACCAATCTGATTACCAGAGTAGGCCAGTTCAGGTACCCTCTTCACTATTTCTAGTAGTCTAAGGTGGGGTCATCTTTGTGTATTCCTGGGAACTTTCCTAGCACCCTGTTTCTCCCTGTTCCCTTGATGTCTCCCTCTATCATGGTATCTCTTTCCTTGCTCTCCCACCTGTCCCTGTTTCAGCCCAACCATCCCATTCCCTTATGTTCTCATCCCCTATCCCATACCCTCCATTGACACCCTCACCCCCAGTTTGTTCATGGAGAACTCATCTATTTCCCCTTCCCAGGGCAATCCCTGCATCCCTCTTAGGGTTTTCCTTATTAGCTAGCTTCTCTGGAGCTGTGGGTTGTAGTCTGGTTAGCCTTTGCTTTACATCTAGTACCCACTTATGAGTGAGTACATACCATGTTTGTCCTTCTGAGTCAACACAGATTCTTATGCTTAATACAAATTATATGTTTCCAGCATATCACAAATGATTTAGGATATTCATCACCTTTATGTCTGAAGTCACTTTGAGCCTTTGAGCTTATAATTGAAGTTGTAGGAATTTATCCTACAGATAGACTAGAACATCTAAAAAAATATATTTAGTAGGTTAGTTGTTGCAACTTTAAGGTATTATAAACTAAATTGTCATCAAGTGGGAGTAGTTATATCATGATACATTTAGACACTAGAATATAGTGCATTTGTGAATGGCTACAAGGTGAATGAAGTATGTTGAATGCTTGGAGTTAAAGAATGTGTGTGTGTGTGTGTGTGTGTGTGTGTGTGTGTGTGTGTGTGTGTGTACATTTGTAGTTATTTGGTTTTGCTTTAAGTCTCTCTGAAAGACTAGAAACTAACTTCATCATCTTCACCTTATTAGTGGAAGGAGAGCAAATGAAGAGATGAGGAGAGTGGTAGGAGGTAGGTATATATAATCAGCATCAGATTTTATATCTGAGCCATACAAGATATTACACTCTAGTCAAAAATCTCAATAGCTACATCTTTGAAAAAATAAGCCTAGACACAACATGTTGGTCCAAAATGCATTTGCATACATTTTTTTTTGGTTTTTCGAGGCAGGGTTTCTCTGTGTAGTTTTGAAGCCTGTCCTGGATCTCACTCTGAAGACCAGGCTGGACTCGAACTCACAGAGATTCACCTGCCTCTGCCTCCTGAGTACTGGGATTAAAGGTGTGCGCCACAACCACCCAGCGCATACATTTAAAAAAAAATAAATTAAAAGGAGCTGGGAGATGGGTATTTGGATAAAGTGTTTGATTTACAAGCATGAGAACCTGAGTTTGAATTTCCAGAAGTCATGTAAAATTGGGTAGTGTGCTCCTGCAATAACAGTGCTGCTATAGGGAGATGGGAGGAGAGACAGCAAAACCTTCAGGAGGTTGTGAGCCAGCTATGTGGTGTGCTTCGCAGGGAAAAAGAAAAAGATCCCATCTTAGACAAGGTGGAATAAAAAGACAGAAACCCAAGGCTGTCCTCTGATATCCACAGGCACCCACCCACACATGCACACACAATCAAATACACAAACACATACACATAAGCACATACATACACATCATACACACATAAAAATTAAAGCAAGTGCCTTCATGTTTTTATTAATTTAATACTAATCTTGATCTGTTTTGATTGACATTCTAAATCATACATAGCCCTAGTACTCAGTGAAATCATTCCATATAAGTTCATTCTTCACTGGACCTTACTTAGAAATAAAAAACTAGACTAATGCCTGACTTGCCCATATAAAATATAATTGCCTGGTTTTAAAATATTCAATTGATATATATGTCCCCTAAGAATCACTGAATTAAATAAATAAATAGTGTAAAGTATTCTGTGAAGGAAATTATTTATATACATGGCAGAGACACATGTCTACATCCTGGTGGGAAGTGGAGGAACTCTCCTGACATAGCCCATGGAGTGAGTTTTCCTAAGGCAGAATGTTCCAGCAGGCCTGCGCTTTGGAATCAGGCTGTTTATTTTCTGAAGAGCCCCTCTTCAGCTATCTGGACAGGATTTTGTAGTGGGAAGGGTTGGAGGCTGGACTTGACTCCAAGCACTACCTCTTACTAATTGAGTAACCAAGAATGAAGTCCGGACTCTCTGATCCTCATGATGCTTTATAGTCATTGTCAACCTGATTGCATTTGAAACCACCTAGGAGACACACTTCTGGGCATGTCTGTGAGGGTGTTTCCAGAGTTTTCATGAGGAAGGAAGACTCAGCCTGGATGTGGACAGCTCCATCCCATGGGCTGGGGTCATAGACTCAATCAGAAAAAAAAAAAAAGCAGGGGAGCAAATGGAATGCCATGCCAGTATTCATCCTTCCTGACCAAGGATGCAGTGTGACCAGCCACTCTCTCCTTCCACCAAGCCTTCTCTAAAGCCCTTCAAACTGGGAGGCAGAATAAGCCCTTTCTCCACACTGCTTCTGTCGGGTGTGTTGTCTCAAAGATGAGGAAATAACTGATACACCTGGTTATATCTGTAAGATTTTAAGGAGGTGATAATGCTATTCTGATTTCATTCTGTTGTGAGACAAATGACATGACCAGGCTTATATTCCCAGGTCACGGGCTATCACCAAGGGAAGAGTAAGAACTCAGCAGAAACTGAGGACAGGACTTCTTGCAACATTACCTTCAAACAGGGAACCCACAGCCACAAACACAGAGCAGAAAGCATGGAGAAATGTTGCTTGCTGTTTCACTCCAGGCTTATGTGCAGATGGCTTCCTATTCAGTTAAAAACTACCTGCCAACTAAACAGCACTCCCACACCAACTAACAAGAAAAATATCTTCCACAGGTATGTCCACAGGCCACTCTGACCTAGCCAATCCCTCAATTGAGAAGGCCTTTTCAGATGACTCTAGGTTGTGTCAAGTTGAGAGCTAAGGCTGATGCAAAGCTCAAGTAAATTAGGCAGAGCAATGACTCCAAAGCCAGATGCATTGTAAGTGCATCAGTAAGTCAGCTGTTTGGTTTACAAACATACTTTAAAAATTGGTAGCTGCTTATTTGGACTCTAAGTTTTCTTTTGCGTAGTATACTTTGTGTACCATTAACATTCTCTGAATTATCAGTAGCATCATTGTAAATGAAGGAAAATAGCAATATATGTATATACTGAGGAATTATGAGTCAAGGTTTATTTCTGTGAAATAGAATACATGAATTGAAAATGAAATCAGAACTGTTAAGCTGGCATTATCTGGTTCCTGTTGGGAAAACAGATCTACACTCAGTGAGAAAATGATTTGAACTGAGAACACTCTCCAAGCTTACTGGTAATGTGCATCATGCTAAAGCAAATTAAATGGACAGGCAGGTTTCGTGCTTGACCTAATCTAACATCAACATAATTACAGAAGACTGTGTTAGTAAATGTGTGTGTGACCTGCCATTAGTCACTAGGCTGATATTCTACAAGTATAATATGTTCAGAGGACAGCAAGGAAACTCAAATTACCAACTCACTGCTAATATAAAATGCTTCTTTTGCCACGTGGTGGTAGCACACACCTTTAATGCCAGTGCTCAGAAGGCAGAGAGAGGCAAATCTCAGAGTTTGAGGCTAGCCTAGTCGATGTAGAGAGTTCCAGAACAGCTATAGCTACACAGTGAAACCCTCTTACAAAGAGGGGGGGGGGAGAAAAGAAAAGAAAATAGTGCTTTTCCAAGGTTTTCCTGTTTGACAAAAGGCTTTGATAAGCTTTGAGAATATATATTTCCTACTTAAAACAGGCAACAACAAAATAAAAGTGAAATTCAAAAAAAAAAAAAAAAAGAAGAAGAAAATAGTGCTTCTCTTATTCAGTCTAGGCAAACCTCTGCTGAACACCAGACTGCACTAAGTACCAGGACACTGAGGCGAATATACCTAGTTCCTGTCCCACCCTCCATCCTCCAGGCACTTGTGATGCCAGGAACATAGGAACATGAGTTCTATAAACATAAACAGGCACTGTTTACCCCAGAATCATGAATCCTGTCCTATGCCAAGTTAAAAGTATCATAAATGCCATCAGTACCTGGGGCAGCTATGACGTCTAGGAGCAGATTTGTCCAGTCATTCCTTTTCATTTATCTGATTGGCAACATCAGAACACCTTTTCACTATGTAACATAGCAGCTGAAGCTATGGGTTGTTCACTTGAGTTTTCAAGAATAGGAAATCCATTTGTAAGGGTCAGGTCTAGAATGTTGTATACACATGCGCGTGTGCGCGCACACACACACACACACACACACACACACACACACACACACACACACACACCCTGCTGAGAAATGTCTGCAGTCTTCAGCACTCAGTGCAATACTCTGAGCTATCACAGACCCACTGCCAGTGCAGAGCAGTTCTTGACTTTTGAACACTGAATTTAGCTTGGGCTAGTGACTCCTGCCTAAGGAAAATATTTGTCAAGCCTCCAAGGAAACACAGGGAATTAGACTTGACCTAAGCCTGAGTTCTCCAGGCATCTGGGAGGAAACGTGAAAGATCTGTCTGTCTTCCTTTTGCTGCATTGGTCCATATCACATTCACAGTGCTTCCCCACACATTTGTTTCTTCTGTGCCATATGATTCAAGAATGTGTTCTGATGTGAGCAGCAGTCAACCAGGGAAACTCAAAGGGTCTTAATTTCTTCCATTCTAAGAACTTAAAAACAGCCAGTGTAAGAATTTCCTCCATTCTCCTATTTTCCTCATTGTCCTTGGTAATTGTAGTTCCTGACATATTTCTTATGTGCCTTCAGGGAAAATGAGGAAGAGAAATGCATGACATTTGAAATAAGAAAGCAAAACTTGCTAGAAAGCCTACAGGATACATTTGCTAACAACCCAGTGGCTACACAGGAGGAACATAGCTGAGAAGGGGGATGGGTCAGCCAACCACTTTCAAGGCTCCTAAAGAACTCCTGATCAACAGGACACACTGGGTGGAGCAGACTCTGCACATTCATCTCACAGATGCAGATGATTTGAGGTGGATGGACAGAGATTAAAATAGATTGAGTTCTATTGGCACTGCTGTCTGACTTCCCAGGAAGGCTTCAGTGAGCTGACTGGAAAGAAATGCCAGGTATCTAAATATCTGATCTCAGCTTCTTTACTGACCCGTGTTGGTATCTCCAGATCAAAGCATGGAGATAATTATCCCTGAAGGACCACTTTTCTATGCAGGAAGCCATTGGCACAGTACTGAGCACATTACTCCAACTTATTGGCTGCTTAGGTTCTCAACAGAGACAGTAACAGCTGTGTGCCCTGTGTGCTTACTGCCATACACTCTGTGTTCAGGAGCTCCCAGGGAACTGTTCATGAGCCACACTGAGCACCAACACTTCCTCAGTTCTGAGACACAGCTCTCCTGTGACGTGTTCTGTTGACATCTTCTTTCTGTAAACCTTCACAAAAAGGAAGTTTGCCCAGTATCAGTGAAGCATCAGAGGATTAAGAAAATGTAATAGAAACTAATAATAATAAAATAATAAAATAATAATAATAATAATAATAATAATAATAATAATAATAATAATATAAATTGTTCCTATCTGATGTTTTAAAGATGCCAAGGTAAAGTAAGGTTTGCTAACTTCTCTTGTGTCTTTCCAGCTGGAAACCAAGCTTGTTTTATTAGTCTTTCTCAAGGGAATGGTAATAGGCAACATGATAACTACAATATGGATGATGCTTACTTTGTGCCAGCCCTGACATACATGCTGGTCATACATAAACCTACAGCTACCTGTAGGGAGCTCTATCAGGCAAACATGTCTTAAAATTAGCTTTGCTTGCTCAGACTTCAGCCAGCCCATCTGATCCATGGTGCCATTCTCTTCATGGCAATGGAGCACTGCCCCTCAGCAAACGTGTAAGAATATGTCATCCTGCCACATTTGATACATCTTTTTAAGTGCCCGGTCCCAAAATCACAGGATCTGTGTAGACAAATCTTGCTTGGACCTTCCATGTTCTTGTTATTTGTCTTCACTCCTTGGCTGCTTATCTATTGGGCAGATGGACTGCTATGGGATGTTCTGTATGTCAAATGTGTTGCTCTGATTGGTTAATAAATAAAACACTGATTGGCCAGTAGCCAGGCAGGAAGTATAGGCGGGACAAGCAGAGAAGAGAATTCTGGGAAGTAGAAGGCTGAGGCAGAGAGACACTGCCAGCCACTGCCATAACAAGGGATGTGTAAGGTACTGGTAAGCCATGAGCCACATGGCAAAATATAGCTTAATAGAAATGGGTTAATTTAAGATAGAAGAACTAGATAACAAGAGGCCTGCCACAGCCATACAGTTTATAAGCAGTATAAGTCTCTGTGTGTTTACTTGGTTGGGTCTAGGCAGTTGTAAGACTGGTGGGTGACAGAGTTTTGTCCTGACTGTGGGCCAGGCAGAAAAACTCTAGCCACAATGGACAGTAACAGTGGATGGTGCCATGCAATCTAGGAGTAAAGAGAGAGCTTCACTCTACTGATGAGCCATACATTTGAAGGCAGAATTCCCTTTATTCCATTAATTTGAAGAGCAGAGAAAGGCACTGGGTTGTGTTCTAGGAGTGACAATGTGCTATTAGAGCATATAGAGCATATAGAGGAATGGAATAGGGAAATGAAGGAAATAAATCAGACCTGCCCAGGAAGCATTGGAAGAAGAGAGAAGTTAGCAACCCTGTCTGGGGAATCCAGAGAGCTTTCCAGAGAAGGTGCTGTAGGTCACTCAGCACTCAAGGCTGGGTGAAAAAGACTCCTGTTAAGGTGCAGTATGAACAAGAACCCTGAGGAATGCAGGAATGGGGTGGATTTTGGTACCAAGAGATGGAAGAAGCTGAACCATAGTGAACTCCCAGTTCACTATTTGCTTCCAGGAAGGCGAGTGTGACAAGGGATGAGAGTGGGACATCAGTCCAGAGAAGTAGAGGCATAATGTTTTGACAAACTGACTGCAATTTCCTGTTTGGAGGCCACAAGAATGTCATTTAAATTCTAGGGGAGGAACTAGAAAGATGGTGAGGGGGAGGGAAAGATCTTAGGGGCTGGGAAGTGATGTGATGAAATGTGTGTGGCAAAAAAGGGCAGAAAGGGTCTCTTATAAGATGAAAGGGAATCAACTGGAGATCGGAGGCATGGAAGAAGGCAATAGAAGAGGGGGGTAAATGGTGAGTGACATAGATGATGAAAAGATGCCGTGATGAAACTAGTTGCTTTATATTCTAGTCTTAAAAGTTAAATTTTAAAAATTAAGCTTTGTGCCAGTGAGCTGGCTCATTGTATAAGGGAGCTTGTCACCAAGCCTGACAATGTGCATTCAGTCCCTGAAACTAACATAATGGGAGGAAAGAACTTACTCCTACAAGCACTGTGGCATGTGCAACACACACATACACACATAAGCACTCAGCACTTGCATGTGCACACACTAAATACATTAAGTAATTTTTTAAGTTAAGCATCTAAATAAACAACTTCAAGGAGATGAGTCATGTAGGACAGCAGGTAGAGAGAAAGCACTTCTGTGTTCTAAATTAGAATCTGAACTTTCCTTGAGGGGCTCCACTTAGATGCTTTCTATGGTGTCCCGGTGTCATTGAACCCAAGGCCTTAAATTCAGAAGTGTAGTAGTTGGTCCACATAGACAGAACTGAAGTGTGTTTAAGAAAGCAGAATCTCAATCCTGTCTGAGAGACCCGCTGAGCATCTCAGCAGGATCCTTACAAAACTTCAATGAGCATACTTAGTAGATCTAGGAGCACTTGTCTAGCACCCAGAGGCAGGGAGAAAGCCTTGTCACAGCCCCTTTTTTAATGCCCTCCAAGCAGTTAGTTCCAGTAGAAGGTTTACATGCAGGAAATACAGCAAGGGGAATACACACCCACAGCTGCCCATATGGAGGGAAAGAGTTGTGATCAGATGCTCTGTGCTATGGGGCAATGAACTTAGAAGCAGCATGAACAAGAGCCTATCCTTAAGCCACCATAATATGAAACTGGCTTCCTCAGGTGTGACAGGAATTGCTAAACAGTCTTATTAATAAAAAATCTAGAGCAAGACATTGGGGTGAAAGCTGAAAGATCAGAGAAACAGAACAAGTCAGCCACATTCTTACATCTATGAAATCCTCAACCTCAAGAGAGATAGTTCCTGTTTATTCATACCTTATATACCTTTCTGTGTCTTGCCATCTTACTTCCTTCCTAGTACTGGGATTAAAGGCATGGGTCACCACACCTGGCTCTGTTCCCACTGTGGCCTTGAACTCACAGAGATCCAGATGGATCTCTGCCTCCCGAATGCTAGGATTAAAGGCATGTGCTACCACTGCCTGACCTCTATGTTTAATACAGTGGCTGGCTTTGTCCTCTGATCCCTAGTCAAGCTTTATTGAGGTACATAATATATCACCACACTCAAGGACAGATGGTGAAGCCTCAGAAGATGCTGGAGAACCATACTCGCGAGCCTCCAGGGAAGAGGCACATCAATAGACAGCTCCCATGTACAAAGAACAAGGGTAGAAAGAAGTACTATTCCTCAGTGCTTCCTCCTTTTTAGTGGATAGCTTTTCTAGAAGAGCTCACTAATTCTCTGCTTACTAGATCTGCAAGCATTTTATAGTGAAAACAGTGACAATATATGGCTGTCACTAAGCAAAATTACAGTACCATCCTTATAGTTAGTAAATTCATGCTGAAAGCATAGTCTCCATCACTCCTCAGTACTAGAGCCTGTAGACTCAGAAGGCTTTTTCAGCCTGATGAAGGAGAACATTCATGCTGTAAGTTACTGGCTGACTACTGCTGTGGGATGGTCTGTATGTCAAATGTGTTGCTCTGATTGGTCAATAAATAAAACACTGATTGGCCAGTAGCCAGGCAGGAAGTATAGGCGGGACTAACAGAGAGGAGAATTGAGAGAACAGGAAGGCGAAGGGAGTCACTGCCAGCCAGCACCATGACAAGCAGCATGTGAAGATGCCAGTAAGCCATGAGCCACGTGGCAAGGTATAGATTTATACAAATGGATTAATTTAAGATATAAGAATTAGATAGCTAGAAGCCTGAGCCATTAGGCCAAAGAGTTTAAATAATATAAGCATTTGTGTGTTTATTTTATAAGTGGGCTATCAGACTGCCGGGGCTTGGTGGGACCTGGAGAGAAAACTCTCCAGCTACAGACTACCCTTTGCTTTTGTTTAAAAAGAAGTTTGGAGAGTAGAGACTCACAACACATAAAGAACAAATGGTGCCCTGGAAAACATGGGGTTAATGTAAAAGAAGCCAACCACAAGAGAAAGGGGAGAGGTTGTAAAAATGAAACAGGCAACGACTTAAAGTGATTCAAAAATTCTATGGGGCATCACAATGGAATCTGTAAATGAATGATTCATATTGTTAGAGTTTGGGTTTAAAAAAATCACAGTTGTCAGTGACTTGCTTCAGTATGAGTCTGTCTTCATCTCAAAGGACTTTTAAGAGTCTAACTAACCATCTTCATGTGACAGCAGGGTCACTTCATAATGCAGCAGCTGGGTATGGGAGCAGCCACCACAAGAATAAGTCAGACTGCATAACCCAGCAGGGGTTATAGGATGAGTGAACTTGAGGGAAGCCATAGAGAGGAGTTTATCAGATCTTTGAATAGTGGGAACCAGGCTGCAATTTAATGGACCACACTGAGAAGTACATTCTGTGATGATACGATTTCTTTCCAAGAGCTAAAATTTCAAACTTCCCCAAGCTCTATAACTGGTAGACATTTGAGCAAAAATTCGATTGTCTGGACTGCTTACAGGCAGGATTTTGAAAAGATCTTTAAGAATAGGACAGCTGACATTGACTAGAGTCACTGTGATCTGTGTAAACCCAAGGTGCTCAAAGGACTGACAACCCCATCCTGAGAAACATGATGGTGTTCAGCAGTACCTTGGGGCCTTGCCACCTGCTCCATGGTACCTCTGGGCCTGGCAAGAAATCAAACTCTTTCCTTGGCATTTGCTTGGCATATAAAGGAAAGTGGGCAGGAGCCTCCTTTGTTTTTCATGCAGGTATGGCTGAGTTTCTGAGATCTCTGGCAACATAATTATTTCATAGACATATATAAAAGTGATGAAGTTATATGAGTCACATATTCACATGTTTGTCTCCAAGTCTGTGCTGTAATAATGATACATTTTGGGTTTCACATTCTACTCTTCCAGCTTATATGATCTCTTTGATCTTGCCCATGGAGCACGTGCTAGCAAACATTCCTGAGTACCTCTGTCCTTCATTAGCAGTGAGCTTAGAAAAGTAAGCTCATCTGAGCCTCAGTTTGTATATTTATAAAATGGTAGACTCAGGAGTTGTTGTGAGGATTGATGGCATTACATGTGTAAAGTATAGAACATGGTAGAGGGTAAATAGAGTTGGTTGTCTATATTCCCTATAAGATTTTGGGGATTTTATAATAAGATATGGTAGAGGAGGGACAGTTTGAATTTTAAGTGTCTGAATATCTAAGACTGGCTACTAGCTTAATAGAGATGCTCTTAGCTGAGAAGGGAAGTACAGGATGAAATCTGGAGACAAGAGGGTATTTGGTTTGACACACTAAATTTGACAGAACAAGATGTTCACATACTTGAAAATTGAATTGGTAACATAGAGATATAGGTGATGTTGATTGAAATCATTGGTTAGGGTGTGGAGCATGTGGAAAAGAGCTCAGGCTAGCCCCAAGCAGCATCAATGTTGAAAGGTAGATGTAGAAAAGAAAACAAATTATCAGAAGCAGGTATAAACCCAGGCGGTGGACACTTAGGGAGATTCATAAAAGAAATTCTGAGCACAGGTCCCAGTAATTTATCCACTCAGGAATATATGTACTAATAGTGACTTCCGAAAGGTCAGAGATTATGGTGTTCTGGAGATATATCTCTTATTTCTATGGATTCATGGGGTGTGTGGTAAGAGCTGGTGTATGAGGGCCACTGCAAAGCCAAAGATGCAACAGTTGTGTCAGAGAGAAGCACTGGCTAAAGGTGGTAAAAACAGATTTTGCTCATAACTGTGTTGGGATGAAAATCCTGTGAGAAGTAAGCCCAGACTATGCAGCGGTGACCAGGCATCTTGAGAGAATGAGAAAGGGGAATCAGGACAAGCAGAAACTGGAGCAGAGCTATGCTGTGGGATGGTCTGTATGTCAAATTGTTCTGATTGGTCAATAAATAAAACACTGATTGGCCAGTGGCCAGGCAGGAAGTAGGTGGGACAAGGAGAGAGGAGAATTCTGGGAAGTGGAAGGCTGAGGCAGAGAGACACTGCCAGACGCCGCCATGACCAGCAGCATGTGAAGATGCCGGTAAGCCACCAGCCACGTGGCAAGGCATAGATTTATGGAAATAGATTAATTTAAGCTATAAGAACAGTTAGCAAGAAGCCTGCCACGGCCATACAGTTTGTAAGCAATATAAGTCTCTGTGTTTACTTGGTTGGTCTGAGCGGCTGTGGGACTGGCGGGTGACAAAGATTTGTCCTGACTGTGGGCAAGGCAGGAAAATTCTAGCTACAGAGCTAGCCAAGTGGAAAATCACAGACACCAGGGAGATAAGCTGGCTGATAAGGTTGACTGTCTGAGTCTATTAACTGCTGTTTCTCAGAGCTGGGTTCCTACAGGACACCAGGGTTCTAGCCCAGGGTTGGCTGGTCCAACAGTCATTCCAGTCACATGGCCTTGAGCTACTAAAAAACATGAATGGAGCCATTCAGTGTGTGTGGTCCTTACCCTAGTATTGAAGATATCTCAGTAGAGCCTGAGTGAGGGCAAGGAGAGAGCTTAACAGAGAAGGCTGAATTGTAGATGGAAAGATTCTATAGAGAAAAAAAAGATGGACACAGAAATTAATGTCAGGTTTTAAAAAGTGACCATACATCCAGTACGAGGCCCAGGAGGGACCACAGAAGCATGGTTCAAAAAGACCCCTGAAGTTTTTCTTTGAAATATTGGATAGTAAATATTCTAGGTCATATGTAATCTTTTATAATCTTTCTTTTCTTTTATCATCCCTTTTTAAATGTAAGCATTATGCCAGGAAGATGGCTCAGCAGTTAAGACACTCTTCACACCAGGAAGAGGACTGTGGTTTAGAACCCCAGAACCCATGTCTGTGCCAGATGGGCATGAGAGCATGCCTATTATTCCAGCCTCAGAAGCAGGGATATCATTGGATCATTAAAGTGGCTAGTAGTGTGTAGTGTGTTTGATAACCCCGACTCAAAGAATAGGGCTGAAGAGCTCTTGAGGAAAATTCCTGGGCCCACACACACACACACACACACACACACACACACACACACACACACATATACACACACACATACACACACACATATACACACACACACATATACACACACACACACACACACACACACACACACACACGCACGCACACACGCACACACCTGTGCACATGTATACACACATGTGAATACACATATACACACAAATACATACCACACACACAAGCATGAAAAGAACAAAAGAAAGTGTAAAAGCTACTGGACAGAGTAAAAATCCCAGCACTCAGGAAACTGAGGCAGAAAGATTACTGTGAGTGTGAGACTAGCCTGGGCTATAGTGTGAGACCCTGCCCAAAGGTCATTATTAGCCTGTAGATTGGTTCACCTAGAAAGACTGCAGCTGGACTTAGTATCTTCCACCTGCTCGTCTCAGACATAGATTGGCTTGACCCAATGTACGTAAGAAACTCACCTTTTGCATCCCTCACACTCGCACAAAGAACACTTTGGCATTCCACCTGCCTATGAGGATTTCTCAGAACATTTACCCATAAAAGTTCACCCCCTTCTTCCAGCCAAGAAAAAGAAATTACAGCCTCATCTTCTAGATGCAGAACTAATTTGTTGCTTGGCATTGCCCCAAGTCCACAGGCCTGATTCACTCTGTCAAGCTGTGTGCCAGCAGTCTCTGTTCAAAGCCAGGTGATTCTGTGTCTCTGGAGACAGTGCTTTTTGCCCACTACTTAAGCTTAATTGGGAGCAACTTCCTGCATGACAATGCTCACATTAAAAATACCTTAGGATGGCACCTAAGGTCTGCACATTCACTTGGTGCCAAGAAATTCCTGACTTGATTCCAAGCAGCAACCACAAGTTGGCAGCTCCAGGTCCCCTTGGGTTCCACTGCACATGCCCTGTAATTAACCGGCTTCTTAGTCAGTTGTTTAAGAATGGAACTGGGAAGCAGGTGTGGCACTCATTGTGCTGTTTCCTTCACTTGGTAGCATTAGTGGGAACTTCAAACCCTGGCTTCTCTCAAATGATGAGACTGTTCAATATCTTTTGTTTTGTTTTGTTTTGTTTGTTTGTTTGTCTTGTGGATTTTGTTGCTGTTTCTTTTTTTGTTTGTTTGTTTGTTTGAAATATACAGACATGTTTCCAGGACTAGAGGGATGAAAATGGCCTGACATGAGCAAACGACTTCTTGAAATCAGGAGCCTCTGAAATGGGTCTCCCAGGAAAACAGTGTCTTATAGAAGGTATTGTGGTTTGAATGAGAATGCCCTCATAAGCTCATGTATTTGAATACTTGGTCCCCAGTTGGTGGAACTGTTTAAGAAGAATTGGGCCTTTTTGGAGGAAGTGTGTCCGGGAGCCATTCCATGTTAGTTCTCTCTCCCAGTTACTGTCTCAAAATGTTAGCTCTCAGTTACTGCTCCAGAATCATGCCCTCCTGCCTGCTGCCATGTTCCCCACCGTGATGATCATGGACTCTAGCCCTCTGAAACTGTAGGCTCAAATAAACACTGTCTTGACTAAATTGCCTTGGTCATGATGTCTTCTCACAGCAATAAGAAAATCTCTAAGTCAGAGGGAACAGCCTAGTTTGGGAATTGGACTTGTATCTGCAGTCCTGTGTCAGGCCTGTTTGACCTTGGAAGTCAGCTGACTTCTACAAAGCATAGCTTCTCATCTGTAATATGGGATAGTTAGTTGTATCTACCTTGTGAGATATGAAGACAAGACATACTATTCATAACCTTCTGAGGGAGGTTCTTGGCACCCAGAAAGCACTTGATAAATGTTGTAATAATAATATACATATGATCATAGAATCTCATCTCAGAAAATAGAAAAAGAAATGAGGTGACATTTATGTATAGTGGTTTGCATATTTGTCTGCCTGGAAATGAAGGGCTGTTTTATTTTTTCTAATATTCCCCTTCCATTCCAATTCTATAAACATCTAATCACATGCTTCTTTACCCCACCAGCTCTTACCTATAGTTCAAATTACACTGTATGAAAAGCTATGCAAGCCTTGCAGCACACACATACACTTGCAAACACACGTTGGCACACTCATTCCCTTGCCTCAAGCACTAACTGTTCACAATTATTTCTAAGGAATCACACCTGACATACTTTCCAATTAGAATCTTCTTACAGCTGCTTCTAGCCCCCGTCTCTTCTTCCTCCTTCAGCTCCTTGTGGAGGTTGCCCAAGTAAACGCTGACTCTTGTTCCACTCACCACCTATCCACACACTGTGTGCAGCTAGCTGGAAAGTACAGTGCCTATTTTCTGTTTTTTGTTTTTTTTCCAAGTCAATTGTTTTTATTCCCACTGTATATTTGCCATGTCTCTTAAGTGTGGTTCCTGAGCCCACAGTGCTGTTTCTTCTTCTCTTATCTTTCTACTCCATGGACAGTTGGCATACTGTGACTGATTTTGACTGGTCATTAAAATGCATCAAGATAGCTGTGTGGAAAGGCAGTTGGATCTGCATCTTGAATTAGCATAATTGACAGTGCTATATTCAAGGAGTGAAGACTTGGTCATCACAAAAGCAAGTCAGTATTTAAACATTTGGTGTTCATGTTAGAATGACAATCCTTGAGAATGAAACTGGGTATCCCTAAAGAGCCACAGACAGAATGAAATACCAAATTGGCTTTATTATCACTATAACTCCAAAAGTTAAAGATATGTATTACCATGTTGCTGGTAACTGTGGATTT